>NC_064648.1:139483679-139812845 GCF_023864345.2 Schistocerca serialis cubense | reverse complement strand
AGCCTATCGCGATTGCGGTTTATCATATCGCGACATTGCTGCTCACGTTGGTCGAGATCCATTGACTGTTAGCAGAATATGGAATCGTTGGGTTCAGGAGGGTAATACGGAACGCCGTGGTGGATCCCAACGGCCTCGTATCACTAGCAGTCGAGATGACAGCCATCTTACACACATGGCTGTAACTGATCGTGCAGCCACGTCTCGATCCCTGAGTCAACAGATGGGGACGTTTGCAAATACACGAACAGTTCGACGACGTTTGCAGCAGCATGGACTATCAGCTCGGAGACCACGGCTGCAGTTACCCTTGACGCTGCATCACAGACAGGAGCGTCTGCGATGGTGTAAACGACGAACGTGGGTACTCGAATGTCAAAACGTTATTTTTTCAGATGAATCGAGGTTCTCTTTTCAGCATCACGACGGTCGCATCCGTGTTTGGCGACATCGCGGTGAACGCACATTGGAAGCGTGTATTCGTCATCGCCATACTGACGTATCACCCGGCGTGATGGTATGGAGTGCCATTGGTTACACGTCTCGGTCACCTCTAGTTGGCATTGACGGCACTTTGAACAGTGGACGTTACATTTCAGATGTGTTACGACCCGTGGCTCTAACCTTCTTTCGATCCCTGCGACACCCTACATTTCAGCAGGATAATGCACGACCGAATGTTGCAGCTTCTGTACGGGCTTTTCTGGATACAGAAAATGTTCGACTGCTAACCTGGCCAGCACATTCTCCAGATCTCTCACCAACTGAAAACGTCTGGTCAATGGTGGCCGAGCAACTGACTCATCACAATACGCCAGTCACTACTTTCAATGAACTGTGGTATCGTCTTGAAGCTGCATGGGCAGCTGTACCTGTACACGCCATCCAAGCTCTGTTTGACTCAATGCCCAGGCGTATCAAGGCCGTTATTACGGCCAGAGGTGGTTGTTCTGGGTACTGATTTCTCAGGATCTATGCACCCAAGTTGCGTGAAAATGCAATCACATGTGGGTTCTATTATATTTGTCCAATGAATACCCGTTTATCATCTGCATTTCTTCTTGGTGTAGCAATTTTAATGGCCAGCAGTGTACTTCTAGGTCTGAGAGCTTTCTATGATTTAAAGTTGAGATTGTTTCTAAGTAATCAGAGGTTTCTCTTCAAAGATGATGAAAAGGACTAATAATTGAAATTTAAGTTTAATGTTAACAAGAACCGTTTAAAAGAACGTAATCTGGCAAAATTCATTAATTTATTCTTTTATTTAAGAATATTAATGAATTTTTGGCCTTGTTTATGTATATCTCTTGGCTACTGCACTGCAGCGTCGAAAAAGTGTTTCATTGTCTATTTATACGCCATATTATTACATTAAAACAATGTTCTTAATGATATTCAGATATCTGAAAACTGTATTAGAGTATTTGGCAGTTACAGTGGAAACGAGGTTACACAGTTCATTATCATGTTGTATACGTCAGTTACTCATTCGATTATCGATCTACTAATCTCCACATTAAACGAGACGAAGTAAATGCAGCCGGCCGGAGTTGCCGCGCGGTTCTAGGCGCTACAGTCTGGAACCGCGAGATCGCTACGGTCGCAGGTTCGAATTCTGCCTCGGGCATGGATGTGTGTGTTGTCCTTAGGTTAGTTAGGTTTAAGTAGTTCTAGGGGACTGATGGCCTCAGAGGTTGAGTCCCATAGTGCTCAGAGCCATTTTTGAAGTTAATGCTTCAAAGTTTTCACCTAACTGAATTTTGCTATTTCACAAGGACAAAGATTTTCTCTATACGTGTAGGGACTGACACCTTCAGAATGAGTAGGGCAGACTGTTTTGTGTACATAATTGTAATTATAGTTTATTAATTCAGAAACAGATGATGTGCACTAGGTTTGGCGACTGTTTTGATTTATTATTTGATTTTCCATTGGAATAAGAATAATAGTCAACCTTACTTTAAGCTAATCAATAGTTATGAACCATTATCCCAGATAACCAATCAAAGCTGAAATTAGTAATTATAGTTATTTTACCTAAATCTCGACAAAGACAGTACAATAAATTACCATTTTGGCCATTTGTTGCGTACTTTCTGATATCGTTTTGTTCCAAATAACTTGCAACTGCTGCCATACCGAATTATTATGTGTACATAATCACAGCGAAACTTAAGTAAGCCTAAGTGGTCGGGCTACAGCCAGGCTGCTGTCAGGTCTGTTCACGTGCTGGGGACTCAGCTTCCAGTTCGGCGTGCAGCAGAGCCACAGCTGGAACGCCCACGCGGCCAGAGCTCTGCTGGAGAGGGAGGCCACGCTGCTGGGCCCCTCCCCCCTCCCCCTGCCCGTATTGTCTTCTGCCGTACGAGGCTTGAAAAACGGGGGCGCAGAAACTGCTTACAAGCAGCACCTGTTAACTTGTGCAGCGACGTGCATGGCCCAGGGCGTCTTTGTAATAGAGTGCACTTGCTGCTCTGCTCCCATTGGCACTCGAGGATTTACACCTGCCCAAACTCGGCTATTGTGGTTATTTATTGTCTCACCTGTACGTAAACCTCTCCTCATGCGGAAATAAAATGCAAGTTGTGAACTTTCGATCTTCAGTGCACGGTCTTAGCATCGAGTGGGAGAATTCCAATCTAGCACACTGGTCTCATCAGCCGAGAGCTCGCACATGCTGTAAGTGATACGGATCAAGTAGCTCTCTACACAGAACTGACCATCCAAGTGCGTGCATAGCTCCCTCAACAGCTCCAGTTATTCACACACTTTTTGCAGGACCATCTTCTGGTCGTCGCAACCTTCACCACCCCCACGACCCCCCTCCCCCACTATATGTGACACGTGACCTGTGCGAGGTCTACCACGATCTGTTGTCCTTGCTGCGAGTGATCTAATGTCCCAAAGTCGCCAGAACAACCTGCTCAAAGCTGATGCAGTGCGGTGTTAAAAGATGTCGCTCTGCATACGTGACGACTGCCTGTCGGCTAATGCCGCAGCACAGCGTCACGTCTGGCATTTGCCGGGTGGGATAACAGAATCTAATTTCACTGTTTACACCGATCACACAGCACAGAGTCAGCAGTCCTGTCGTGAGGCCAGCACCACCTCAAAACGGTACGTGGGGAACGACTCGTGGACGAGACACTTGTAAGTGTTGTGTCTGAGACGATGGCAGCACAGTGAGAGGGAATAAGCGCACAGGCAAGCAGCAGCAACAGGAGGCGGGCGACGGACGTGTACAGGGAGTCTGCCCGGACTACTGAATACTGCGTCTAAACTATGACAAGAGGTGGGTAGTATACAGTATGTGTGAGGACCAAGAGGGAGAGAATGAGACCATACACCAAGTGCTCCAATTATAAAGGTGATAAGAAAAATGGCTCTGAGCACTATGGGACTCAACATCTTAGGTCATAAGTCCCCTAGAACATACAACTACTTAAACCTAACTACCCTAAGGACATCACACACACCCATGCCCGAGGCAGGATTCGAACCTGCGATCGTAGCAGCCCCGCGGTTCCGGACTGCAGCGCCAGAACCGCACGGCCACCGCGGCCGGCAAACGTGATAGGACAGGGATGTATTGTGTAGTCTTATTGTTCAGGGTACACATCACTTAATGACAGCAATGAACGAGATTCAGGACTGTGATTAAAATTCAGGATGAAATGATGTCTATAACAAGATTCGCAAGTGACATTGCTATCCTCAGCGATAGAAAGAATCGCAAGACATCTCATTCTGGAAACATCCCCCAGGTTGTGGCTAAGGCATGTCTCCGCAGTATCCTTTCTTTCAGGAGTGCTAGTTCTGCAAGGTTCGCAGGAGAGCTTCTGTAAAGTTTGGAAGGTAGGAGACGAGATACTGGCAGAAGTAAAGCTGTGAGGACCGGGCGTGAGTCGTGCTTCGGTAGCTCAGATGGTAGAGTACTTGCTCGCGAAAGGCAAAGGTCCCGAGTTCGAGTCTCGGTCGGGCACACAGTTTTAATCTGCCAGGAAGTTTCAGTTGCAAGACATGTTAAATGGAATGAACGCTCTGCTAACCACACAGTGTGGGTTGAAAAGAAAACAGAAAAAATACGAAAGAAATATGGTGTATCATTTGTGAGATTGGCGACAAAGTTAATATGAAAACTGGGAGGAGTGAGATGGGACAGGCAACAAAGTAGACAAAGTAAATCAGTTTCGCTACATTAGAAGCAAACTGACAGACAACGGAAGCAGACACACGAAAAAAGAAGTCTACTGCTATCCAACACTGACCTTCATTTGAAGAGGAGATTTCTGAGGAAGTGAATCATGCAGTGTGGAATAAATCGGAAAAATGAGAATGTACGCGTTTCTGGTGAGGTGCCGTAAACAAATTCTGAAAATCGAGTGGACTTGTAAGATAAATGAAGGTTTAAAGTAGGAATGCTGAGAAATGCAACAGGTCGCAAATACTGGCAAAATGTTTGGACAGGATGAGGGGACATTTCTTAAGACATCGACGAATAAAGGCCGTGACACTTGAAGGAGCTGTAGAGGGTAAAAACTGTAGAGGAAGACCGAGATTGGAATATATCCAACGAATAACTGAGGATGTTGATCGCAAGTGCTACTCCGAGATAAAGAAGTTCCCACAGGAGAGCATTTCGTGGAGACGTACATCGAACCAGCCGCAAGTCTCACGGCCAAAAAAACGTACAGCTACACGAAAGTAAAGAATTATATTATGCATGTGCCGGCCGGGGTGGCCGAGCGGTTCTAGGCGCAACAGTCCGGAACCGCGCGACCGCTACGGTTCCTGCCTCGGGCGTGGATGTGTGTGATGTCTTTATGTTAGGTGTATGGGACTGATGACCTGAGAAGTTAAGTCTCATAGTGGTCAGAGCCATTTGAACCAACCATATTATGCATGTACTAATTTGCAAGCGTCGGTATTTGGTGCGTCACAGATTCATTTGGGCTTGTTTCAGCTGATGTGCTTTTTTTTTTTTTTTTGTCATCAGTCTACTGACTGGTTTGATGCGGCCCGCCACGAATTCCTCTCTTGTGCTAACCTCTTCATCTCAGAGTAGCACTTGCAACCTACGTCCTCAATTATTTGCTTGACGTATTCCAATCTCTGTCTTCCTCTACAGTTTTTGCCCTCTACAGCTCCCTCTAGTACCATGGAAGTCATTCCCTCATGTCTTAGCAGATGTCCTATCATCCTGTCCCTTCTCCTTATCAGTGTTTTCCACATATTCCTTTCCTCTCCGATTCTGCGTAGAACCTCCTCATTCCTTACCTTATCAGTCCACCTAATTTTCAACATTCGTCTATAGCACCACATCTCAAATGTTTCGATTCTCTTCTGTTCCGGTTTTCCCACAGTCCATGTTTCACTACCATACAATGCTGTACTCCAGACGTACATCCTCAGAAATTTCTTCCTCAAACTAAGGCCGGTATTTGATATTAGTAGACTTCTCTTGGCCAGAAATGCCTTTTTTGCCATAGCGAGTCTGCTTTTGATGTCCTCCTTGCTCCGTTCGTCGCTAGTTATGTTACTGCCTAGGTAGCAGAATTCCTTAACTTCATTGACTTCGTGACCATCAATCCTGATGTTAAGTTTCTCGTTGTTCTCATTTCTACTACTTCTCATTACCTTCGTCTTTCTCCGATTTACTCTCGAACCATACTGTGTACTCATTAGACTGTTCATTACTTTCAGCAGATCGTTTAATTCTTCTTCACTTTCACTCAGGATAGCAATGTCATCAGCGAATCGTATCATTGATATCCTTTCCCCTTGTATTTTAATTCCACTCCTGAACCTTTCTTTTATTTCCATCATTGCTTCCTCGATGTACAGATTGAAGAGTAGGGGCGAAAGGCTACAGCCTTGTCTTACACCCTTCTTAATACGAGCACTTCGTTCTTGATCGTCCACTCTTATTATTCCCTCTTGGTTGTTGTACATATTGTATATGACCCGTCTCTCCCTATAGCTTACCCCTACATTTTTCAGAATCTCGAACAGCTTGCACCATTTTATATTGTCGAACGCTTTTTCCAGGTCGACAAATCCTATGAAAGTGTCTTGATTTTTCTTTAGCCTTGCTTTCATTATTAGCCGTAACGTCAGAATTGCCTCTCTCGTCCCTTTACTTTTCCTAAAGCCAAACTGATCGTCACCTAGCGCTATCCCGACGTTAATTACGAGGCTGGTGTGACTTGTTACTATTATCGTTCGCCACGTTGCAGCACGGTTTATTTCGGTGTGCAGCACGTCCAACACATTCCAGTGCGACGTGGTCCAGAGACGTGTCGTCACCTCGGCGTTCACTGCGTGTGGCAGCGGCCGCCCCTCCCCCCCTCCTCAGGAGCGCAGGCAGGCGTGCGCGCCGCACCCCTGTCAGGACAGGTGTTGTCGCGCGTCGCCTCAGAAGGCGTGATCCCCTACACTCGAGCGAATGTCAGCCGGGTTCTCAGCCGCGATACTTGTCACTGCTCCAGTCTCGTACACCACGGCATTTGCTGTGAAAATATCGTAAATTATTCAGGGAAAGGGGTGACCCATTTTCTCTGATTGATATCAGTCTGTACTGTCGCGTTAAAACGCGTTTATCTAGAAATGTGAGTGAGCTGACAACAAGCGATAAGCTAAAATGCGAGGCCACCTTATCGGAATTCCCGACACCTGTGAACGCCAGTCCGGCGACGTGTCGTCACCTCGGCGTTCACTGCGTGTGGCAGCGGCCGCCCCTCCCCCCCTCCTCAGGAGCGCAGGCAGGCGTGCGCGCCGCACCCCTGTCAGGACAGGTGTTGTCGCGCGTCCCCTCAGAAGGCGTGGTGCGCTAGACTCGAGCGAATGTCAGCCGGGTTCTCAGCCGCGATACTTGTCACTGCTCCAGTCTCGTACACCACGGCATTTGCTGTGAAAAAATTGTAAATTATTCAGGGAAAGGGGTGACCCATTTTCTCTGATTGATATCAGTCTGTACTGTCGCGTTAAAACGCGTTTATCTAGAAATGTGAGTGAGCTGACAACAAGCGATAAGCTAAAATGCGAGGCCACCTTATCGGAATTCCCGACACCTGTGAACGCCAGTCCGGCGACGTGTCGTCATCTCGGCGTTCACTGCGTGTGGCAGCGGCCGCCCCTCCCCCCCTCCTCAGGAGCGCAGGCAGGCGTGCGCGCCGCACCCCTGTCAGGACAGGTGTTGTCGCGCGTCCCCTCACAAGGCGTGGTGCGCTAGACTCGAGCGAATGTCAGCCGGGTTCTCAGCCGCGATACTTGTCACTGCTCCAGTCTCGTACACCACGGCATTTGCTGTGAAAATATCGTAAATTATTCAGGGAAAGGGGTGACCCATTTTCTCTGATTGATATCAGTCTGTACTGTCGCGTTAAAACGCGTTTATCTAGAAATGTGAGTGAGCTGACAACAAGCGATAAGCTAAAATGCGAGGCCACCTTATCGGAATTCCCGACACCTGTGAACGCCAGTCCGGCGACGTGTCGTCACCTCGGCGTTCACTGCGTGTGGCAGCGGCCGCCCCTCCCCCCCTCCTCAGGAGCGCAGGCAGGCGTGCGCGCCGCACCCCTGTCAGGACAGGTGTTGTCGCGCGTCCCCTCACAAGGCGTGGTGCGCTAGACTCGAGCGAATGTCAGCCGGGTTCTCAGCCGCGATACTTGTCACTGCTCCAGTCTCGTACACCACGGCATTTGCTGTGAAAATATCGTAAATTATTCAGGGAAAGGGGTGACCCATTTTCTCTGATTGATATCAGTCTGTACTGTCGCGTTAAAACGCGTTTATCTAGAAATGTGAGTCAGCTGACAACAAGCGATAAGCTAAAATGCGAGGCCACCTTATCGGAATTCCCGACACCTGTGAACGCCAGTCCGGCGACGTGTCGTCACCTCGGCGTTCACTGCGTGTGGCAGCGGCCGCCCCTCCCCCCCTCCTCAGGAGCGCAGGCAGGCGTGCGCGCCGCACCCCTGTCAGGACAGGTGTTGTCGCGCGTCCCCTCAGAAGGCGTGGTGCGCTAGACTCGAGCGAATGTCAGCCGGGTTCTCAGCCGCGATACTTGTCACTGCTCCAGTCTCGTACACCACGGCATTTGCTGTGAAAAAATTGTAAATTATTCAGGGAAAGGGGTGACCCATTTTCTCTGATTGATATCAGTCTGTACTGTCGCGTTAAAACGCGTTTATCTAGAAATGTGAGTGAGCTGACAACAAGCGATAAGCTAAAATGCGAGGCCACCTTATCGGAATTCCCGACACCTGTGAACGCCAGTCCGGCGACGTGTCGTCACCTCGGCGTTCACTGCGTGTGGCAGCGGCCGCCCCTCCCCCCCTCCTCAGGAGCGCAGGCAGGCGTGCGCGCCGCACCCCTGTCAGGACAGGTGTTGTCGCGCGTCCCCTCACAAGGCGTGGTGCGCTAGACTCGAGCGAATGTCAGCCGGGTTCTCAGCCGCGATACTTGTCACTGCTCCAGTCTCGTACACCACGGCATTTGCTGTGAAAATATCGTAAATTATTCAGGGAAAGGGGTGACCCATTTTCTCTGATTGATATCAGTCTGTACTGTCGCGTTAAAACGCGTTTATCTAGAAATGTGAGTCAGCTGACAACAAGCGATAAGCTAAAATGCGAGGCCACCTTATCGGAATTCCCGACACCTGTGAACGCCAGTCCGGCGACGTGTCGTCACCTCGGCGTTCACTGCGTGTGGCAGCGGCCGCCCCTCCCCCCCTCCTCAGGAGCGCAGGCAGGCGTGCGCGCCGCACCCCTGTCAGGACAGGTGTTGTCGCGCGTCCCCTCAGAAGGCGTGGTGCGCTAGACTCGAGCGAATGTCAGCCGGGTTCTCAGCCGCGATACTTGTCACTGCTCCAGTCTCGTACACCACGGCATTTGCTGTGAAAAAATTGTAAATTATTCAGGGAAAGGGGTGACCCATTTTCTCTGATTGATATCAGTCTGTACTGTCGCGTTAAAACGCGTTTATCTAGAAATGTGAGTCAGCTGACAACAAGCGATAAGCTAAAATGCGAGGCCACCTTATCGGAATTCCCGACACCTGTGAACGCCAGTCCGGCGACGTGTCGTCACCTCGGCGTTCACTGCGTGTGGCAGCGGCCGCCCCTCCCCCCCTCCTCAGGAGCGCAGGCAGGCGTGCGCGCCGCACCCCTGTCAGGACAGGTGTTGTCGCGCGTCCCCTCACAAGGCGTGGTGCGCTAGACTCGAGCGAATGTCAGCCGGGTTCTCAGCCGCGATACTTGTCACTGCTCCAGTCTCGTACACCACGGCATTTGCTGTGAAAATATCGTAAATTATTCAGGGAAAGGGGTGACCCATTTTCTCTGATTGATATCAGTCTGTACTGTCGCGTTAAAACGCGTTTATCTAGAAATGTGAGTGAGCTGACAACAAGCGATAAGCTAAAATGCGAGGCCACCTTATCGGAATTCCCGACACCTGTGAACGCCAGTCCGGCGACGTGTCGTCGTGCACGTTCTGAGGCTCGTGAAGGTCGCTTCGCACGGCGTGGGGAACTGCCGTCTACGGTAGGGTCGTCAGAGACGGAACACGGGCTATGGTCAGAAGAGTGTGGGGAAGGAAATAGCACGTACTCTTTTAAAAGGAGCTGTAATGGCATTCACGATAATTGGTGCCGTATTTCCGGATGGGCGTGTCAGAATTCGTGGCAGTATACGAGCAGGAGTCGTCAACTTGACGCGATCTGCGAGAAACCGAGGGAAGCCTGAACATGGGAACCCGACAGGGAGTCGAACCACTGTCCTCCCGAATGTGAGTCCAGAGTGTCTTCCCGCTGCGCCCTTCATATGCGGTCCAATACCTGCACGTCACACACGTTTCTCACCCGGTTATACGGCGCAGGTGCGTACGAAGATTGTCTCTCCCAAATGCGCTAAAGGTATTCGAGACCATAGCTCGCTGTCGACGATCGCGCTCAGTGTCTTGGGAGATTTGCCACTAGCTCGAGAAACGTTTGAGTGATCTAGTACGTTACACCGCGAAAGCTCAATGTAAACAACAGGCACACTCCGAGCCTGATCTATAAAAGGCAGTACATAAAAGATTTGTAAGATACAAAAAGCGGTTTCCTAGACGAGGAATGTGTCGTTGCTAGAAGACTATATCGAAGTGTGAACAGCAATGGAGCTTTTTTCACTTCGTTTACTGACATGCAGTACCACTTAGATGTAGGCAAATACGGTAACAATACCTGTAAACAACAGCAAAAAGTCGTTTCTTATGCGATTAGAACGCCAGTCTCCAAAGTTTAAAGCCAACAGCATTGAGTGAATACTTGGAATGTGGAGGCGAAAAAAACACAAAGCGATATAAAATGGAAGCAAGTGTACAATTAACTAACGAGGGATGGGGAAGGAAGACTTGGGTTGGTCGGGTGGCTTCCAGAAGCCTGCAGTGTACGTGTTGGCCTGCGACCCTGCGCTGACCTCCGGCGCTACGCTCTGTACAGCACTGCCTCGGCGTCTCCATCCACGTCGAGCGGCCGCCACAGAAGCCTTCGGACGAATTCTTAGGCACTCTGTTAACACCGTAACGATCCGGCAGACGTCTTACGCTGGCGGAATGGAGATGCTAAGTCGGCAGGTTTCGAAAAAAGTGGACGCCGTGCTCGCGAAACCCACTTGTCTGAATCTAGGAAACCAGTTTACACTGTAGGGTGTGGGACTGTTTCACTGACTCCGTCGTTTGCCCCTCATACGACCAGGAGAGTCAAAACAATGATGTCGGAGGTATGACAGATCTTGCTTTGGTTCAGCCATGACGTACATGTCATCTAATAAGTATCGGAACGTTCTATGGGGCAAAGACACAATATAAACACGCCCACGCCGAAAGGAGATATGTACGAAAAGAAATATGACCGCGCATCCGTATTCTAATATTTCCCCTAAACCCGATATCAATTTTTCACTCTTTTTCAACACTTTCTCTGTTTCCATCTGTGATTCTTGGCTGATGTATGTGCAGAAGTTCCACAATACATCTTCTGGAAAGGGACGCACTGTCGTTGATTTCTAAACTGCTCAGCCTGGAAATGATACCTGGGTACACCACAACCTTCAACTTTCGGATAAGACGGCGACATTATTCATGATTGTATTATACAGCATTCTTTACCACGGAGATGGACGCTGCATCTTTTTCTTAAGAAATAAGACGCAAATATCAGTCTGTTCAAGGGAGAGATTCTGATCTCCTTACGGCGCCAGTACTGAAATACCTTTATAGAGGTCAGGCCGAGGCGTGCAGACAGACATCTGTCCCTCGATAGCCGCACCACAGGAATAAGACAGAAAGTGGATAAGATTGGTAGAGAGCTAACACCTTCCTCCGCCAAACACCAGTCTCTGCCTTGAGGATTCTATATGCTGTTTGAAACAGTGTTCCATAATCTTAAAAGGTTCAAAATGGCTCTGAGCACTATGGGACTCAACTGCTGTGGTCATAAGTCCCCTAGAACTTAGAACTACTTAAACCTAACTAACCTAAGGTCAGCACACAACACCCAGCCATCACGAGGCATCTTAAAAGGTAACTGCGTGAACTCTTACCCTTAGAAACCCATGGAAACGAACTTATAATATAAACTGCTCATTCCAAAAGTAATGGTATTGAGCATTCGCACGCAAAACAACACGTCTTAGCACGAGAGACATGTGAATGATGACCCGCCCGAGTTCTAAGTCAAGACTGACAACACGAAGGAACAAATTATCGACATAACAGCATCAAGGACACACGCACTTGAATGTCGTGACGTATTGCTGTACTCCCCCCTGCTTAAAATAACTACAGCAACTTTTTCAGCTGACCAGAAAGAGTTGCAGAGCCGTTGACAGTTGGAAGTACGGGAGTTGGGATTTTAGTGCTGAACCGTAGTGGAGTAGAACAATTTTGAGATTACGATTTTGTAGTCAGAAATACGATTTTAGTTTCCCTTCACTCATAAAATAACAAGTCCTGTCAACACGCGGTATATATCTTTGACCTAAGGGTATCCAACGTTCTTTAAATACTTCCCTTTAAGACAACCACCTGTTATTCTGACAAAAGTCAGTGGCATATGACCAGTCAATTTACGCAGAATATACGTTGTATATTTATTGTTAAAAAGTACCTTTTTAGAAAGTATTCAGTTTTAACTGAGCTCATAATTTTAACTAAGTTCATACTCAGTGGCTCAAACAAAGGAAGAAAAAGTAAGCATTGCGAAATTATTTCAAACACAATCAATCATAAACAGTTTGAGATGGATTAAGAAAAACATTTCCATAGTACAATATTCCTTTCATTATACACTTCATCACTTCGTGCCTTTGACTGTGTAGCAAGTGCAGAGTGATATCCCTTCGCCAGCCAAGACTTTACGTGACGCCCACGTTCGTATCTAGCTGCAGGTGGTCGCAGAAGTCTGATGCGTGATGAACTACAAACAGTGCTGATGTAGAGTGAAGATCTCAGTGGTGTCATAATTAAGTTCACTGCAGAAAAGCCACGCTAACACTCCGCACTCGACACTGCAATGCTGTTCATTACTGATAAGAATGTTTTGAACATTGGTGGCTGTACAAGAATAGTTGGCGTTTCTCCGCTTAGTACTAGTTTCATGCGCTGTTTGTACTCCCTGAAGTCCTTCATTATTTCACGAGGGCTATTGATCTTAAATATTTCACACATTCGCTAAATCTCATTTTCTCCGTAAGTGATCGATATGTTATGAGGCCATAATTTGGAATGAATGGCCTTCATGTCATTCATAACAACATCGTAGCTTTCAGATGCATTCACTGTTGATAACAGCCTGTATGACAAATTATTTGCCAAGCTGCGACAAAACTGTTTATCAGAAATCTTAGAAATATTTGTTCTTTCACGAAGTTCGACACATTGAAAGTTCATATTTTCCATTACAATGTTAGCTACATTTGCATGTTATCCCATTGCATCAACCCGACTTTCAAACACTTTTATAAAAAGTGTAATGTCGTAGTGAGCTTGATCAAGGTTTGCACTTGATCTTCGCAGCTGTAGGGATAGATCGGCGAACTCTTCAAAGACATTATACATTACAGCTAGGTTGGAGACTAAAGATGTCGATGACAATGTGTTACAAGGCCCTTTGTAAGTAGGCCGTTGTTTTGAGTCCCGTCGCGTGTCCTCTGATGCTTCTAATAAATGATTGTACAGAGCCATGGCAATAAACGGGAGGCCACCCAGCGAGTCTCAAGCACACGATCGATTTTCAAAATTTCTTGCTGAAAACCTTTAGCAACAACTGCCAGCTCCCTGCTGTTTTTCGGAGAGCAGCTGAACATATTTCTTACTTTATCGATGAATATTTTAAAGTGATTAATTCCCGCCACTTCTTCTATCGTGTCGTCCACGGCGAGTTCTATAAGACGATTCAAACAATGCCAGGTGAATAAGTTTGGAAACATTTCCAACACCTGCTTTGCGAAGCCAGACTTTTTTCCTAACATGATACAAGCTCCATTGCAAGCCAAATCGATTATATGGTCTTTCAAAAAGTCATAGCCTAGACCTAGGGATTCCAACTACTTTAAAAGTTCTTTCAAGATACCAGATGCTGTTTTGTCATGTAGCTCAAAAACTGTCATGGGGTTTCCCATTCCTTTTAACAAGGTTCTAAGGTATACAATCAAAGTGTTCTTGTTTGAAAGAGTACTGACTTCATCCAAAAGAAGTGAAAATTCGGAGTCACTCTTTATTAATTTATTTATTAGATCTGATGTCATCTGTTCAGAAATATGAAGCACTATATTAGAGCAAGCAACATTTTAATGTGGTATTCGTCCCATATCCAAACCATTTTTAATTTGGAGATCAATTTCTGTCTCAAACTCATAAAACGGTCTGTTTAACTCTGCTTGCTTATAAGCTGTGCGAAATACACGCTTCGTAACTACTTGTTGTTCCTGTACCATTGAAGCAACTGGGTTCTGAATGTGACGTCTTTCTGCGTTAGTCTGGATTTTGTTCGCTAAACCGTGAGCTTGAGATGTGCGGTTATCAAATAGTTTTTTCCTAAGAGACGTTAGTTGATCTTTTTTGTTTGTTCCATATGAGCTTACAGTTCCTAAAACCCATTGCTCACCCAGTTTTAACCCTTTCGTTTTTTGGGCACCTGGTGCAGATACACTTCTATAAACTAGCTTTTTTAATAATTAACGAGGGGTTTTTAGCTTTATAATCTGTACATTGTTCGATAGACCAACAATCTGGCTTTTCATCATCATTACAATTTTCATTACTGTCTATAGATGTTTTGCCCATATCCATATCCACCAACTTAGAGAAATTATCATTTAGCGACGACGACGTAGGAGAAGAACCGTCTGCTTTGCTGTTTGCATCTTCTTCTCCAGCCGCAGTTGAAGACGTGGCTGCCGTTTTCGTTGCTCTCACTAACTTTTTGTCTTTTAGGTTTGAAGAAGCCACTTATTTTTTGTAGAGGTACCCGTAACTATTAAACTCTCGTGTTCACTCACATTCACAATGTGTGAATAAACACTACGAACAGACCGAAACAATGCTGTCGCTTCTGAGCAGATCAGCAACTGAGCTGCAAGCGACTGACGTAAATAGAGTGAGTGAGTAATATTGTTGAATGTGAATTCCGAAGGCAGCTGTTGGATTGTTTGCTGGCTTCTCTGTGAGGCAGCGATGGCTTACAAGGTCACACTCACACTTTTTCCGCTTTGTAGGTGCGGAAACAGGCGACTTCAGAAGACAAAAATCATCGTTATCGTTCAACCGTAATCTTTTATTTAGGTACATCTTTTTGAGATCTACAACCTGGTACTACATAACGTGGTGCAGTTCTTATGGACTTCGTAAGGTATTTCAATAGAGCATGCTGGCGGAAAACATTTTAACTTCATGTAGCTGATGAAATTTAAACGGCTGAACAGACTTTCAGAACTATAGGTAAGAACCGTCCAGATTAAACCAGCTTTCAAATAAAAAAATCTGCTTTAAAATTGGAACTTTAATTTGAGAACTATGTAGGGGTAGACAGACAGACAGATAGACTTACGGGTCAGACATATACACCTCCGTTCTGCATTGGGAGTTCAAATTTGCCCCCTGTGGGAGCTTAAAGGTCAAGAGTTCTGTGGAAAAATGGACGTATCGGCTGGAAAGGCTGCCAACATTTAGTCATGCGTGCTCCATACGCACATTTGGTTAGTAGCTATGACATAAATTACGTCACGGAATAAAATGATGTCGTGAAAGCACATTGTACAGACGTTGACATTCAAAAACGGCTTACATTATTTATTTGTCATTGACACACATAACATGAGACGTCGCCTTGCTACTACACCGCTGAGGTTGTAGGCAGTCGTAAATAAAAGGCGATATGTACTGATCACAACAACAAGATACTCAACGTATCTTGGGTGTACTGTACGTGCGTACACACACACACACACACACACACACACACACACACACACACACACACACACGCAGTACCTCCTGCCCGTCACATCACGTTGGTGTCCCATTGACACGTTCACTTGTAACTTGTAACTTATCGTTACGTTGTGATTTAATACACGCGTACTATTTCAAATCTCCGGTGCTGAACTGTAAAAGGAAAAAAAAAAGGTCTCTGGGAGGTGTCGGAACGCGTTCCGGCTGAAATTGAGCCCTGCACCAGTGTGAAGATCCGAAAACACTACGTGTATTATTTGTGGAGAATATGCCTGCTGTGTGGATTTCACTTCCGACTATTCATTCGAGTCAAAGAGAACTGACTTGCAACCGTCAGAAGTACAACCGCAGCTGTCCTGAAGACAATGCGAAAATAAACTGTTTGAGTCAGTTCAGACACAGACTGTGTGGAAAGTTATCTCTTAGGAAGTCCCAAGTTTCAATCGGACAAAGAACCCGTGTCCAAATTTTCGATTTCCCAGGGTCAGGGGCGTCACTTGGCAACAGGAGGCTGACTGTACAATATAAGCCCGACGGCTCGGCGCACTTTAGATTAGGGATCGCCTGATACGGGCCACCACCAGCCGTCGGTGACGCGTGCAGCAGCAGGCAGGCAGTGACGTCACCCGCCGCCGGCCATATAAGCGGCGGGCTGGCTGTCCGCCCCACACTGCTGCACCAGCGTTCTGCCTGCTGAGACCACTCCGTGACGTCACTTCTCCCCGAGTCCGAGGTGAGTAGAGGCTGTGTTACACGACTTTTCTCTTCGACAATGTCTTTCTCCCTTAAAAATTGCAAAAAACTATTTTGCTGCCGCTGGAAGACGTCACAGTCACAAATTGTTGCAAGCATAGAGTTATCAACATGGACAGATGCTTGAAATAAAGCATAAATCGTATACTTTTCAATCGAAAGATGTCCTTCACTTAAGTAGCAGACCCATTTGCAGTGTCTGCCTCGAGCAGGATAAGCTCAGAGGACGTTGCTGTCACTGTTACTCAGAGATCAAATAATTGCTCTCGTGTTATTTACTGTGTTCCGTGCAGATTGCTCAAAGTGCATCGCAGGACAGCTCACGCGACACAACTGTGAAAAAAGCTAACAGATATTCGGTAATTCAGTTTCTCAGCTTTGCCTATGCTAACCTACCAGCACTTCAAAAGTAGGAGTAATATATGTTGGTCTTGTTACACTGAAGACCCAGAGAAACTGGTACAGCCGCCTAATATTGTGTGCCGCCTCCACAAGCACGCAGGAGTGAAGCAACACGGTGAGGCATGGACTCGACTAATGTCTGAGGTAGTGCTGGAGAGAACTGGCACCAAGAATCCTGCAGGGCTGTCCTTAAATCTGTAAGAGTACGAGGAAGTGGAGATCTCTTCTGAACAGCACGTTGCAAGGCATCCCGGATAAGCTCTATAATGTGTCTGGGGAGTCTGGTGGCCAATGGAAGTGTCTGAACTCGGAGGAGTTTTCCTGGAGCTACTCTGTAGCAATTCTGGACGTGTGTCAGGTCCCATTGTCCTGCTGGAATTGCTCACGTCCGTCGGGATGCACAGTGGACACGAATGGATGCAGGAGATCAGAGAGGATGGTTACGTACGTGTCATGCCTCGAGAGTCGCATCTAGACGTATAAGGGGTCCCATATCACTCCAGCTGCACTCACCCCGCAACATTACAGACCTTCCGCCAGCTTGAACAGTCCCCTGCTGACACACATGGTATACCGATTGACGAGGTTGTCTTCGTACACATACTCGAGCAACTGCGCGATACAAATTCAAACGACGCTCGTCCGACCAGACAACGTGTTTCCAGTCATCAACAGTCCACTGTCGGTGCTGACGGGCTCAAGCGAGGCCTGAGGCTCTGTGTCGTGCAGTCACAAAAGTTTTCCGAAAGCCCATATGGATGATGTTTCACTGAACGTTTCACACGCTGATACTTGTTAATGCCCCAGCAATGATATCTGCTGCAATTTGCCGAAGGGTTGCACTTCTGTCACCTTCAACGATTCTCTTCGGTCGTCGTTCGTCCGGTTCCTGCAGGATCTTTTTCCGGTGCAACGATGTCGGAGATCTGATGTTTTACTGAATTCCTAATATTCGACGTACACTCGTGAAATGGACGTACGGCAATATCCCTACTTCACCGCCACCTCGGAGATGCTGTATTCCATTGCTCGTGCGCCGACTATAACACCACGCTCAAACACACTTAAATGTTCGTAACCTGCCGTTGTAGCATCAGTAACCGATCCAACAACTGCGCCACACACTTGTGTTACATACAAGTTGCCGACCGCAGCGCCGTTTTCTGACTGCGTATCTCTGTATTTCAATACGCAAGTCTATACCAGGTTCTTTGGCGCTTCAGTGTATGATCCTATATGGAAACATAAACCGTGAAACATAAACCTGTCCGTCTCGTCAGCATTCCTAGTTTGCTCCTTTTAAGGGAATAGTACCTGATTACAGCAGCAGCTACTAACGGGGCATTCTATTGTGTCAAATGTTTTTCAGTCGAATTTACATGGAAATCTGTACAGCAGTCAATAAAACATTAAGGTTCCGTGGAATAGCAGAGGCATCTGGGTTTCAAGTTTAATCAAAAATGGTTCAAATGGCTCTGAGCACTATGGGACTTAACATCGGAGGTCATCAGTCCAATAGAACCTAGAACTACTTAAACCTAACTAACCTAAGGGCATCACACACACCCATGCCGGAGGCAGGATTCGAACCTGCGACCGTAGCACGCGCGCGGTTCCGGATTGAAGCGCCTAGAACCACTCGGTCAAGGTGGCCGGTCAAGTTTAATCGTGCCTAGCCTGAGACATTCACCGAGGAAACTGATTTCTGCATTAGATGTACATTGCTTCTGATCAGGTGTCACGGATCTGAGGAACTTGGGATAAGGAGGAAGAAAATTTTTCCTAGTTAGAGGTGCTACCAACTTGGACTTAAATATAACTCGTGTAACTTTATGGCTGAAACAAGTTTGTTGCTTTGCTAATTTTTTTGCTGAGACATAAATAAACCATCTTTTGACTGAGAACGATAACATTTTTAGAAGGTGAAAGCAGTCTATCACAGCACCGCAGTGGTAGTTACAAACCTTAGGTGATCGCGAAGCAGTACGGGCCCTTGTCATTTGAAGGAAACTGGTGACGTTGCAATTGATTCAGGGTGGACAACACTTTAACAGCTGTTGTTTCGTACAGGTATGCATGCGCCTCGTACAAGTGTTGAGGGTGCAGTGTGAGGGCTGCTCAGTGGCGCTGTGTTTCAGGACCACCCACCATGTCGGCAGTTACGGAGGTTCAGAACAACACAACCGAGGCCCTGGCCGCCCTGGTAGACGGGGGTGACGGCGCCCTGGTGACGCTGGTGGCGGGCGAGACGAGGGTGGCGGCTCACAGGGCCGTGTTGGCGGCCGCGAGCCCCGTGTTCGCAGCGATGTTCGCGCACGACATGCTGGAGGCCAGCTGCGGCCAGGTGAGCATCGACGACGTGGAGGGCCCGGTGCTGAGGCTCCTGGTCGCCTACACGTATACCCTGCAGGCCCCCCAGCTGCCCGACACGGCCGCCCAGCTGCTCTCGGCGGCCGACAAGTACGGCTTGTCGGCCCTGAAGGCTGCCTGCGAGCGGCAGCTGATCTCGCAGTTGGCCGTCGAGACCGCAGCGGCGACGGCCGTCACGGCAGTGAGGCACTCGTGCCCGGACGCCGCCAGGGCTGCCGTCGCCTTCATAAAGGACCACCTGCAGGTGATGGCCACGCGGGGCTGGGCGGACGCTGTGCTCGAGCACCCGCAAGAAGTCATTGAAGTCTGCAGTATGCTCGGTGAGCCACCTGCAGAAGCCAGGTAAGCACGATTCCCTTTTTGGCAGCGCTAGTGTGAATTTGATGTCGTCCTTGCTTCGTTCGTCCTTGCTTTGTTCGTCGTTGCTTTGTTCGTCCTTGCTTTGTTCGTCGTGGGTTTCTTTGCTGCCTACATAGCATAAGACCTTAATGTCATCTACTTACTGATCGTCGGTCACGATGCTAAGTCTCTCGCTGTTTTCACTTCTTCTGCTTCTTATCAATTTCGCCTTTCTTTGATTTACTCTGATTCCATATTCTGTACTCATTAGACTGTTCATTCCATTCAGCAAACCCTGTAATTCTTCTTCACTGTCACTGAGAGAATCGGTCATCAGCAAATCTTATATCATTTCACCCTGAATTTTATTAATTCCACTCCACAATCTTTCCATTATTTCCATCATCGCTTCTTCGATGTATAGATTGAACAGTAGGGGCGAAGGATTACATCCCTGTCTGACACCCTTTTTAATCCGAATACTTCATTCTTGGTCTTCCACTCATATTTTACCTTCTTGCCTCTTGTACATATTGCAAATTACTCGTCTTTTCCTATAGCTTACATGTATTTTTGTCAGAATTTCTAACATCTTGAACCACTTGATATTGCCGAACGCTTTCTCCAGGACCACAAATCCTATGAACGTCACGGAACTTCAATTTTCTTTTCATTCTCCTGTGTATTATCCTTGTCAGAAACGTGGATGCTTCAGCTGTTAAGCTGATTGTGCGATAATTCTCACGCTTCTCTGCTCTTGCAGTCTCCCAAATCCTGATGATTATATTTCTCTCAAAGTCAGATTGTATATTGCCAGACTCATACATTCTACACAACAGTGAGAATAGACCTTTTCCCAACTCCTCCAATGATTTTAGAACTTGTGATTGAATGATGTCTATACCTTATGCCTTCTTTGATCTTAAATTTTCCAAAGCGCTTTTAAATTCTGATTGTAATCACCACTGTTTTCCATACCGACTCCTGCTTGTTCTTCTGTCACGCCATCCGACAAGTTGTTCCAATCAGAGAGGCCTTCAGTGTACTCCTTCCAACTTTCCGATCTCGCCTCTGTATTTAACACTGGAATTCCCATTGTGCTCTTAAGGTTACCACGCTTGCTTTTAATTCCGTGGAAGATTGCTTTGACTTTTCTATATGCTGCGTCAGTCTTCCCAAGAATCATTTCTTCTTTGATTTCTTCACATTTTTCGTGCAGCCATTTCGCCTTAGCTTCTCTGCACTTCCTATTCATTTAATTCCTAAGTAACATATTTCTCTATTACTGAATTTTCCTGAATATTTTTGAACTTTTTTCTTTGATTGATCAACTGAAGGATTTCTTATATTTTCCATGGTTTCTTCGCAGTTAGCTTCTTTGTACCTACGTTTTTCTTTCCAACTTCTGTTACTGTCGTTGTTAGAGATATCCATTCCTCTTCTACTGAACTACCTATTGAGCTGCTTATTATTGCAGTATCTGTAGCCTCAGAGAACATAAATCTCATCTCTTCTTTCCTTAGTACTACTGTATTCCACCTCTTTGTACATCGATTGCTCCCGACGAATCTCGTAAAATTCAGCCTACTCTTAATCACTGCTAAATTCTTATGTCTCTATATCTACTCCTGGGTATGCTTTACAGCCCAGTATCTGATTTCAAAATGTTTGCCTGACAATAATATGGTGTGAGTTTAAACCTCCCATATTTTGATTCCTTTCCAAGTATACCCCCTCGTCTAGTGATTTTTGAACAGACTATACCAGCTATTACGAGGATAAATTTACTGTAGAACTTAACTAGCCTTTCTTCTCTCCTATTCCTATTATCAAGTACATATTCTCGTGTAACCTCTTCTACTCCTTCCCCTATGATCGCGTTTCAGTCCCTCCATGACTATTACATAGTACTGAATTACCTGTTCAATATCCTCACTTTTTCTCTCTCTCCACCTTCAACTTGCAACGTCATCATGTATACCTGAACTATGCATGTTGTTGGTTTGCTTTTGATTCTCATGAGAACATATCTATACTCACTTTCTGACCTGCCTTTCTATTGATACTGAATCCTACTGCTGTTGCTACTACCCTATTCTCATGTGACCAGAAACCCGTTTCTTATTTTCTGGCTCCCAACCACATTCGAACTCCTAACTTTCCAGCTCCGGAATCATAGAACGTTATCCTTTCGTTGGTTACTCAACCTTTGATCATTGCCAATTCTTCCTCATTTAGGAGCAGTTTCAGACCTCAAGGGAAAGAGAGTGCCCTGAACCTCTGTCGGCCCCTCCGCCCTCTTTGGAAAGGCTGTTGGCTGAAAGAGGGCGACACCTGATGCTGGAAGTCTTCAGACACCAATGCTGATGATTCGTATTCAAAATTAAAGTGATGGTGAGGTTCAAACCTGGGACTCTGGACTTTCCTGATTACTAAAAAAGACGCTACCCCTGGGTGACTGGCCCCAAAGAGCAGGGTGTGACTCCCTGAGATATCCAGTCAAGCAGGAGCTATGAGCACTGGGGCTACTCATGCACACTGGGGGCAAACAAGAAGAGAATACTCCAGCCAGCACAGTAACATTGTCACACTCAGTGCTGTGCCTTACAATCACATTTCCTTCTCGTCTCTGTTCAGCTATCGCCCTGAATATTTTCCGTGCATTTCCTTTCACTAAACAGACAGGAAATCTCTGCCCCCCTGTCTTTTTTGAAGTTCCTTGTGGCGTTACCAGAGGTCGTCCACGGAATCCTATCAGGTTTCCTGCTACTGGGATACAGCAGATTATATTCGCTGTCCACCTACAGGTGTACGACATATCTCCCACAATGTCAGTATTGATGTGACGTTTTCATCCAGCTATCATTTGTTGCCTCTGTCTCTCGGATACATATGCTCCATACAAGTCTATTTTGTTTCCTTTTCAATTTAAAAAAAATCCATATTCAATAGACTACAGGTTACTTTGCAAGTTGTAAACATTGTCCATCAGATAAAATTGCATACACTGCGTAACCCATTTTTTCTTTTAATGTTGGCCTCTACTGCAAACTGCTCAATTCGAAAATTGTTGTTTAAGAAGCACATCACCACTGCTGTCTTTTCAATTAATCGAATTGTGGAGACATTACGTGCATATATACAGTTCTATTTGCTTTACTGAAATGCAGATTTTGAATATACTCTTGATAACTTTTATAGCATAGCTCTTGTAATTCTTGTCCATCTTCTTCATTCCCTCGGGCTTCACATCAAACAGCGCCTGCATATCCATGACCATACAGTTTCAACAGTAAGTTGATACCCCAACTTACCAGTTTGTTTCTCTCTCTCTCTCTCTCTCTCTCTCTCTCTCTCTTCCTCCAGTGATATAATTCAGCATCCATATATCAGTTTTCAAATTACTTCACAACCAAAAGTAGCAGCCAGTTGACTTTAACTGCTTCTAAATTCTGTCTGAAAGTTGTTTTGTCAGGGCAGCAAAATTGTTGGCCCTTATGTCTGGAATTTGGTTTGTGCTTCATTTTGAACAATTTGTTGTTTTGCATCTTAAGCTACGCCAGTGGGGAATATAGCAGAAGTAGTGCAGAAAAAGACCAGTTAATTGGTGGTACAGTCACGTTAAGTGAGGGGCTGGTGTTGTTGGCACTGAGTGTTCTGTTGCCCCGGTGGACAGTCCCTCAGCTGTACCGCCTGCAGTGAGCCCCTGTGTGAACACGCCCACCCACACAGTGTTTCTCTGTGCAGCTCGCCGACCGCCACAGGGGGCGGGTCCACCCCCAACTCTGACTGTCAACCCCACAGCGGCCACAGCCAGACTCCTACTGCAGCTGCGCCTCCCACGTCTGCCCGACACACCCCTCCACCCAATGACGCAGCCGTCCGTCGCTTCCGGTGAGTTGTGTTGCCACACGTGCCCACGTCTTACCCTCACAGTACTGCTTATTTTGGCATTAATCAGCCGATATAGTAAATAAAATAAAATACAGATTCCTTCAGTTTTTGGATAGAGGTTACAGTCGCTATTAAACATTACTCCTTTCTCACTTTTTTGGCTATGATATTTTGAAGATTGAGCCCATATGCAGAAGATTTCTCGTTCTCTGTATTTGCCGTGAGAATTACGTTCAGTTCAGAGTCACTCAACTGTAGTTGCGTAGGAAGTGTCCCATACAAATCATACCCATTCCCAAAGATTCTTTATACATTGATGTGTTGAATGTAGATTTTGTTTTTAGTGATGATTGTGTGTCTTACAAATTGATTCTGAATTAAATGGGTATGCAAACGGTATGTTTCACACAATTCCACTCAACAAAACTTACGTGAATGGTTGTAGATATAAGTTATTGAAGACACCCAGGAAGAAATGACGAAAGAAAGGTAAACAGAAATAAAAGTAATAATTACAAAGTTATTATTTAGTACCGGTATGAGGATACAGCTTGTTTTGGGTTTGTCTTGAAATTCGAATATTCCTTAAATGGTTCCCTGGTCAGTTACATCTGTAGTGACTATTGGAAATCTGTGCCGCACTGTAACAGGAACCCAGATTTGCTGCTTATTGCAGGCAGTCTCCTTGAGCAGTAGGCTGCCTGAGTACACCTCCACTTCTGACTCAGCATCTCATCGCAACTTGCACTAGAGTTTATCCCGGAGGACTTCTGGGAAGAGTATCAAAAGGGAAATCGAATGAGTGGATGTTATCCTAGTTCAGAGGATGTACATGAAAACCTCTGGCGGTAGTGTTTGCAAACCATGGGTAAAAAGATCATCCACAATGGCATTTCCAGTTACGCCAGCAAATGCACTCAGCTGGTCTAATGGTTGAGGCATCTGCTCTCGAGAAGTGAGAAATGCAGTGGGTGTGGCTGAGTGGAGATGCGTACAGCACTGTATCGCTCGTCACTCGTAAACAAACTCCTGTATTCGATGGATGATGGAGGTCACCAGGTGTGATGAGTAGTGGATTTGATTCACCGAGGAGAAGTTTTGTATAATTCCATGGTATAGTTAACTTTTATTTTTAGAAATGAGCAACCGACGTGGGCAAAGATAGTTGGACCTACTGAAAATATACTGCCATCTCAAAGTGAACTGACACGTTTGCAAGATGACTCAATAGCTGGTGGCTTTCAAAATAAAGTATGGACCAATTTATGCTTCAGTAAAACACACACACACACACACACACACACACACACACACACACCTGGGACCAACATCAGTGAGACTCTTCGACATGCCTTTTGAAATTAACCAGAGCAGAATGCAATAAGTTATTGTATAATGCAGAAATTTCTCCCCTCTACAAAGGGAAATGTGGGAGCCAAACAAGTAATTTAATGTGGATAATGTGGCAGTAGTCTTTTGAGTGGACTTGACTTATTTCCTTTTAATAGTTTCCACAATGAAACATTGTCTCAAAATGTGGTAGAAAGCCCAAGGACATTCTGGTCGTATGTAAAGTAGACCAGTGGCAAGAAGTCAACACCGTCAGTGTGTGATAGCAATGGAAATGTTCCCGATGGTGGTGCCACTGCAGCGGAGTTACTAAATACAGTTTTCCTTAATTCCTTCACGAAAAAAGACAAAGTAACTATTCAAGAATTCGAAACCAGAACAGCTGTTAGCATGAGTAACATAAAAGTATATATTTTAGGTGTTGTGAAGCAACTCAAATCACTTACGAAAGGCAAGTCTTCTGGTCCAGATGGAATACGAATCAGGTTCCTTTCAGCGTATGCAGACACAATAGTGCCTTTCTTAGCAATCACATACAACCGTTCACTTGGCGAAAGGTCTGTTCCTAAAGACCGGAAAGTAGCACAGGTCACACCAGTACTCAAGAAAGGAAATAGGAGTAACCTATTGAATTACAGACACATATTACTGACCTCAATTTGCAGTAGGATTTTGGAGAATACACTGTACTCGAACATTATGACTCACCTCGAAGAAAATGACTTATCGATACATAACCAACACGGACTCAGAAAATATCGTTCTTGTGCAACACAGCTAGCTATTTATGCCCATGAAGTAATGAGTGCTGTCGACAAGGGATCTAAGATCGATTCCATATTCTTAGATTTCCAGAAGGGTTTGATACCATTTCTAACAAGAGACTGTTACATGGTGTATATGACCCGGGGCGCCACCATCTAACCGTCTAGTATTGCCCCGGTACGAAATATCATAGATCCAGGGTTGATGCGTAGATCAGGTTGACTTCTAGTTGGGGGGGGGGCGGGTGGTCTGTGTTCACATTTAGTGACTTCGCTGTTTCCTCTTCGTCCACTGCTGTCACGTCAAATGAAAGGGAGTGGTTTCTGTGGCTGGGAGATACCAAGTGAATTAAAATACATTCACACAATTATGGAAGATTAAAATATGTCATTAGTTCCAGATTTTAATACAATTTCCACCTATCTGACAGTCAAGCATTAATTATCTTGCAGAACAATGAAGTTACTTTTGTCGCTTTGCTGAAGTAATTCGGCTTTTATTGATCTTTTCCGCTGAGGCAGCCAGTTTGTTTGAAACAAAGTGTTCAAATCCACACTATTGGCTAGGTTCAACTGTTCGCTGCATTTCAAGGGCACGTTTTCATCTTCTACAGGGTGTATACGACCCGGGACAACCGGGAGGTCTGGGAAAAACCCGGGAACTTTTTCATCCGGGAGAAAACCAGGAAAAACCCGGGATTTTTTTAGAATTCTGGGAATTTTTCATTGTTTTAGTTTTCAGTTAAATTTTTGTAATTTTGACTGGCAAGAACCGTTACTCTAACAAATGATATTACTTATTTCACAAAGCGCCTAGCATCCAGCGCACGTTGATCTATCAATCATTTATATGATTTTGAAACGCATCCTTGTTGGTTTCTGAACACATTTTAAGTTTATTTCTGAATGAATCGTAAGTTGATTTTTGAATGCGTGCGTAGTGTACGTGATGTCTCTGTCAGGAGAATCCTAATCGCATCTAGAAAATAATCTTTCTGCAGACAAAAGGGGATGGGGCCGTACGAGCTGAGCGGAGTAAAGCCGAACGGATAAATGCCAGTCGCTGTCTGATTATGTGGTTGATTGGGTTTTCGAATGATCAGCTTTGTTATAATTCGTACCGAAATCCATAGATTCAGTCTACCAGAATGGAAATAAACGACTGCAGGAATAACAAGTGGGTAAGATTACGTATTATCTTCTCGTTGTGTCCAAGAAAATGAAATTTTGACAGAAACTTTCTGGCCAGATCGCTACACTAGTAAGGACCAGTTGTACAGTCCCCGGCTAGCAGCCGCTTAAGTTCTGATTCGGAAGTAACGCAGAAAACGTTTTGTACGAATTTGTAACAACGCCTAATGGCAGAACAATCGCGGGGTAACTAAACCGGTGATTCTGGCAGGGTTACTGAAGTTAATCGGCGAACAAATTTTGACAGTGGCAGGAATGTCCACAGAATTGGTGATGACAAGATTGTTAGAACGAGGAAGCAGAATAAACGGGGACATCACACAAATTATGGAAGGACGAGACTATTCCAAATTTATATAAGAATTTCGTAATACTACTTTCCGATCTCATGCTTGAGAAACTGGTGCGTATGAATGAAATGTGAAACTATTTCCTAACATAAAGCTTTTTGCTTGTTGTAGGCCTAATAGGCATTTGATATATGTACTTAGTGAATTATATTCTATCGTGTATTACAAATGACTATCTGTGCCAATACAGTCTCGCTAATTTGGTGTGTGTGTGTGTGTGTGTGTGTGTGTGTGTGTGTGTGTGTGTGTTACAAAATTTGCTATAATATTAGAAAGGCCTGTTTTGTTTTATTTAGCATACATCGACAAAATAGATGTAATCAGATCCAGAAACCACACCAGTCCTGGGTATTATTTGTATTAACAGCTTTTTCAGTATTAGGTAACGAAATTTCGAATTTTCATGCAGCAAAAAGTTTGACCAACTTTGGTGAGGTAATAGATTCTTGTGCGGAAAGGAAAAGCACGCCATTTAAAGCTGTAGCAAGATTAGAGAGAAAAAATGTTAGGAGGCAGGTACTGAAATGTGTACTTTCTTCCTTGTCTCTCGTCTATATTGGTTTTATGTATCCTATATTTTACTTTGTCACACAAGACAGGAAGTTATTAGCTATTAGGCAATCAAGAGTCCAAATTTTCTGAAGAGTTGTTGTTCTCCCGATTACAAATAATCCCATCCGCTATTAATGGAGAGTTTTTTTAAAAAATAGAGGGGCAGGCTGTCAAACTGGCTGACTGGGAGCAGGAGAGGCACCACAGGACATTTCTATTTCCACAGTCCTGAATATAGTTTGTCATCGCTTACAAAATATACCCGTTTCAATTCCACAGAGTGAAATACAGTGACGTGCGATAGGAGAATGCTGTACGAAGAGGCGTGGCACTGCGCTTCGGCACACTTCACACCATATAACATGTCTTATATTTTTTCGAACACGTATGTTTTTGTTCCAAATTTTTCAGAATGATGTGTTTTACAAGATGCCCTAGGGTAATTTTGAAAACTCGATTTTTTTAGTGTTGACCAGTTCGCAAATATCGTAGATGCGAGGCTGATGCGCAGAGAAGTCTGAACTACAGTGGGCAGTCACCACGTGGCCCGTGTTGACGTTCAGTGGTTTTCCTGTTTCTCCTTCGTTTACTCTCGCGTCACATGAAAGCAAAACGGATATCTTTGGCCGGGAGATATCAAGTGAATTAAAATACATTCACATAATTACCGAAGGCTGATATACGTTATTAGTTTCAGACTTTATTTTATTTCCACCTTTCTGACAGTCAAGCACTAATCGCCTTGCAGAACAATGAAGTTATTTTTGTCTATTTGCTAAAGAAATTTGGGTTTTATTAACCTTTTCCGCAGAGGCATCCAATGTATTTGAAACGAAATTTTTAATTCCACAGTACTGGCTAGTTTCAACTGTTCGCTGCATTTCAAGTGCAAGTTTTCATCTTCTAGCATGTACGGCATTATGCCATAATAATGAACCAAACATGAGATTATGCAGTACTGGTACTCCAAGAAAATTTACGTCTGAATCTGGACATACGAATGTGCGCTTTAAGTTGCAGTTTAAATGTGCACATTTTAGTATGGTTCACGAAATTCTGATCTCTTGGAGTACCCTGTGACGTCTTACTGCTTTTACAACGTAATGTAAGATCTTTTAATGTTTTACATGTACATACATACGGGCTTCCTACGTCATGTTAGCTGCGCAAGCTCGGGGCGCCTCTTACCTGGCGCTCTCCGGCAGCTGCTGGAACGAACCTGTTTCCAGCAGGTCGTGGAAAAATATTGCGAATGTTGGTTTGACAAGCGTTACTTTCTAAGTAAATATCCTTTAACGTAAGTTGGACTATGCGCGAGGGTGTACCATGGAATTCTTAAATCGCAGAGTTTTTGACTCCATTTAAAAATCAACTCTTTGATGACAAGCCATGTAGAAGAATTTCGAACCCTGGAGATCAGACATTTATGTCATTATTAAAAATTTTCCTGCCACATTTGTGTGATATATCTTAAAGTGTAACACGCGCAAAATATCAACATCATATTGAAAGATTAGCTTCTCTTGCAGCTTATTAACCTTAGTGACCAATATTATATGTGGAAGCTTTTCTTTTCTTGTAGCAACACTATGTATGTTAATGTAAGCCATTAACTCGTGTGTTACCGCTGCTTAGCAGGGATGTTGCTATTGGCTGACTACATCACGCGCCCTATGCCCTGAATACTCGCTGTCATGAGCTGGCGAGATCACGTGACATGAGCTGTGACTGGCTTACAAAAGCGCATCGCAATCTCGATTTCAGTGATTCGGAAAGTAACATGCGGTGTTTGGTGGAATTCCATTGTGTGCTGTCGTAATACGAAAATACGCAACGTACATGTCGCTGCACGTCAAAGATATTTCCAAAACGTGTATTTTTCCCTGAGTTTCGTTTTCTAAAGTGCCAGGAAATTCTACGCCCATGTCCAAAACCATAACCATTCAAAGGATTGAAAATTTCTTGCACTTCCGACGGAAAATATACTGTCACTTAAGACGGAAAAAGTGTTTTCACGTGGGAGAAAGTGTATTTTTAAGCGGGAAATCCGGGAAAAATCGGGGAATTTTTTTCCTTGTCCACGTATACATCCAGTATTAATCAAATTTGATACGTATGAAGTATCGTCTCTGTTGTGTGACTGGATTCTTGATTTCCTCGCAGAGATGTCACAGTTCATACTGATAGACGGCAAATCATTGAGTAGAATAGAAGTCATATATGATGTTCTGCAAGGTAGTGTCGTAGGCCCTCTGCTGTTCCTGATTTACATAAATGATCTAGGTGGTAATCTGAGCTGCCCCCTTAGATTGTTTGCAGATGACGCTGTAATTTACCGTCTAGTAAAATCATCAGACGATCAATTCCAATTACAAAATGATCTAGAGAGAATTTCTTTATGATGCGGGAAGTGGCAGTTTGCACCAAACAAAGAAAAGTGCGAGGTCATCGACATGGGTACTAAGAGGAATCCCCTAAATTTTGGGTATACGATAAATCGCACAAATTTAAGGGCTGTCAGTTCGACTAAATACCTAGGAATTACAATTACGAGCAACTTAAATTGGAATGACCACATAGATAATGTTGTGGGAAAGGCGAAACAAAGACTGCGCTTTGTTGGCAGAAACTCGGAAGATGCAACAAACCTACCAAAGAGAGCCTACATTACACTTGTACGTCCTCTGCTGGAATATTGCTGCACGGTGTGGGATCCTTACCAGGTACGATTGGCGGAGGACAGCTAAAAAGTGCAAAGAAGGGCAGTTCGTTTCGCGTTATCGCGCAATATGGGTGAGAGTGTCACTGATATGATGCGCGAGTTGGTGTGGCAGTCGCTGAAACAAAGGCTGTCTTCTTTCCGGCGAGATCTGTTTACGAAATTTCAGTTGCCTGTGTAACAAAGTGTGTAACAAAGGAATTTCCGAGATCCGAATTTCATCGATAAAAATGACGCCAAAGAAACAGTTGTTTCTGGAAAGAGCAACGTATCTGTAACATGTTGCATTACTCCCTACGTAACGAAAGCCTGTCTAAACATTCGGTCTTGTCTGTAAGGCAGAAACGCTTACGACACTGTTATTCACGTGCAAACAGCAACAGGTGGCGTCAGACAGCCCGCGCAGACGGCCGGCGCAGTCGCCGAGGGGAAACTCGCAGGTGGGGGAGCGACGCAGAATGCGGGCAGAGAATCCGGCAGAGGGCCGCGCATGCGCAGATGATGTGGCGGGGCGGGAGCAGGCGGTAGGGGCGGTCCGACCACGGCGGCGGAGAAAAGACCGGCCACACGACAGGGGGGGCCGAAACTAAATCAGGACGATCACTTCCGACATAAAATCTGTAATACTGTTTAGCGATTACTGCTCCAGTTGTACTCAACAATTTCAAAGTCGGTGATGATCGCAGACACCGGTGTCCGGCTGCCATTTAATGTCCCAGTATTACAAAGATATTTTCTCTCGCCCTCCCAGCAGTTTCGTAGTTATGTCACAGCACGCTACATCTGTCTAATGGCAATCTACTATGTACTAACACTAAACATTATTTCGATAACAACCTCTGTTAAAATTAGTGCTCTGGATGATTTAATACATGTAATGTTTTATTTTTGCAGCAAGTCTCAATGATAGGTATAGGTACATCAGCTGACTTTCAAGCTGTCATTACTATCGATCCAGAAATCAACAGCGCAACGGCAGTTCTTTTAAGGGATGGGTTTACACCTGAAAACGTCCAACTTTATCCCAGCAGACGTGCAATTGCATGTTCTGTCGCTGAGACATTCCGCTTAAATATTTACGCGCCATCCGGGACTGACGTTACACATGCACGATCGGACTATTTTTTAATCAGGATGTCCCACATCTTTTGGTAAATCTGTGTATGTGAAGCACACGCTACACGATGCGAATTAGAGGCTACTCAGTATATCGAACAAATCGCCTGCGAGAGAGCAGGCCGATTTCAGTGTAATTTGTATATGTCATTTGTCTGCAAAACAAATTACTCTGATTAAAATGTTGGCCCTGAATATTGTTCATCTTCATGTTTAGACTTCATTTACCTGTTTGAAACATCTAAAATGATATATTTTCACGGATACATTGTGACAGTCACTGTACCATGCGGTGGACATGAACATTGATTGTAATACAATTTGTGGGCCTAGCTGTCCGAAGGGAATGCTCCTCTGTTCTGGAACCAGTTACTATTAAGAGAGTGACGGAACTGTCAAAAACGTACGGTACAGGTCCAGCGCGACAGCCGTCTGGAGGCAGAAAGGGTGCCAGCATCACAGAACCAGCAGAGGGATTCGATACGCCCGCGCATGCGCAGAAGTACGCCTTCTGCTTCTCGCTCGGGTGGCCACCGGCCAAGTGGAGAGTTTCGTAATGCAGATTTTGCGCCTTTTGCGGTGAGTAACTCTTCACGAACACAGTAACTAAAAGATGTAGAAAAAGAGGCGGGAGGACGCATTGTGACAGGCGTTGCGAATGTGGTCACCTCTCTAAACCTCTGCACTCCCTCCGCATCAAACAAGAGAGCTCCAAGGGAAAGATTTTTCAGCCATCGACTCAGAAGGTGCGACACCCTTCTGTGGCGCCCTGCAAAATCTGACTGCAGGTCTGGACACGGAAGCCGCAGCTGAGCGGCGCGCCGCCACACGTACTCACTGCACGCACGCCTCGCCAGTGTCGGCTTCGAGGCCTGACAGACTCCACACCACAGCGGGGTGTGAGTAACTGTGCAGGATTACGACGCAGCCCCTGTCAGCTTCTCTGACCGTGACACTGTAATTGAGAAAGCAAAAGGTCTACCTCGTCCCAAAATAATTGGCGGAGGATAATGGAAATTAAATTGTAACCTCCTCCACATAACATCGGTGAATATACATTTCATTGCTCGGTACAAACGCTTCTTCCGTAACGCGAGTGAGTCGCGGCTGAATCTTGCAAAATCCGGTGTTCGGAAATTAGTTACAAATGTCGCCTACAGGATTGAAGTAAAGCGTGAATTTCATTTTGAATTATTTGAAAGTTGTAAGAATAATTAGTAATTCTCACTACATCACTCAAAAAAATAATTCGTTCACGTGACATATCAGACAGTAAATAATACAAAACGTGTTGGCAAGTCCTTTGCACGACTCATTTATCTACAGAATTTTCATTTGGGGAATAGTAAACAGTTATGTATAAAATGCTATACAGGCAGCCATGTCCTCCAGATAAACTCATGTGTGTTAACTGGAGAAACACTGGCCACGGTGGCTGGAAAGGAACAAGTAGGGGCGAAGCCTTCGACTGCAGGCGACGGACTAATTGGGCGACATTTTGGAAGAAAAATTCCTCCAACTGACAGCAAAGCGAGGCCGTGGAGATGGTGTAAAGCGTGTGGTGACAAAGTTAAAAAAGAAACTGGAGAGTCGAAACGGAAAGAAACAACACTCTGTTGTCCAGTGTGTGATGTTGCGCTGTGCATGCCAGAATGCTTTGAGCCATTTCACACGAAACCAAATTACGTATACAAATTATTTATAAAAAATTGTAATTTAATTTAGTTGTGTATTAAGATGTTCTTTAGTAAATGCCTTTCAGTTTGTTTTCATAAAACATAAACAAGTGCAATATTCATTCTATCTATAATAAACCCTACTGTAAAAACTTTATTTTCTTTGTTTCAGCTACAAACCTGCGACAAGAGTGTAAATTTAAGTGGAGTTGGTAACTATAATATGTTACTTCGTTTTAAAGTTTGATGTACAGGGGTAAAACGGGACAAGTGCAACGATTTATCTGTAACCGTTCGTGTATTTTGATTTTTTTCGAAAACGACAGAAAACTCCAGTCTGGCGAGCTACAATGTCGTTAAGAGCCCCAGACTTCAAAGTGTTGACTTGTTGTTCCGGTGAGAGGCAACAAGGCCAGGCTCACTCGATTGCGGGGCCAGCGTGTGTGGGCGGTGGTGTTATGACGTCACCACAGTGTGTCGGCAAGAGGCGCCTGCCGTGGTCTTCAGTTAATGATAGACTATCGCAAAGAAACAGCAGAGACAGGTCTTGGTAATGCGAGATAAAATAACTTTTTCTTTCCCATTATCGTCAAGAGAACTGTAACATTTTCAATATGTGGAACGTAATATGGACAGTCTAAACCAGATGTAATCACTTACCAAATGAAAGGAGGAGGTACTGATTTCTGTACGTTTCATAGCGTGCTTTTGGGCATGGCATCTCCACTTTGCAAATAAAACACAGTTGTTGACAGAGAAAATGGTGGCAGCCAAAAGACATTCATGACATGCTGGAAAAGAACAGTGCTATTACTACAATTCATGTGGGGCTCTGTAGAAAACATTTGAGGCAGTAGAATGTGATGTTTAAAACGTTAACCAGATGTCATTTGTTATAAAATGGAAGTAAGAAGTACTCACGATCCCTACTTCTCAAAAAGAGTGTTCGAGTAGGGCATCTTCCATTTGCAGATAAAATGCAGTCATCGGCAGAGTGGACTAAATGCTGATAAAGAACAGCAGAATACCCCCCGTTACTTCAAAATAGGAAGCTGTAGATAATAGCCTTTGACGTTGCACAGAGTAATATTAAAAAATGTTAACCACATGTAATTACTTACCCAGTGCTAGAAGGAAGTACTTATTTGTCTTCATTTAAAAGCCTCCTTTCGAGCAGGGCAGGGCAGGGCATCTTTCCTTGGCAAAAATAGATAAAAAAATGCAGTCGATATCAGAATAAATGGTGGCAGCGACGTGGCGCTCATTAACCTGCTGGTAAGGAACAGGAGGCAGCATTCGAGGCAGCAGGGTCCCATATGAACAGTGTCTAACCAGGTCTGTTTACCTACCAAGCGGAAGAAGGGAGGAGCAGCTGTGTCGCTGGAGGGTGTCCACGTGTTTGTCGTCGCTGCCGGGGACAGAGAGGGGCGCTGGAGTTCCAGCGTCAGCAGGGTAGTTGTGAGTTGAGACGCCGAGCAGGGGACTCTGGGCAGTGCAGGCGTAAAGTTAAGAGCGCCTGCGTTCAAGTAAAGTGCTCTGTGTTTGAATGCTGTGGAACAGAGGAGAGAGATACGATTAACGGTTCAGAATGAAATGAGGTGTAAGGATATCAGAAAAGAGTTATGAAGAGGAATGAAGGTAACTTTTTGTTATTTAGTGGCACTGCAGTCGCGCTAGTTACATTAGTTTCATTGTTCAATTAGACAGTAATATCAAGGAAATTGAGATTTTTCATTAAAGAATGTTTAATTTTCACTCTGAGGGTTTTTTCATGTCTGTCAATTATTTCACTGACGTTTGTGAGAGTAAGATTTTGGTATCGGTGTCTTCCTTTGACAGTGTTAATATTGTAATATGAAGTGCATACATGTATTAATATATCTGATAATGTAAAAACATTTTGCTAAAGGCATATTTCACGACATCCTCGGTCCAAGCCATTTTTATTCAAAGCAGTGTCTCACTCAGTGGTGTGTATAAAACAGTTTGCTCGCTGTCTGGAGCATTGCACTGGGCTCTCAGCAACTGGAGTCAGATATTTGCAACTGGGGTGCAGACAGCAGCCAAGCACTGTGTTTCCAAGCAATTACATTACGAGGTGAGATGTTTCCATTTCAGGATCTGTTTGCTACGAAAATTATCAACGGACAGGCACCATTTCACGAACAGCATTACTTGCAGACCATTAACACACGGGGACCACTTTGCTTTTATTAAAAAGATTAATAGTAAAGTTCAGGATTTAATCAGTTTACACTTTTTACGGTATCAGTACAGTAAGACAACATATTATCACGTCGGAAGACATAAGAGTCACGTTATTGCAGGGAAAAGGACAGCCACAAAAGAATGTGCATCATGCGATTAGAAGCATACCAACTGACTCACATAATTACACCGCTCTGACTGACTATGGATCTTCAGTTACATCGTATAGTGATGCAGCGGGCAATAAACACAATGCGAATAATTCTTGCTCTACAATCCCATTACAAAGGACTAAAGTTAGAGGAGCAGTTTCAGGAAAAAGAATAGATGTATAAACCACTCACACACACTTAAAATTTGCTGTTCACAGCCACACAATTTATGCAGATTTTTGGATCGTCCAACTTTTCATAAACTGATGCTAAGCTGCGTATGGGTTTTTTAACAGAACATGATGCCATTTCGGACTATGAAGGTGCATTACACTTTCAGCAGAGCATTTCAATACACGAATAGTAAATTAACAGATGGGAACATTTTCATACACAAAGAATACAGAATGGTGCACATCATTTTTCACTGACACGTATTTTGCCACAGTCAATGCGGATGAAGGATTAAATTTCGACGTTTCGCAGACAATCAAAGCCAAGGAAGACAGTCGTGAAGCAGCAACAGACGAACCAAACAACACACTCCATTGGACAGATTTTTCAGATCACCACTAATTCAATCGCTATTGATACAACTTTGCTCTCGCCACATTTAATTTTGAAGGATAAAAATCAGCCAGACAAAATAAAAGAACTTGTGTCTTTCCCCAAGTCACAACGTCTACGTCATCGTAAACTGACAGACACTGCAACAGTTAATACAAAAGAGACAGCTGAGAAGAGAAAAACCCTACAACAGAAGGTAAGTCACACTAAAAAATTAGAAGTTGGACAAAAGGTTTTAGTTCAATCACGCCCACTGTCTTGTAAAGCAAAGAACAGGTGTCAGAAATTTGCATTGCTTTATAACGAACCATTTCGGAATCGACGAATCCCACTTCCTAACGTAGGACATCTTGAAACACTCAGAACGAAAGCTTCGAGAAGTCTTCATCACATCACCAATACAAAACCGTTCACTGTGTAATTGTTTGACTTTGTACTCCTTATTGAGGACAACACCACAACGATACACAACACTTCGTTTCCTTATGACGTCAACCGTTTGTAGGTAGAAATTAAACTTTTTCTACAAATTTTCTTTCATTGACACGTATGTGTACATGACAATAACATTTTTATCTCATACTTCACAAGCCATTTCGGATGTTTATTTTCACTGTGTCATGATTGTTACAGAGTATATACCATTCCGTGTTCTAACATAACTGACCCCGATCTTTACAATACATCACTTTAAAAGCAAAAGTTACGTAAAAGAAGACAGTAACGACTCCTTCGCCAAAGACAAAGGCATCACAAAAGATAAAAGCAACATGTGAAACAATAACATCGAATTTTGCCCGTGCTAATACAATTTTCTCTTACAGGTTAAGGTACAGAAGTATGCAACAACGGATTCCAGACAGTACTGGTAAAACAGGTAGACAATGTGTATTTGCACAGCTATGACACGTACTGTCAACTATCGGAGAAGATATTTAATTTCTTCGTCTTCCACTGGGATACTCCAATCCTGAGCTATAACCAGGATTTCTTCATTGACTGTAAGAATTTTACTCTGCGTCGTATGTGAAGACTTAAGGATTAATTTTAGATGGAGCATGTGTAGCAATGATTTATGGATTTTTGCAACAATGATATGGTGAGATAATAGGAAGTGAGGATAGCGAACTTTTCATGATTATTATGCAGACGTTTATGATTTATAATATGAAGTGTGGCACACTGATGTTTGGGAGTGTTAGGTATTACGAGATGATTTAACCTTTGGAGCATGTTTTGATGATTGTGTTTTGGTGTGTTTCTCTGATGAATAGAATTTCTAATGAAACTTGCGAGCAGATAAAAACTGTGTGTCTGACCGAGATTCGAACTCGGGACCTTTGCCTTTGGCAGGAGAGCTTTTGTGAAGTTTGGAAGGTAGGAGACGAGGCACTGGCAGAAATAAAGCTGTGAGGACGGGGCGTGAGTCGTGCTTGGGCAGCTCAGATGGTAGAGCACTTGCACGCGAAAGGCAAAGGTCCCGAGTTGGAGTCTCGGTCTGGCACACAGTTTTACTCTGCCAGGAAGTTTGATATCAGCGCACACTCCGCTGCAGAGTGAAACTCTCATTCTAGAATTTCTAATGGTTTGCGATAAGGTGTTACAAAGCGGCAAGACAAAACTGTGAATTTACAGGAAGATAAACACTTTCTTTCAAACATTTACATGTTTTGCTTTGGGAATAACAACCTGAAGGATTGAAGACGCTTATTACGATTTACTTGCTTTGATGAAAGTTGTGACTTTGCTCCCACTAATCGATTTTCTTCTCATTCACAGAATAATATCATTTATCATTACTTTTCACCCACATTTAATCGACTTCATCGGAAAAAGAATTTCTTAATTATTTTCATTCTGCACGTTGACTTTAGTTGTTCATAGATATTAAGTACTCTTCTTGATAACACTTAAATTTTGCATTTGGGGTAATTATAAGTAACTGGCACGTGCATAGGTTAAGGTTTTGTGGACACATCTTCATTTGCTTTATCTTTTTTTTTTGTGACTGACAGACAGCAGAGAAATGCAAAATATTGTTCACATTCCATTCCTTTCCTTTAGCCTGTATACTTATGCGCATTTACTCGAGTACATAGAAACACACACTCTGCAGAAATCACTATTGTACTCTTGCATAACTACACAATGTTTACCTATTGATATTTTCATAATGCATTATACATGTAATGATTACTGTATTTTAATGTTTCTTTTCTAGCACAGTGAAAACAAATGTCGAATATGATTTTTCTGTTTGACGTGTTACTGCGGACACATCTGTCTAAATTGTAATGTCGATATTCGTGAGAAATGTCTGTTAGCCTTTGTGATTTAATCCGAGAATCTACCATACGTAGTTTTAGATAAACGTCTTAGCTTTATTTTCTTTCACTGTATTGTAACAGAATATAAGTACTTTGTGAAAGCAGCACATTCGTGGACTCCAGTACATTTATTCTCTGGACTGTGAGAAAGTTGGAGGTATTATTAACGTTTTCTTTACCACGACATGCCGCATCGATTATCGTGATTTTGGGTGACTCCACAGACATTTTGTTAAAAGTGACATGGAGGTACCTTTTGTGAGCGGTCTGGCTCTGAGTTGTCACTGGGTTTGTTGCTGACACGTACTGAGTGCACCAAATGTGCTCTCAGCCGCCTCCCAGACAATCACGATACGACGCTTTCACTTGGAGAGGTGTTACAACGTCACGAGTGCTGGAAGACACTCCAACATGTGCTACATAGCGTGCTGGGTACTCTCAGGGCAACAGCTGCGTGTGAGAAAACCACGAAAAGACATTGCTTCGATACACACTTGCTACGACTAAAAGACGACGTAATCACAATTAGTCTCACGAGATTTTGTGCAGAATAACGACAAAAAATAATGCCATTAATGTAATTTTTTGCCTCAATTGATGACTTTATAGCTAGTGCACAATACTAGTGTGGACCATTTTCTTAACTTGTGCACACTTCTTTCAAACGAAATGTAACGTATTCTGAGTACACCTGAGAACATATGTAAACAACATTTGTAACTTGACTTGGCGTTCACCTGAGCACGAAATGGACGAAGCTTTCTGCAAAATAATTTATGAGCGACTAGGCGCCACTACTTAAAAAACAATTACATTACGAGGTGAGATATTTTCATTTCAGTATCTGTTTGCTACGAAAATCGTCAACGGACGGGGACCATTTCACGAACAGCATTTTTTCCAGAGCATTAACCCACGGGGACCACTTCGTTTTTATTAAAGAGATTAATACTAAACAGGATTTAATCAGTTTGCACATTTTTACAATGTGAACACAGTAACAGAACGTATTATCACACTGGAAGATATAATAGACACGTTATTGCAGGGAAAAGAACAGCCACAAAAGAATGTGTATCGTGCGATTATCAACATATCAATTGACTCACATAATTTCACCGCAGTAATTGACTATGGATCTCCAGTTACATTGATTACTTATGCAGCATGTAATAAATGCAGTCCGAATAATTCTTGCCCTACAGTCCCATTAGAAAAGAATAAAGATAGAGGAGCAGTTTCAGGAAAAGGAGTAGATGTAACCCTAAAGACAGACTTAATATTTGCTGTTCAAGTCGACATATTTTATGCAGAAGTGCCGCAACACGACGAGGTATGGACTCGCCTAATGTCTGAAGTAGTGCTGGAGGGAACTGACACCATGAATCCTGCAGGGCTGTCCACAAATCCGTAAGAGAACGAGGGGGTGGAGATCTCCTCTGAACAGTATGCTGCAAGTTTGACAGCCGGCGGAAGTGTTTAAAATCAGAAGAGTGTTCCTGGAGCCACTCTGTAGCATCTCTGGACGAGCAGGATGTCGCACTGTCCTGCTGGAATTGCCCAAGTCCGTCGTTGTGCACAACGGACGTGAATGGACGCAGGTGATCAGACAGGATGGTTACGTACTTGTCACCTGTCAGGGTCGTATCTAGACGTGTCACGGGTCCCATATCACTCCAGCTGCACCATTACAGCGCCTCCACCAGCTTGAACAGTCCCCTGCTGAAATGCATGGTCCACAGATTCATGAGGTTGTATCCACACCCGTACGCGTCCATCCACTCGGTACAATGTGGAAGGAGATTCGTCCGACCAGGCAACGTGTTTCCAATCATCAACAGTCCAGTGATGGTGTTGACGGTCGTAAAGATTTGTGTCGTGCAGTCATCAAGGGTAGACGAGTGGGCCTTCGCATCCGAAACCCCTTTTCGATGATTTTTCGATGAGTGGTTGGCATGCCGACACTTGTCGATGGCCCAGCACTGCAATCTGCAGAAATTTGCGGAAGGGTTGCACTTCTGTCACGTCGAACGATTCTCTTCAGTCGTTGATGCTCCTGTTCTTGCAGGATGTTTTTCAGACCGCAGCGACGTCGCAGATTTGATGTTTTCCTGTATCCTGATATTGTAGGTACACCACTGAAATGGTCGTCCAGTAAAATGCCCACTTCGTCGCTACCTCGGAGTTGCTGTGTCCCATCGCTGGTGCGCCGACTATAACACCGCGTTCAGACTCACATAAATGTTGATAAGCTGCCATCGTAGCAGCAGTAACCCATCTGGGTAGATGTACTACATTTCGTATAGGAATTTGTAGATATCATTTTTATCAAATTAAAGAAAGAAAGACACATCCCTACATCTCAAAGGCATCTTTCGAGCAGGGCATGTTCTGTTTGCAGATGAAAGGCAGCCGACTGCAGAGTTAATGGTGGCAGGCAGGCGGTACTCGTTATGCTGCTGATGAAGACCAGGAGAATAAGCGTATTACTACATGACGTGTATGAATCTGTAATGAGTGAGTGAGATGACGGAAATTAATTTGTAAAAAGTTAATCAGATATAATTACTTACCAAGTAACAGAAAGTGGTTTTCAGTTATCCACATGTTAAATAAAGACAACGTAGGTGTAGTTTATCTTCTCTTCGCAGAATAGTAGTAGCGAGGTCTCTAGAGTTGTGGTATCCGTTGTGGATGTCCTGCAATGTAAGTCGGTGGGTGAACACACGGCATGGGTTATCGACCATCTGAGTGCAGACCTAAGTGAACGAGACACGATGAGTGTCTCCTGCAGGGGGACCGAAGGTAGAAATTAAATTTTGACTTTTGGCTCGTAAGTAAAAATTCGAAAGAAAATGTTTGACATAAATTGAGACGAAGTGCTGATGACGTTCGGTCGTATTACCGTATATCGAATCACTCCCGTCTGCGTTAAGTATTCAGTTTCCCCTGAAAGTGTTCCAGCGCTTGCTCTGAACAAGCTACATCCCCTGAATATGTGCAAAAGTAGCGCACTGAACTTCCATAAAAACACCGAGTTGTTTTAAAAGCTTCACGGTTTTAAGGCCATTGCCATTCAGCTGCACCCGCAGTACAACTGATCGAGGAGAAAGTGTGTGTCTGACTCTAAATTAAGTGGTTTATAGGTCGCTGCTCTGTTTCACTAGGGCAAGAACCTTTTCTCTAGCATTATAGAAGCACAAAATATTTTGAGTACTATTCCACGGGAACGGTGGCTATGGAACGATGCTTCAATACCCTACGACCAGCAAAGACTTGCCTTAGAACCGAATGGAGACAGACGAGGGAGACTGGCTGCGTTGTTACTGCTGAGCGAACACCGAAACTACGTGAAAGAATACGGCGAGATTTTAAAAAAAAGGAAATATCAGAAACATCTGAGTCCACTCCAAGAACTTAAATTATTGTATTCTTTCGGGAGTGCATTCTTATGTTTAAAATGTTTATTGAAAGCAGTTTTTCGCCAGTTTTCTGTTTTCTCTATCAAGAAATGATGCCTGGTTTGCCTACTCCTAGATCTTTGCGAATAGTATGACCTGCCCCCTTCCGCCACCATTGCTCTAGCTTATGTCGTGGGTACGCCCTTCGATTTCGCATTCATGGGGAGAAATCGTGAGGATTAGGAGTCGTATACATCAAAAGACATCTTTGTCCGGAGAAGATTCTCAGAGCAAAAGAATATTCTCTCAGAAAGTTTCACTTTCCCATGAATGTAAAATCGGAAGCGTATTCTGTGGCGAGAGAGTTTCCTTCCCACTGCCTCCCCACCTCCCTAAGAAGGTTCTCTTGTGTGTGTCGCCTGCCGTGTCACGCGTGACGTCAGACTTCATTCAGCTCGCTCAAACAGGCAAACCGTTCAGTGTACGAAGATGGAACTGGCCTCAGTGTGTTCTGTAAAGAGTTGCACTACGTTTAGATTTCACTTTTATGTGCGGCAGCAAATAGTTAAGACGATTAAAGACAATTGGAAAAACGCATTTTCTGCGATCGTATTGAGTGTACGACTCGTACGAACCTTTTCTGTTACTGAAGTTAGGTGAACACATTATGTGAATGAAATCTTAAAATTACATAATTTTTCATCGACTCCAAACCGGAACTATGGCCGAGTTTTCTAAGAAGAGATAATTTTGTTCAAATACGACGCAGAATGGTGTGCTCGCGTGTCAAGGACGCAAACGATCGCCCGTGGGGTTCGTTACGAGAAGCAGATCGCTAGGTTTGTAATCAGCCAGCTGTTAATTTTTCTGATTCGTCTATATTCCGAACTTAACGAAGTGAAAGATTTACGGTGTGAGAATATCCGGAAATGTCAGTTGCGCACTTGTTCTGTGTATACCAAAGTTTTCTCGTACATCAGTGTGAAAACTTGAGTCTACTAAATAGCAACAAAAACATTTTAATTTTCACTTCTTTTGAAAGGTCGCTCATCTCTTCTTTCATGATTTTTTGGAAGGAAATTCGCCATGCAAATAATGTTTGCATTGGAAAACTCGTAGAAGTTTCTGAAGTGCCTCTCTTCTGTATTTCTTCGGCTACGTATACCTTCTTGCCGTCCAGGCAATATAAACTCTGCCTTTAATACCAAAAAGTGTGCAAAAGCTAACGTCATCAAAACTTAATCAGTTCGATGTATGCTACAGAGCACACCTCAAAAAACGGAGAATGTTCTCGGTTCGTGATTCGCCCCTCTAGTTTTATTCATACGAAATAGGAGCATGTTCTTTGTTTTTAGCGGCTTCTTCCACTCATTTACTCAAGCTGAGAAATTTCTCGGGTGAAGTATATTTTCCGACTCGCTTTATCCGCGCGAACCTGGGAATGTTCTCCACAATTTCGAGTATAAAGTACATTCTCCGTTTTATTCATATGACCGAAGGTCGCGATTCTGTAAGTTGCACGAAACCATGATGACGCACACTTAGAGAGGTAATTCGCCTCAGAAAGTTTTCGCTCTGGACGGCGGCAAGTACTGGGTGTCCAGCAGGCTGCTTCAGAAGCTGTTACATTATTCACTCTGAAGCTGCAAATCGAAATGTACAATTCTGTCCCAAACACAGCAATACTAGTTGTGACGAACGTTTGCCGCACAGGAGGCAATGTACTGTTTTTCTACGACGTTAGTACCACATACCTGTCAATTTCTGCGGGCTTTCGGCAGAATCGGGTGGGGCCAAGAGTTATTTCGGTCCTTTCCAATTAATGGCGTCCAACACTGGGTTGCCAATCGCCAGAAACGTTGTATTAGATAGTGTTTCCGTGTTTATTTCTGTTTACTTTCTCTTTAATCTTCACTCCTTCCACTTTGGGATTCCGAAATCAACCCCTTTTCCTCTTCCATTTTCCTCATTAGCGACGTCCCTGCAACAGTGCCGCTCTCACTCCAGCCTAGCGACTGGAGAACTGAAGTCGGTGTCTGAACGAGATCTCTGTCACGGCTGGAGTTTAGCGTGGAATACGACTGAGTAAGTGGTGCCAAGCTTAGCCCGAATTATGCACAACTTTTCTCCTGTTTTTTTTTTTTTTTTTTTTTTAATTTACGATTTCCCAAGACCATTTGAAATTTAATTTTCAAGGTTACTGCGACCCCATGTGGTGATTAAAGTACTTTAAAGAGAAAGCGTGTAATCCATTTGGAGTTGTGGATGATAACAAATCGAACACCACATTGCATTCCAGCATTGCTGATGGGGGGCGCCACGAACTTGTAAGTCATTTTCAGCCAGGTGTCCCGATACTTTTGACCACATAGTGTATGTGAAGGCATCGTCAAGATCTAAAATGGATGTTCCAGCATCAAGAAAGTGCTTAATGGTCCAAGTCAACGACAGAGACAGACAGGTAGCAAATATGGTTTCCAGTCATTAAACAGTCGAGCCACAGAATGAACATCAGTACAGTAGTTACATGTGTAATGAATCTGATCTGAAATTATACTATGGAAGATACTGGTTGACATGGCCAAAGATGAATAACATGTCTATGTTGGACAATCCAAGTCCACAGGAAGATCATAGGTACCTAAAATCAAACATCTTTGGAAGAACTATGTTATCTGTGAATACATTTATAAATACATCTGTGGAAGGGCAGTGTTATATGTGAGCACAAGGTGTAAAAAGTATGTTTGTAGCACAAAAATATGACATCATGCCGAAAGAAATACCCACGTCTTTACTGGTTTAAATGAGAAAAATGTCCATGGTTCATACATACCATGGTACAGAAAATTGCGAAAGTTTCCCACAAAAACAGTTTGCGTTGTAACCGATATGTGGCAGATCACTACAGTGTAAAGCCTATGGCCTGAATGCCAAAGTTGACAGCGACATGAGTCAACATACCGGCAGCTCAAATTCGCGCAGTGTGTATAATTCAGTTCTAGCGAGATGAGGAGCCAAGATAACATGGGAGTACTGCACTGGTGTTAAGGATGCGAATTGCATTGGCACAAGGATGATAAGGACGCCTCATTTAATGATAAACAGAAAAAAACAGTGAACATATTCTAGTGCTCGATTTCACCTTCCGCTTTGACCATAGAGTGAGGATTCACACGCACAGAATTTATTTTCTGTTGTCGACACACATTGCCACAGTGGTTGTGTATCCTTGGGTTGGCATAGGTGTGTGCGTAAAACGTCCTATAAATTTTGAATGTCGCCAAATTGTTAGTTCAGATAGGTTCCAATCGTATGTGCTGTGTATTAGGGACAGGCGTTATGCAGACACCATAACAACTTGCATTTGATACCTGGAATAAATTGTTCTCTCAGCTTTGACGAACAAAATGAGCAGACATCACGTCGCAGCACCGTCACGTCAGCGTGTACTCACACCGTCTGTCACGTCATGTAACGTCAATTCGCTTAGTCTGTGTCAGAGTACAGTATTTCAATTGAGGAACTAAGGTTACTAATGGCCAAAGCAAACCTCATAACTTGTGTTCTTGATCAGTCTTGTTTGCTGAAGTGCTGAGGCGTGAAGCAACACCTCAAAACACCGACATTTCTATATTATGGGTGAGTGGGCGTCTCTTCTGTTATTGCCAAACCTAAACAATTTTTCGCTTTCAGATATCTCACAAAGCTTGTGTGAGAACATCCAGTGCAAAAAACTCCAAGTCGGCATCGAACATTTACAATTTGCCACGAAATCAAAGCACAATAAGAAAATGAAGATTAAAATGTTACAAAAGCACAATATCCACTACTATACAACGAGTTAACTTACGCTGATAGCAGATGATGATACCGTCGACACTTCATTCCCTGGAAACCGTGACCTGGCGTGACGTGACGTGACGTGACGTGACGTGACGTGGCGGTCTGTTGACGACTTGTCTGAATGCCGCCATTTGAAATGCATTGTGGAATGTTTTCACACGAGGAGACTTGACGGCATCCCGAGATCATGCGACAATTTCAGCTTAATGTTGACAACATGCACACCACGCAATGCTCACACCAGAGATTTTTCTACTCTATGGCTTTGATCGACGTCATATCTGACTCACAGATGCTACTTAGAGGTGACATCTAAAGGCAATGAGGTTCAATCCTAAACCAAAGAATGTATCACAAAAAAGACAGATAATATACATACATACAATAAAATTCGATTGCAGCTCATGCGATTAATTACATAGTTTGCATGGGGGCTTAATTAAATACAAAATTGAAAATACTTTTGGATTTTTAGTAGCTGTCTGTCCGATTACGCAAGTCTCGTAAACGGTTGGCCCTGACTATTATTATTACGCAATCTGACTGCTTAGAACAACAACAAGAATGAAATGAAACTTTTCGTTGACACAATTAATTAATTAAGTCCCCAGCAACTATGAAACCTACGAAACCAACAAGCACAAGTGTAGCTGTTCTGTATGTGGTAGTATGACTCAACCCACATCTCAACACGAACTGTCTTCTACGAGCTCTGCCCACGCACTGACTTCTACGAGCTCTGCCCACGCACTGACTTCTACGAGTTCTTAACAGGCACTGACTTCAACGAGTTCTCTCCAAGCACTGACTTCTACGAGTTCTTAACAGGCACTGACTGCTACGAGTTCTCAACAAGCACTGTGGAGGCGGCTTAATAATACTCTTTGGCGCAATCTCTGGCACAGTGGCTCAGTGTAGCCACCTTTCAAGTTATAAGCTATATTGCAAATAAATTGAGCTAACAAAAAAGAAAGTAACAACATAAAAAACCATACATGCATGAAACAAATTATCACAGTTCACGTGTGCAAGTGAAAGAACCATGCATGTCCTTTAAAGTCCACTACAATATCACTCGTAGTAAACTCATAATTTACATCTACATGGACAGTTTGCAAATCACACTTACGTGCTTGGCAAAGCGTTCATCGAACCATTTTTCACAATAATCCTCTATTATTCCAGTCTGAAACAGAATGCGGAAGAAACGAACAGACGTACCTTTCCGAGCGAGACCTGATTTCCTTATTTTATGATGATGATCGTTTCTCGCTGTGGAGGTCGGCGAAACAAAATGCTTTCCCATTCGGAGGAGAAAGTTAGTAATCGAAATTTCGTGGTAAGGTTCTGCCGAAACGAAACATGCCTTTATTTTAAATATGGCCGCCCCAAATTCTGTATCATGTCAGTGACACTCCCTCCCCTATTTCTCGACAATACAAAATGTGCTGCTTTTCCCTGAACATCCTCGATGAAGTACGTTAATTCTAACTAGCAATGATCCCACACTGCACAGCAGTATTCTAGAAGAGGACGGACAACCGTAGTGTAGGCAGTCTCTCTAGTAGATCTGTTGCATCTTCAGCCAATAAAACGCAGTCTTTGGTTCTCCTTCCCCACAATATTTCCTATGCGTTCTTTCCAATTTATGTTGTTCGTAACGGCGATTCCTAGGTATTTAGTTCAATTTCCGGCCTTTAGATTTGACTGATTTATCGTCTAACCGAAGTCTAACCGATTCCGTTTAGCACTCATGTGGATGACCTCACACTTTTCATTATTTAGGATCAATTGCCAATTAATACGAATTGTGAACTCTGTGACAGGAAATCACGAATCAAGTCACTGGCCAGCCTGTGACGATATTCCATAACCACGCAATTTGGCTACAAGCCGCTTGTGAGATACAGTGTCAGATGACTTCTGGAACTCTAGAAAGACGAAATCAATCGGAAATCCTTTGTCAATACAACCAAATGCTTCGTGTGAATAAAAGCTAGTTGTGTTGACTGTGTCTTAATAGACCGTTCTCTCCGAGATAATTCATAATGTTCGAACACAATATATGTTCCAAAATCCTGCTGCAAATAGACGTTGGTAATATGGCCCTGTAAACTGATGGATTACTCCTACTGCGTTTCTTAACTATTGGTGTGACCTGTGCAAGTTTCCAGTCTTTGGGTTACGAATCTTTCGTCGGGGAGTTTCAACACTCAGTTTCGCTACATTTCTGTGTTGACTAATCTCAGTATATGTTTTGGTGCTCGTTATGCGAAAGTGGGTGTTTCGGGCAGGGACAATTTAAAATCAAACACAACAATGGCAAAATGACATAATTAGAAACATATGGGGAACGTATACATACAGACTCCAGACAGAACAACACAAGGAATTCTAAAAAGTTTTCAAAGCAGAAATAACAGGTTACAAGCAGTTGTACTTCAAAGATTCAAAAGGCAAACTGACTATCAACAACAAACACAACTCTGAATTACTAGCAAAATGCTCCAACAACCTTCTAAACTGCGAGGAACCAACACAAAGACAATCTTTCAGACAGCCTCTAAAGGAAATCCCGACTTGAGAATCATATAACTGCATTAGACTGAACAATACACTGGCCAGCCGAAAAACAACAGGGCGCCAGAAGAAGACGGAGTATTGGCTGAGATGTGAAAACTAGGAGGGAGCGGGCAGCTGAAACCTTTTACGAGGTTACGAAATACTGCTGGGAGAAAGGAGGAGTACCGGACGACTGGAAGCAAGCCACAATCCATCCGCCACGTAAGAAGGGAGACAGGACAGGCACACACATATGTTGTTCAAATGTGTGTGAAATCTTATGGGACTTAACTGCTAAGGTCATCAGTCCCTAAGCTTACACACTACTTAACCTAAATTATCCTAAGGACAAACACACACACTCGTGCCCGAGGGAGGACTCGAACCTCCGCCGGGACCAGCCGCACAGTCCATGACTGTAGCGCCTGAGACCGCTCGGCTAATCCCGCGCGGCACCCACATCTACCGAGCTCCCTAATGAGTAAGACAGAAGACCAAGCAGAACGCACAACTGGCGAGTACCAAGCGGGGTTGAGGAAAAATAGTTTTTCCCCAGTGCAAATTCTTAACTTGAAAACACAGAACAATGAAGAACCTCAATACAGTCGTTACATTCACTGATTTCAAAAAATCTTACAGTTCTGTAAATAGACAGAGTATCCTTAACACTGGAAGAAGCAGGTGCTGACAAAGTCAGCAGACAGTCAGTCAAACAGACACTTACAGACACAACTTCTAAAGTTAAAATCCTAAGGAAATTTCTGAAGCCTTCAGAAGTAGCACAGGAGTTCGGCAGGGCGACGGCGTCTCACAGATCCTCTTCAGTATGATCTCAGACAAGGTCACGAGAGAGAGGAATAAAGAACTACAAGAGAAAAACATCGACCGAATCCTTCTAGTAGATTGGGCAAGAACTGACGTGGAATGTCTTGTTTCTTTTCTGACTATATTGCTATGATTTCTAAGGATAAAACAGATGCAAAGATAATGATAGGAACACTGTACAAAACTGCATCTCCGACCTGACTACAAATACCGAAAACGAAAACAGAATCCATTGAACATAAACACAATAGAGAAAAATATATACAAACACAAGATGGAAACGTCCAAAGAGTTGATACGTTTAAGTATCGAAGAGAATGGATACAATCAAATGGGTTAGATAACACTACAAGCAAAGAAAGATCGAGGAAAACGGAATTAACAAACAAAATGACCGAAAACTGATATAATAAGAAATCAATATCATTCCAGGCAAAAACTTAACGCTACGCAACAGTAATTAAACCGGATGCAATATGCACATTTGAATGCCCAACACCGAGTACAAGAGGTGAAGAAGAAGAACTGGAAAAGCAGAAAAACTTCAGAGCCACAAAAGAACAAAGGTAACAGCTTGACGAAGAGGAGAAATGAAAAGCTACAGAGAGACATAGGAACAATCGCAGACATAATAAGAAAGAGGAGATGAAAGTTTTACGGTCATATTTATAGAATGAATGACAACAGGCTAACGGAGAAAATCTTTAATTTCATTTCGAAATTAAGAAACACCACGAGATGGCTGGAAGAGACAAGAAAGAGCCTGAGAAAACTAAACCTCACAGAAGACACCAGACAGGACAGGGAAAATTTCAGGCTAGTGATCAATACTGTGAAATTTCTTATCCGACAACAAAACTCACAACCTAGGACAGTGATGCCAAATGAACAGAGCCGGCCGGTGTGGCCGAGCGGTTTTGAAGCGCTTGAGTCCGGAATTGCGCGACCGCTACGGTCGCAGGTTCGAATCCTGCCTCGGGCATGGATGTGTGTGATGTCGTTAGGTTAGTTAGGCTGAAGTAGTTCAAAGTTCTAGGGGACCGATGACCTCAGATGTTAAGTCCCAATGTGCACACAGCCATTTGAACCATTTTTGAACCAAATGGACAAAGGCAGGCCGTCAGCCAATGTATATAGAAATTCTGGGAAGGATACACATAATGTACCACTGTCTTAGGTTCCAAGCTGTCTATAGTTGACCGAATTCAGTAATAAAAAAACTTAGCAAACTTAAGCTGGACACAAGCAGGAAATAAGGAGTAATCAACACAGAATACCTAAAAGAAGCACTGAAGAGGTAAGGAAAGTTCACGAGAAAATGCCAAATGTTGGAACCGGTCACGAGAATTGAGCTACATATTTCAGTTCAAGATATCGAGTCCAAGTTTCACTATTTTCAGCGTTTCTGCACTAAGGGAGTGCAGTTCTTTGTTACAGGATTTCTATTCTTGATGTCGCACTCTGTACTACTGCGACAAATAAGAAATTCTGGAATCAACAACTAAACTTGACGTAGATATCTCATGTGCAGAGACAAGAAATAAAAAATCCTAAAAAGTAATAACAATACACACTTAATGAAATGTCAGGGAAAATAACGCACCGTGCAGTAGAGACCTACAATTTACCTATATGGGCCTAGCTGTCCTCTTAGTCTCCTGCCTAACCTCGCCCTCATAAATCGTGCAGTTTGCGGAAAAATACAGCCGAATATTCGTGGGAATCAAGATTATAAATATGCGAGCTAACCGTTCCATTCGCACCAATTATGCTGTTCTTTCGATTCCTGCCCGACCTCACATTCGGAAATCATATCTTATTGGGAAATAGGTAGCTAAATATTTTATGAAAACCAAGTATGAAAAATACGATTGCTGCTTGATTCACTGGCATCAGTTTAAACTGCGCGCTGAGGTCGCGGTGCTGCCTAACCATACTCTCGGAAATCGCGACATATTTACAACAATCGGCACAGTTTACTTCAGGCACTGAGACAACCACAGATAACATTTAATGACGGGACACTTTCATCTTTCGCATCGAAGACCGGTGATGTCACACACGACGTCGCTAGTCAAAGTTGACGGGTGGAATAGGACACTAGAATTGAACCAAAGTAGTACTTAATGCCTGAAATTCATATCTAGGCTGGTGGAAAATCTTGTAAAAATAAATTATGCCTTACGATAGGTCCATGGAGGACGCGTGTTTCAAGAAACCACGGCGATGTGCTAACGTTGTCGAGCATTATCCATCCAAAAGATGGAATGAAGAAAGCACTTGGCATGGTAGCTTTGTAGGAATATTTATAATCTGCAGACGCCCGATCTTCCTGTAATTAAAAGATACATAAAATTAATCTTTCTCCTACACAGACTGCCTTAGACAGATTCGTATGAATTATCCGCTCGACTGATTTGTAAAATTATATTATTCGTAATATAAGTGCTGTGTCTAAGATCTCCATATTTATTAAACATGCACGAATCGAGAATTAATGTTACGCATGCGCAGCAAGGTGCAGTCATTTCGGTGGCCGTGCTTTGGCAGCGACCACACTCTGCTCGGTGACTCGGCACAGGCCGCTGCCGCTGCTCCGCGCTGTTGCCGCATTTCTCTGTCTCTGCAGACTCTGCTGGCCACGGGGACAGCAACAGCCGCCTTGCTCGCCTTTGGACTCGACTCAAACCGTTGCTGGGATACGGCGTGGGCCGACGACGAGAGCCGTGTATTGTCGACAACTGCGTCACGTCTTCATTTGTCTTGTTTACTGTAAGGGGGTACTGTTGATTGAACAATCATTTTTGAGACGACCTTAGTGCAAATTTTGACAAAATGAGTTAAGAGCGGTAACGGATCCTACACACATAGATACATTTTTTTTTTTTTTTTCGTATGAGAAGAGCTTTATTCCAGATATTGTAAATGTGTTACTGTGACTCGTTATAGCGGCATCATTTATGAAAGGGCTTTACTCCTGGAACAGCGCCCTTTCAATGGTGATCATACTAGCATGCCATCTACCGAATACTTAATGCACTATATCTTTACGTTTCTCTTTCCGTAGTTGAACCGTTGCTATTTCTGAAGAAGCGTTGTGAAATGTAAAATGACTCCAAGTATTGTGTTGGAGAGTAGTGACAGTACCAAGAAAGAAATAAAGAAAGAAAGAAAAACGTATTGTTCGAAAACATGAGCAGAACGCTGTAAGAACAGCCACAGTAATTTGTCATGAGTACACTAACCCTTTCAGCCATCTTCCTTTATAAATTTTGAACACAGTAGTTGCAATCAGATGTGGTTTCTAAACACACACATTCACGACCGATTCCAAAGTTGAGGAATTTTTGAAGGCTGTCGCCCTGTTTCCTGTATCTTTTTGTTTTTCGTGTTCTGTGCTGTACTCTACGATACTTCATCATTACTTGGGTACGAATTAGGGTTGCATAGTCTCCTCAGACATAGATAGCGGTTGCACAGAATGTAGTGTTACAGTAGAGCAATGCAGGGCCGATGGGGGTCGACTACTCAAGTCGCATACGTGACGGAGCAGCAATAAATGCGCCGTGAGTGGCAGCGTTAGGCAAAGTGAGAGGCTTACAGCGCGTGTCACGTGACACGCCACTACAGCGCGACACGCACGAGTGGCGCGGGTGTCCAGAGCATACTGCGACGCGTACACCACGCCTCACACGCGCCGGCTGGCGACGCTCTGCGCTGACAGAACCGAGGCGCGCGCAGCCTGTTATCTTCCTCAAACGATTTTACAGAAACTATTCACCGAAAATGTTTGATTTTTGCCATACTTGTGTCGTTATGTATCACCTTCGTGGCGAAGTGCCCATCATCTCGCTAATGACCATTCTTATTGTGATGTACACAATTTTAGTAAGACACTACGCAAAATCAAAAAGTTTGCAATGAAAATTAGGGGTCGCTGTGATTTTGCGTTTGCTGAGTATTACACCATATGTTGCTGCGTATGAAATTTAGCTAACATGTAGAATTTCTGTTTAGATTTCTATCTGCCTCCGATCTCGATGAAATGGATCCCATGTAGCGCGCTCACTTCCGATCTCACGCCCGCCAGAATGAAATACTCGCAACATCTCTCATATCTCCTAAAGAGCTCGAGACATCGAAACGAAAGTTTGGCGAAAGATAGCACACAAGGAGGAGAGTGTTTTGCCAACTCTTAAGCACACGGAACTTTCTCATCTATGGCGATATATCAGTACTTATACTTCCCTTTCTATTTACTTCACTCCAGTGACTGTAATTTTTTAAGACTTATTGGCAGCTAGCGAAACAAGAGCTTCCTAGTATGAAAATAAACATGAAATTTCTTCTTGTATGTTACTGCAAACCGACACTATGAGGTTTTTTGTAAGCTATTGTTGCTCTGTGATTGCCAATTACTTGTTTAATGAGGCACTCCGTTTCGGAATTCTGTCTCAATAGCTGCTGTGAGAAGAGTTTGGCAAATTACACTGTGACATAGGACGTACAATTAAACCAGTCACCAAGAGAAATGTGGCCGTTACTCACGAACGGTAATGCTTCTTCGAAGGAGAAAAGGTTAACAATTAACACAAAAATAGATTGCCAATTCTGTTGGAATTTTGGTGGAATTCCAGTAACCCTCAGTCGTTTAATGATCAAGGTAAGAGCATATGGACTATCAGAGCAATTGTGTGATTGGATTGAAGAGTTCCTAGATAACAGAACGCAGGAATGTCATTCTCAATGGAGAGAAGTCTTTGAAGTAAGAGTGGTTTCAGGTGTGCCGCAGGGGAGTGTCGTAGGACCGTTGCTATTCACAATAAACATAAATGACCTTGTGGATGACATCGGAAGTTCACTGAGGCTTTTTGCAGATGATGCTGTGGTATATCGAGAGGCTGGAACAATGGAAAATTGTACTGAAATGCAGGAGGATCTGCAGCGAATTGACGCATGGTGCAGGGAGTGGCAATTGAATCTCAGTGTAGACAAGTGTAATGTGCTGCGAAGATCCCTTATCATTTAGCTACAATACAGCAGGCCAGCAACTGGAAGCAGTTCATTCCATAAATTATCTGGCAATAGGCATTAGGAGTGATTTAAAATGGAATGATCATATAAAGTTGATCGTCGGTAAAGCAGATGCCAGACTGAGATTCATTGGAAGAATCCTAACGAAATGCAGTCAGAAAACAAAGGAAGTAGGTTACAGTACGCTTGTTCGCCCACTGCTTGAATACTGCTCAGCAATGTGGGATCCGTACCAGATAGGGTTGATAGAAGAGATAGAGAAGATCCAATGGAGAGTAGCGCGCTTCGTTACAGGATCATTTACTAATCGCGAAAGCGTTACAGAGATGATAGATAAACTACAGTGGAAGACTCTGCAGGAGAGACGCTCAGTAGCTCGGTACGAGCTCTTGTTGAAGTTTCGAGAACATACCTTCACCGAAGAGTCAAGCAGTATATTGCTCCTTCCTACGTGTATCTCGCGAAGAGACCATGAGGATAAAATCAGAGAGATTAGAGCCCACACAGAGGCATACCGACAACCCTTTCCACGAACAATACGAGACTGGAATAGAAGGGATAACCGATAGAGGCACTCAAGGTACCCTCCGCCACAGACCGTCAGGTGGCTTGCGGAGTATGGATGTAGCTGTAGACAAAGGCAGGAAAAACGAGTGGAGCGAAATGCACATTCATTTTTAAGCAATATATTACTTAAAATTAATAACGTTATTAAAGTTCTGAAGTATAATTTTCAAAAGAACGCATTTTTTACCGCAATATTTTTTAATGAGATTTCGTGTGTCAATTTTCGCATTATTCAGTATTTCGTCCTGTTCGTATCATTCAGTTCTCTACCAGTAGCCAGTTTTCTCGTGTTGTACAATAGGCAGCACATGACAGGCATAGAATTCAATTTCTAGTTTCTGTTTGAACGTAAGGAATACATTTACACACGAAATGCAGAAGGTGTTACAGGCATAGAGAACAATGACTACGTATACAAGTAATGAAAATCCACATAATTATAAAAAAACCTCAAAAATTAACTATAATACACAGAAATAGAAAGGGCAGTTTTAAAATGCAGGCAGAGGCATGATTTGAGTTGCTTTTCCTTATACAGGAAGATAAAGCTGCTTGGAGTATTAGTGGCATCTACAGTAAAACTTGAGCAGGATAAAAAAATCAAGAGAAGGTACACGTAACCTACAGGGTGGCTGCTATTAAGGTTTCTGCTGCTTGGGCGGGCCGCCACGAGAAAGGAGAGGAGCGACCGGAGGACAAAGACACTTTGCGAAAACATTCGTAGGAGACATCTGGCAGATACTCCAGAGGGATTCTTGTGGCATGTGGATTACACCAGCTGCAAGACACAATCCGTACCTCCTCTGCGTGACGTCAACCGTAATGTTACCGACGACAGTGACACGAGGTCGGAGACATTAGACACAGTTTCCCGAAATTCCTTCAGCAAAGAAGACCAACTAAGTATTCCAGCATTCGAGTCAACAACAATTGACATCCTGAGTAACATGGAATTAGATATCCTTCATGTACCGAAGCAGCTTCAAACACTCAATAAGGACAAGTCTTCCGGTCCACATAGCATGTCATTCAGGTTCCTATCGAGAGTGTGCTGGTATAACAGCTCCGCACTTGAGTCTCTCTACGAATTATCCGTACCAAAAGATATTAAAATACATACAGTCTGTGCCTTTGCACAATCTGAAATTATTCTGTAGAGTGGAGCATATTGTCAAGCAAATGTGATTTGAGTTTGTGTATGGAGTTCATTTCCGTATCTAGATTTGTTTTTCTTCACTCAAGGTTCAAATGGCTCTGGGCACTATGGGACAGAACTGCTGTGGTCATCAGTCCCCTAGAACTTAGAAGTACTTAAACCTAACTAACCTAAGGACATCACACACATCCATGCCCGAGGCAGGATTCGAACCTGCGACCGTACCGGTCGCGCGGTTCCAGACTGAAGCGCCTAGAACCGCTCGGCCACCTCGGCCGGCTTCACTCAAGGTTTATTCGGCTGAATAAGTCATCCCTTTCATTGTCACTAGATGACGGATAGTGTAAGTCATTCCACATCCTACTATTACACTCATGAAGGTTTTTGTTGCTTCCAGACTGTTGTTAATCGCTGATAACAAACTCCCTAAGTGGATAAGTCTACTGTGAAGGTGTTGACAGAATCCTCAACTACGTAGAAAGCTGGCTAAAAGAGCGCTAATCGACGTATGTACGAAATACTAAATAGTACTAAATTGCTAATATTTACTATACTCTTTCAAGCTAAGCAACCGTTAAAGGAGGCCGTACTTACAGACGATGTGAGAGTGGTGTTTGAGGAACCCTGATAAACGTTCTGTTTAACTAGCACTGCTCGCAGAGTAGATGCAGAATGCGTGCTCTCCTCTCCTTCAATCCACGCCAAACACAGTACAGAACGATATGCTCCTCCGAGTGAAATGAGGAATAATTTGTTACATTGGGCTCTGTACCGGCATGTATGCTGCTCTGTAGACCTGTGAGCTTCGCTTTACATTCCTGTCACGGCGTCCACATGTGTAGTACTTTACCAGAGCACTTTGCTTTATCGAGACGCATGGTTCATTTATTAATAGCGCGATAACCACACATGCGACATAACTCTCTACGTAGTTAAAGTCTACATGCACTGTAGACTTAAAATCTCTATCAGTGCATAAGTTCGTTTTTTCTTTCATTAATATACCACACCTTATGTTTACACTTCCAAGTCGTTTCTAGTGGATTCATTTCGCTAAATAATACGCCTAACTTCTGGGGATTGAGTTTGACAGTCGGTGACGTCACATCGGCCGTTTACCCGCGTTGTGTAAAGTTCCTCCCTCGATCTGGGGTGGACCCCCGCAGCACAAAACACTGTTTTTTCCCATACGTCACACTTACGACTTTAAATGACTAGCAACTGGGCGTTGTTCAAATGTTGCAAGCACTCGAGTACCCGCGACACAAAAACTGCGAAACAAGCCTCGGATTGCCACAACGTCGCCGTGTTAATTCTGCATACATTTTGTCGTCAGCCGCAGACGTAGGTCGCAGCAAAGCAGAGGACGATTTCACTTCCAGGTCCGCTTCCCGTGTCCTGCCAACCACGCAGCTTTCAAGCTGCTCCCGCGCTTGCTTGTTGCTGCTAAAAGTGAATGGAAACGGAAAGAAATAGAAAATTCAGAACTATCAGTCAAACTTCGTTTATTACATTTTCAAACGTGAAATTAACTCTCCCGATCTCGGATATGCCAAAGTCGAAAAAGTTTCCTTTCTTCGCACCCGAAATCATGTTCCGTGTTCTTCACAGAGTACTATTACTGACCTCCATTGGACTGGCACTCAGTACAAAATAAACAACACTGTACCTCAGGCAGTAATTAGAGTTAAATTACGTTGAAACAAGCTCAGAGCAATAACAGAAGACGGTTTTACAGTTTCTGGCGATAATATTTACCACGTATCGTTTCATTGTCCATAAGCAACAATTTGCAAAAAAAAAAAAAAAAAAAAAAAAAAAATGGTTCAAATGGCTCTGAGCACTATGGGACTTGACATCTAAGGTCATCAGTCCCCTAGAACTTAGAACTACTTAAACCTAACTAACCTAAGGACAGTACACAACACCCAGTCATCACCAGGCAGAGAAAATCCCTGACCCCGCCGGGAACCGAACCCGGGAACCCGGGCGTGGGAAGCGAGAATCCTACTGCACTACCACGAGCTGCGGACTTAACATCTTAACATCTTAGAACTTAGAACCTAACTAACCTAAAGACATCACACACATCGATGCCCGAGGCAGGATTCGAACCTGCGACCGTAGCAGTCGCACGGTTCCGGAATGGAACGGCTAGAACCGCACGGCCACCGCGGCCGGCCAATACTTTGCAGTTTGTTGTGATGAACATTGAGCAATAATTTCAAAACGTAGCAGATAAAACGTTCTTCACAGATTTAGGTAGGCTTTTATTTTCTCTTGCTTTCATACAGTTCTCTAACGGAATATTGTTGCTTACTGTGAAACAGACAGTTGTAGCTACTGAGATACCATGGTGAAAACAGGAACGAACGTAACGTTATATTTAATGAATCTGGCAAACGTAAGAGGACCAAAGCAAAAGTCTGGAATATTTGCAGAGGCATCTGTCGTTATGACTTTGTAGATTTTTCTGTTTTGTCGGTGACAGTGTGGTGAAGACCGATGACATGAATTTCTTTTCTACTGTAACTTTAAGGTATTTTTATAGGTTTAGATTTCCGTTGCACCAATTTAAACTCAGGGATTTTCAATTACGAGGTGAACAATTCTTTTGGCGTTACTTGTGACTGGCCGGGCTGTTTGCTCGTCATCTGTTGGAGACTTGTTTTCATTTTAGAGCTGACCGTTCCTTTACCAGACGGTTGTGTTAAACACGTAACATCTGTAATGACTGTCCTTATGGTAATGGGAAACAAAATGTTGCTAATAATTAATGCTTTTATTAGGTACTGTAATTAGAGCCATTAAGGATTGATACTATTTCGTGACGCATTCGCATGTGTGACGTGTGGGCCTCCCCGGACACAGTGCCAGAAAGGTGCCGCGGCTGAGGCGCGCCTGCAGAGCCCCTGGCTGCCCCGGAGAGCGGCTGGGGTTTCCCCCGGCAGGGCTGAGCGGTCAGCGGCGGCGGGGCGAGCGGCTCTGCGCACTGGCGGGAACCCGACTCGAGGCAGGCGGGCATTCTTAAACACGCTACCAGCTGCAGCTGTTCAGGGACAAACGGCGCAGCAAGTGCGATCACATGAAATAATCACCGCAATGCGCTGCCTCTAATCAAATGTCAACCACAACTGCATCAACAAAAACATACGAGTTAGGTGTTACAGCAAAACTAATAACAATTCAGATATTGAATGCTGTACTCGAGCACCGTCAAACAGGTGTCTGATAGCAGCACGATGCCCAGGCTATTGTCGCAGCCGCCACTGAGCTGCGCTTTACTGACAGCGTCCTCTCACTGAGTGGACGCGCCTGACATCGCCAGATGGTCTCTCTCCACTGCGACGCACCTCAGGTCGCCCCCAAACACTACGTGTTTGTGGTTTTCTGCCGTAAGGCCGCAGATTTGTAGCCTAAATAACACAGTTCAGGCTGCTTTGCTTTCGGTTCCTAAAGGAGCGAACGGAAAAGTACACTGTGATCTGGTGCAGGACACAACAAACGAGCAGCCTTCAAATTGTGGAAAATATGCTGTACTATGAAAGGGTACAGTACTACCCGACATAGAAAAGTTGTGCCTCATTGTGGACAGTAATACCCATTGTGTAACAACATACTTCGTTGTTCTCGTCAGAACAGCTGTTTTATGGTAACACAGCTGTATTCACTACATTTAAACCGGTTACTAGTGTACAAAATAAGGACAGTTTGTGTATTTGCTTATCCGTATGCGCACTTCCTTCAAATATAGATCCCTATATCTAGTTTTGTGATGTTTGAGAAATGAGTGAATGGTTTGTTGCCTGCTGACCACAGATAGTGGATTTAGAACCTGTAATTATCTTTGACACAGTCCTCTGGTCACCTTCGGGAGAGCCAAAGAAGCATTCCAGACCACTGGAGGATCTGGAGTGTGTGGCTGGCCAGTACGGTAACAGGACCCTCCCCCACTGGTGAGGGAGCGTGGGGTGGCCTGGCGAACGGCCATGTCCCGGCACTCTGGCGCTGGTTCCCCAAGTTGAAACACCTGTTTTCAGTGCGCTCCGTAGAACCACAGAATACGGGAATGGTATGCGTGTGGAACATTTAAGAGCAGCCAGAAACAATGATTTCCCTTTTCAGAATATATATATAAAAAAAAACGTTATGGTGGGAGATTCATGTAAAGGAAGGTAGGTAACATGGGGAACTCGGGATTTTTTGCAGTGGGCAATGGTCTCAATGACACCACGTGTGGTAATTTTAAGCTGAGATACTTGCGTGTATAAATTTAAGCTGAGAATATTTAAGAATTTTCTTGTACGGAATTTGAATTGGAAACAAGCACTTCCACATGGTGAGTACTGACTGTTTCAATCTGGCGAAGAGACAATGGAAAACGGATGTGCGTGTGCAAACCTTCACTTGAGGACCCGTGTGTGAGATAATTAACTACTCATGGCACCAAAATAACCATTATTAACTAGATTCGTGTAAAGCAAGCTAGAAATTTTGATTGAGAGAGAAAAAGGTTAGTTAACCATTTACCCAGCAACACAATGAGGCTTACAGTGCAGTGGGAGATGAGTATAAATCCTCCAGAGTGTGTGGCAGGTCCGTAGGAAAGGTTTCGTCTGAAATTTAATCCGAAGCTCTCTGACTTATTAATCTGCGTAGAAATTTAGTTGTTGGGAAGATTTGATACGTACAGGCTAAAGTCGGTTGTTCTGTTATACTTACATGTTTAACCTGTGTAATTTGAATGTAGAAACTTAGTTACAAGTACTGTACCAAAAAGCAATAATTATCCTTGAATAACCTGACCGTTAGTAAATTCTCTAGGTTATTAATCAATCAGTATAGGAGAGTGTGAGAGAGAGAGAGAGAGAAGTAATGGATATCTGTCCCATTCCAGAAAATCCAGAAAGTGCACTATAGTAATAAGGGAAAACAGTAAGAGACCACAGGATATTGAAATGCGTACGTAACATCATGTCCATGGGGCAGACAATTCCTTGTTTTCTCCTATGTTTGAATGTATTGAACGAAATTCTTCACCATTGTGGTGGTAGAATTTCAGAAAATAAAAGATGATTGCAGCTGTCCTTGACGATGTGAACTCACCAGACTTTTTGACAAGTAGTGCAGAGTATGCATTCCTTACGGACGCCTGTGAAATCGTGAGGAGCAGATTGGACGTAGAGGGATGTTCAAGAGTCTCGTGCACGGCCAGTGAAGGCTTCGTAGATGATTTATTAAGCGGCCAGGATTACGCTCGTTGTGCAAAGAAGTGCGGGATGGGAAGTGCTGCAAGCATATTACACCAAAAAAAGACTGGGCGTGTAGGGATGGCGACAAAACTTCTCAAAGAGTAAATTGCAATACAATTACGTAGCAAATTAAAAAAAGATGTAATCGTTTCTTTACATGTCAAAGCCAGCTACCGACTAGGGCACCTTCCCTTTGCCGAAAAAATCCAGTCGATGGCAGGATGAACGGTAGAAATCTCAACGCGCTCATTAACCTGACGAAGTAGAGGAGAAGAACCGTGTTATTACATCCCAAATAGGAATCTGGAGATAGTCTTTGACGTAGCAGAATATAATATTAAAATCGTCTACCAGATATAATTACTTACCCAAAGATAGAAGGCTCATTTCTCTACATTTAAAAGCCTCCTCTCAAACACGGTATCTTCCCATTGAAAATAAAAGGCAGTCGATGGCAAAGTAAATTGTGGCAGCTAGAATACACTCGTCAACCTGCTGACAAAGAACAGGAGAACAAACCTGTTACTGAACAGGTCTACTGGGAGTTTGTTATTTGCATTTCTGGATTTTGTACGCACTTCCTTAGCGTATGGCTCAGACACTAAGCGGCAACTGTTAGTCGCTTATTATTCGCGTGCAGTCTTTGGTCAGAGCAGCTGCGTCGCTGGAAGGTGTCCACGTATTTGTCGTCGCTGCCGGGGAGAGAGAGGGGCGCTGGAGTTCCAGCGTCAGGAGGGTAGTTGTGAGTTAAGACGCCGAGCAGAGGACTCTGGGCAGTGCAGGCGTAAAGTTAAGTGCACCTGCGTTTAAGTAAAGTGGTTTGTGTGAAACAGAAGAGAAAGATAAGGGTTCAGAAAGAAATGAGATGTAAGGATATTAGAAAAGAGTATGAAGGTAACATTTTTTATTTGGTGGCACTGCAGTCAAGCGTAGTTAGGTTCATTGTTGAATTAGACGGCCATATCAAGGAAATTGAGGTTTTTTTTCAAAAGATTGAATGAGTTTCACTGTAACGGTTTCTTCATGTCTGTCAATTGTTTGTCCCACATTTTTGACAGTGAGCGTCTGATAACAATATTGCCATTTGTCAATGTTAATGCGTGTTGTAACATGAATATCATACAGTTAATTACATATCAGATAATGTAAAAACAGTTTGTTAAAGGCATATTTCACCTAAGAGCATTTTTATATAAAATCGTGCCGCACTCAGTGGTGTGTATAAAACAGTTTGCTCGCTGTCTGGAGCACTGCACTGGGCTCTCAGCGACTGGAGTCTGAAATTTGCGACTGGAGCGCAGAGAGCAGCAAGGGGCGCGTTTCCAAGAAATTACATTACGAGGTGAGACATTTTCATTTCAGGACCTGTTTGCTACGAAAATTGCCAACGGACAGGGATCATTTCAACAATAGGATTATTTGCAGATCATTAACGCACGGGGACACTTCGTTTTTATTAAAGAGATTAATAGTAAAGTTCAGGATTTAATCAGTTTGCACATTTTTACTATATGAACACAGTAACCGAGCGTGTTATCCCGTTATTGCAGCAAAAACAACAGGCACAATAGAATGTGTACCATCCGGTTGTAAAGACACCAACTGACTCACATAATTTCAGCGCACTGACTGACTATGGCTCTCCGGTTACATCGCTTACTGATGCAGCAGGTAGTAAACGCAATGCGAATAATTCTTGCCCTGCAATCCCATTAGAAAAGACTAAAGTTAGAGGAGCAGTTTCAGGAACAGGAGTAGATGTAAACCTACAGAAACATCTAAAATTTGCTCTTCATGGCCACAGATTTTATACAAATTTTTGGATCGACCCACTTTTAACAAATGAAGTTATGCTAGGCATGGACTCCTTGACAGAACATGAACCGATTTTGGTATTTTAGGACTCTTCTATTGTACTACGCAACAATGACGAGCAAGTTGCATTACAGTTCCAGCAGATCATTTCAACGGACGAACAGCATATAAACAAATTACAGCTTTTTTCATACTCGAAGAATACACAGTGGTACACACTATTTTTCACTACCCGTCTTTTGATACTGACACTGGACATGAAGAATTTAATTAGACGTTTCGCAGATAATGGAAGCCAAGGTAGATAATTATGAAGCAGTAACAGACGAAGACAAACAACACACTGAATGGGACAGATATATTCAGATTTTTCAGGACAGCATTAATTCAATTCCTAGTGATTCAGCTTTGCTCTCGCCACATTTAGTTTTGAAGAATATAAATCGACCAGACAAAATAAAAGAACTAATTACTTTCCCCCAGTCACATTTTTTACGTCATCGCGAACTGATTGAGATTGCAGTTACTAATATAAAAAAAGCAATTGGGAGGAGGAAAATGCTACAAAAGAAGATAAGTCGCACTAGAAAATTCAGAGTTGGACAAAAAGTTTTAGTTCGAGTATATCCATTATCTTGTGGGGCAAACAAGTGTCAGAAACTTGCACTACTTTATAACGACCGTTTCGGATTCGACGAATTCCACTTCCCAACGTAGTACATCTTGGAACTCTCAGAATGAAAGCTTGGAGAGGTGTTCATCACATCACCAATACAACATCGTTCATTGAACAATTACTTGACTTTCTACTCCTTAATGACGACAACACCACACCTTTATACAGGGGGACTATAATTAAAGTTAAACTTTCAAAACGCTATCGAAATAACACCACTCGTGAGAATAACGTCGAATTGCAACGGAATATTATAGGAGAAGGTGGGAAACGTATGGCAGAAGAAAAAAACACGTCGCCCTGCAGAAGTTTCGGACACTGAAGGGTTTGAGAAAAGGCGATGACTGCCGTGGGTCTGGAGAAAAAGATTCCGAAATTCGAAAGACGGATTATTTTGGTGTGCAACCTGGTAGAGGGCGGAAACGAACTGGTTCGACGTCAGTGGAAGCAGCGGCCACAGCAGTGCAGGAGGAGGCGAGTGGCGGAGTGCAAACGTGTGGAGCACGGAGAACTGCCAGAACGTTGGGCACACCCGAGAGCACGGCGCGTAAAATCCTACGATACATCGTTCTTTGCTATCCATTCAGAATTTCCCATGTGCACGAGTTGCTTCCTGCTGGTCTGCCAGCAAGAGAGACCTCTGCTTTAGAATTTCTTGTTCGCACGTAAATGGACAATGATTGACCGTGGAAGATTTTGTGGATAGACGAAACCCACTTTCATCAGACAGGATATGTCAGTACACAGAATTGTCGAATATGGGCAACGGAAAATCCACACGCAAACCAACCAGTACCACTTCATCCTGAAAAGGTCTCTGTGTGGTGTGGGCTTACGTCATGGTTTTTCATAGCACCATAATTTTTGGAAGAGACAGGTGCTTCCGGTCCTGTTACCTGTACCGTCACTGGAAAGCGCTATCAGTGTCTTTAGCGCAACCACGTCATTCCAGCACTCCAACAGCGTGGATGTGTGGATGGGATCATTTTTATGCAAGATGGCGCACCTCTGCACACTGCAAATCCAGTTAAGCAGCTGCTGAAGCGCCATTTCGGAAATGCTAGAATTATCAGCCGCCATTTTCCTACAGCCTGGCCGTCCAGATCACCTGATCTTAATCCGTGTGACTTCTGGCTGTGGGGCTGTCTGAAAGATGTTGTGTTCAGTGTTGAGGTTCCAAACTTAGCTGCACTGAAGGCACGCACTGTGCAACACATTCTGAACGTGATCCCGGAACCCACTACGATCAGTAGTGGAACGTGCTGTTTCTCGACTTCAACCTGTTGCGCCGGCCGAAGTGGCCGTGCGGTTAAAGGCGCTGCAGTCTGGAACCGCAAGACCGCTACGGTCGCAGGTTCGAATCCTGCCTCGGGCATGGATGTTTGTGATGTCCTTAGGTTAGTTAGGTTTAACTAGTTCTAAGTTCTAGGGTACTAATGACCTCAGCAGTTGAGTCCCATAGTGCTCAGAGCCATTTGAACCATCAACTTGTTGCACAAAACGGTGGACAGCATATTGAATATGTTTTGCGCCAGTCACAAGGAAATTAATAGTCAGATTTGATTTTGATTCATGCTTTTTATGCTGTTTTTGGCCTCAGGACAATTAAAAACCGATTTTTCCCAATCCATGTGATATGACCTTTCCCTGGTGGATGGGCTTACGTAGCTGGCAGTACCACACCGGTACACCCACGCACACTGAGTAGTACAGTTTCTTTGACATCAAACGTACACCTTAGGCATTGTTGTATGATTCATTTGTCATTTGTAGTCGACCACATTAAATTATGATCCCTACAGCGCCATGTATTGCTACATTTTGTAACTATTTATTTTTCTACTGCCATGCGATTTCCCCCTTCTCCGATAATATTCCGTTGCAACTTGACGTCATTCTGCCCAGCGGTGTTATTTCTACAGCACTCTGAAAGTTTGACTTTAATTATAATCACACAGTACATCAGGTACGTTCTGACAACACGAATCTCATTTTTTTCATGACATAATCCCTTTGTACACAGTAGTTAAACTTTTTCTACAGGTTTTCCTTCATTGACATGTAGGTGTACACGACAATAACATTTTCCCCTCATACAGTACCATAAGTACAAGCCATTTCGTATGTTTAATTTCACTGTGTAATGGTTTTTATGTAAATAGATACAACGATTGTTACAGAGCATACACCACATGATGTTCTAAAATAATTAACCCAGATCTTTACAGTCCATTGTTTTACAAGCAAATGCTACGTAAAAGAAGACAGCAATGATTTTTTTCGTCAAAGACAAAGGCATCACAAAAGATAAATTCAACATGAGAAACAATAACATCGAATTTTGTGCGTCGTAATGCATTTTCTCTTACAGGCTAACGTACAAAAGTATGCAATAACGGATTCCAGATAGTACTGATACAACAGGTAGACAGTATATATTTGCACAGGTGTAACACGTACTGTCAACTATCGGAGAAGATATTTAATTTCACCGTCTTGCACCGAGATACTGTAACACCGTGGCAGAATCACGGTTTCTTCATTGACTGTAAGGATTTTGCTGTAGGTGTCGTATGTGAAGAGAAGACTTAAGGATTAACTATAGGTGAAGTATGTGTAGCAATGATTTATGGATTTTTATAATGAGGATATGGTGAGATAATAGGAAGTGAGGATAGCAAACTTGTTATGATTATTATGCAGACGTTTATGATTTATGATATGAAGTGTGGCATACTGATCTTAGGGATTGTCAGGGATTACATGATGGTTTTACCCTTGGTGTGTGCTTTGTTGATTGTGTTTTGGTGTGTATCTCTGATAAGTAATATTTATAATGGCTTCTGATAAGGTGTTGCCAAACGACAACACAAGGCTATGGAGTTACAGGAATATAAAACTTTCTTTCAAAAATATGAATTTTTTTGTTTGTGATCAACAACGTGAAGGATTGGAGACTGTTATTGCTGTGTACTTGCTTTGATAAATTTGTCACTTCGCTTCTGCTAATGAGTCTTTTCTCATTCACAGGAAAATACCGTTTCTCATAACTTTTCGGCTGTAGTTAACCGATTTCATCGGAAAGACAATATTTCTTAATTATTTTCATTCTGTACATTCACTTTACTTGTTCATAGTTACTAACTACTCGTCTTGATAATACTTAAATTTTGCATTTGGGGTAATTATAAGTAACTGGCACATGCGTAGGTTAAGGTTTTGTGAACACATTTTTATTTTATTTTCTTTAGTGACTGACACACAACAGATAAATGTAACAATTCCTATTTTTCTCTACAGCAATAAAATGTTGTTCACACTCGCTCCCTGTCCTTCCCTTTAGCCTGTATTCTTATGCGCATTGACTGGAGTATATAAAAACGTACACTCTGCAGAAATCACTATTGTACTCTTGCATAACAACACCAGTGGTCGACTCGTGCTCGTGTAAAAAGTAAGAAGACTGATAACAGTTTTTGCCTGTTGATATTTCCCAATGCACTGTACATGTAATGCATTACTTCATTTTAATGTTTCTTTTCTTTCACAGTGTAAAACAGATTTCGATTATGATGATTCTGTTTGAGATGTCACTACCGACATATCTGTAATTTCGATATTGGTAAGAAATGTTTGTTATTTTTTGTCATTTAATCTGAGAATTCACCATATTTAGATAAATCTGTATGCTTTATTTTCTTTCACTGTATTGTAACAGAATATAAGTACTTTGTGAAAACAGCACATTTATGGACTTGAGTAGAGTTATTCTGTGCACTGTGAGAAAGTTCGAAATATTATAAATATTTTCTTTACCGCGACATGCCAAGTCAATTATCGTGATTTTAGATGACTTCATAGACATTTTACTAAAGTGACATGGAGGTACCTTTTGTGAGCGGTGTGGCTCTGAGTTGTCACTGGGTTTATTATAGACACGTACTGCGCCCACTAAGTGTGCTCTCAGTCGCCTCCCAAACAATCGCGATACGACGCTTTCGCACGATGGGATATTACAGCGTCATAAGTGCTGGAAGACTCTTCAACATGTGCCACTTCGTTTACTGTGCACACTCGTGTCAACAGCTTCGAGTATGAAAACCACGAAAAGTTATTGCTTCGATACATATTTGCCACGACTAAAAGACAATGTAATCACAATCAGTTACACGAGATTTTGTGCAAAATAACGACAAAGAAAAATGCCATGAATGTCATTTCTCCCACGATTAGTGACTTTGCCACTAGCGCACACTAATGTAGTGGACATTTTTTTTTAACCTGTGCACACTTACTTCAAACAGAACGTGACGTATTGTAAGTAAACCTGAACACCAATATAAACAACATTTGTAACTTTACTTGGAGTGTACCTGAGCACAAAATGTACAAAGATTTTTGCAAATTAATTTATAAGCGACTTAGCACCACTACTTTTTATCACTTGTTTGCAGTGACTATGTGCACGTCACATGTATATTTTGTATATTCCATAATCGTTTTTATGTTTCTTTACAAAATACAATACTACTTCGTGGCTTACTATTATTTTCGTATAATATGACACAGGCGAATGTTTCAGTACAATCTTTGCCATATGTAAAAATCCTCCTGCAAAATTCTGCCCGGAGAGGCTGTGGAATAGTGAAAGAGATCTACTGGGAGTTTGTTATTGGCATTTCAGAAATGTATACGTACTACGTAAGTCTCACTTTTGATTTGTCGTGAGTAGTTCTTTCCCAGGGAAATTTTGAGAAAAATTAACTGACAACCATGTCATACACCATGAAATATGCTATAAAGACATATAAGCTCCTATGGCGCAATCCTGAGCCCTTGTTAGGAATGCCGAAACTGCCTTTGTCCCCCACCACTCACCCCAAAAATTAGGGGAGGGTAAAAGGTTGACAACAGGAAGGAGCATCCCGCGACCCTAAACCACTGACAGATTAACGTACTGACGTCGAGGTAGGGAAAAAAGAAAAAGAGCAGACAGTTTAAATCTCAACACCATTTTACTTGATATGTTACAGTGCCCAGTCGGTAACATCCCAAAACAACTGTAATGCATTTCAACTCTTGTTTTTCTGCGGGTATTAACTGACATACGAATTCTTGTTAATCACTGCAGATAATTTTTGATAGCAGGTGTTCCAGACGTAGTGACGTTCGAATTACTGATTAAAATTGCTGTATAAATCGCTGGTGTGTTTTGTGATCAATTTCTAGCGACATTGCTAGCGATATATCGGTCGCGTGTGTTCTGCTAGATGAACTCGTCGTCGGCGAACCTGTCACATCGTGGGACACACAACTGTGCAAATGACGCTCACTGCTATAAGGTACGCATCACCGAAATGAAACACAGCATTAAACAATGACGAGTATAGCTTTAGAATGATATTTCCACCTTCTGACGGTATAAAACTTCCTTATTCTATATTAATATCATGATTTTGGTCTTAAGTCAACAATGTTGGGTAAAATTAGACATTGTTAAGTGATGTCATCGTCAAGATCTATTGTAATGGATGCCCCAGCGTGCAGAAAGTGCAAAATCGTAAAAATCTATGGCAGACTGGTAGCAAATAAGTTTTCCAGTCATTAAACAATCGAGCCACAGAATGAACACCAGGGCAGCAGTTACATTTGTAGTGAGTTTGATCTGAAAATATACTACGGAAGATAATGGTTGACATGGCCAAATATGAAAAGCATAGGTTGTAAGTCCATGACGGACAATCCATGTTCACAGGAATATCATAGGTACATAAAATCATATGTTAATAGTAACCACAAGGTGTAAATAGCATGTTCATAGCACAAAAATATGACAGCATGCCGAAAGAAATACCCACATCATATACCGGTTTAAATGATAAAAATGTCCATGTGCAATATATATCCATGGTACAGACAATGGCGAAAGTTTGCGATTGCAATATTTTGCGTTGTAAGCGATATGTTGCACACCACTATAGTGTCAGGTCTATGGCCCGAATGGCAAAGCTGACAGCGGAATGAACCAACATATCAGCAGCCCGAATTGGCGCAGTCTCTACTGATTCAATTCTAGGGAGGTGAGAGGCCAAGATCATGCGACAGTACTGCACTGGTGTTAAGGATACGAATTACACTGGCACGAGGACGATAAAGACGCCTCATTTAATGATACACAAACAGAAAGAAACAATGAACAAATTCTAGTGTACGATTTCACCGTCGGCCTTAATCGCAGAGTGAGCATTCAGATGCACAGAACTGATTTTCTATTGTCGACACACATTGCCACCGTGGGCACGAGATCTGGGGTCGGCATAGGTTTGCCCGTAAACGTCCTATAAATTTTGAATGCCGCCATATCGTCAGTACAGATAGATTGCTCTCATATGTGCTGTGTATTTGGGACAGGCGTTTTGTAGACACCATAACAATTGGCATTTGATACCTAGAATAAATTGTTCTCTTAGCTTTGATGAGCAAAATTAGCGGGCACCACGGCATGGCACCGTCACGTCATTCCGCTTAGTCCGCGTCAGAGTACAGTACTGCAGCTGAGGAACTAAGGTGATTAATGGGTAAAGCAAACCTCATAACTTGCGTTATTGATCAGTTTTGTTTGTTGAAGTACTGAGATGTGACACAACATTTCAAAACATCGACATTTCTGTGGTATGGGGAAGCGGACATTTGTTCCGTTATCGTAAAACGTAAATAATTTTTCGCCTTCAGATATCTCACGTTGCTTGTGTAACAATATCCAATGCAATAAACATCCAAGTCGTCATGGTACATCTACAATATGCCACGAAAACAAAACACAATATCGAAATATAGATTAAGAAGTTACAAAAGCACACAATCCACTACTACAACACGAGTGAGCGCGGCAAAATAGGTTAACTTACGATGTTAGCAGGCGATGATGCCGTCGATACTTCCTTCCCGAGAAACCTTGAGCTGCTGTGACGTGACGTGACGGTCTGTTGACGACTTGTCTTAATGCCGCCATTTGAAGTAAATTGTGGAATCTTTGGATCTGACATGACAGGACCTGATGCCCAAGGTGAACTGGTCTTAAAAAGAGTCATCCCGAGATCACGCGACAATCCCAGCTTAATGTTGACAACTAGTGCAGCACGAAATGTTTACTCCAGAAATTTTTCTACTTTATGGCTTTCACCGACGTCATATCTGAGTCACAGATGCTACTTAGAGGCAATATCTGAAGGCAGAGGGGTTTATTCCTAAACCAAAGAATGTATGACAGAAAAGAAAGATAATAAACATACATATAATAAAATTCCATTGCAGCTCACGTGATTAATTACATAGCCAAAAGTTTTATCGCAAAAGAAATTGGGGTAACAAAAAAGAAAGTAACAACATAAAAAAAACACATGCATTAAATGAATTATTACCACGTTTATGCGAGCAAGTGAAAGAACAGTAAACGGCCTTTCAAGTCCACTATAATATCACTCGTAGTAAACTCGTAATCTATATCTACGTCTACATGGATACTTTACAAATCACACTTACGTACTTGGCAAAGGGTTCATCGATCCACTTTCACAATAATCCTCTGTTATTTCAATCTCAAACAGCGCGAGAAAAAAACGAACACCTACATCTTCCCGAGCGAGTTTTGATTTCCTTATTTTATTATGATGATAATTTCTCCCTATGGAGCTCGGCGTCAATAAAATATTTTCGCATTCGGAGGAGAAAGTTGGTGATCGAAATTTCTTGAGAAGTTTCTGCCGCAACGAAAAACGCCTTTGTTTTAATGATGTCCGCCCAGAATTCTGTAACACGTCAGAGACACTCTCTCCCCTATTTCTCGATAATGCAAAATGTGCTGCCCTCCTTTGAACATTCTGGATGTACTCTGTTAATTCTATGTGGTAGGGATCCCACACCGAGCAGAAATGCTCCAAAACAGGACGGACAAGCATAGTGTAGGCAGTCTCTCTAGCAGATCTGTTGCATCTCCAGCCAATAAATCGCTGTCTTTGGTTCGCCTTCCCCACAACATTTCTTATGTGTTATTTCCATTTTGTGTTGTTCGTAATTGTGATTACTAGGTATTTAGTTCAATTTACTGCCCTGACTGATCTAACCAAAGTTTAACAGATTCCTTAAGCACTCATGTGGATGAACTCACACTTTTCATTATTTAGGTTCAACTGCCAACTTTTGCACCATACAGGTATCTTTTCTAAATAGTTTTGCAATTTGTTTTGATATTCTGATTACTTTACTAGAAGGTAAATGACAGCATCATCTGCAAACAACCTCAGACGCTTCCTCCATTCTCTCCGAAATCGTTTATATAGATAAGGAACAGCATTACTTGGGAAACGCTGGAAATCACTTATGTTTCCTTCGATGATTTTCGTCAATTACTACGAACTGTGAACAATGTGACAGGAATCTTTGTAATAGCTCTGCATCAACTGACAAATAGTCCATTGCTAAGAAAGACAACTCCTCTCTCTGTCGAGCTTGTGTTTCTCATGGAATATAAAGTATTCATACTATTTACAAGAATGCAGCCGACATCTTTCACAATCTCGTGTATTTCAAAACTAAAGGCCCAATCTCTTTGAAGGCCAAACGCCGGAATATCAGTGGTTGTCTAGTGCATCACCCAACTCCATTAGCGTTTGTTGTTTGAACCAGTCCCCTACATTGCCTGATTACTGGAACCTATTTGCTGGCAGCATGTATGGTCCTGCCTTAGATTAGTGTAAACTGCACCATACTCAAATTGCTGCCATATAAGCTGTGCCGGGGCTAGCAGCGTGTTTAGCACTAAATTCAGCTAGAATTTGCATATGGAAATGATGCTCTAAGACCCCCTTTCCTAACTCCGACTTTTTCTGTCGCATATGGATTAAAAAAAGAAACGCAGACTGATTGTTATCGACCCTGCAAGTGGAGTAGAGAAGAATTGGCACCTGCAATAATTTAATTTGATAAAAATTAATTTGACAGTCGAAAGTTTAATTAATGTCCTGACAGATGAAAGGATTGCTCTACCTAACTACAGAATGAAATTTCTGTTCAAGATAACAATTGGATTTATTCTGACAAAATTCAGAATGAAAAACACATGAAACAATCACAATACGTCAATTTAATAGGCTTTGGTAGAGTGGCCTTTACTGTGGGAGACCTGCTGTACATGTACCTCTGGTACTTCTCCACAGGAGGGAGTGTCTACAGTGGAGCTGTCAACATTCCACCCGGAGTGTCTAGAGTGGAGCTGTCAACATGCCACCTGGGCGGTCGAACAGTTGGGCCAGATGAGTCCCCATTTGATCTGCAGAGTGATTCTCGACGCATTCGCATGTAGAGGGAACGTGGAACACGATTTCTCAATCCAAACACTGTGCAAGGAGACTGATATCGAGGATCCCGGGCAGGGATTCTGGCGACCACTCGAACACCTCTTCATGTAATTGTACCAGTGAATTGGCGAGGTTTAACCGCTGCCAGGTATCGTGGCGAGATCTCGGGACCTGATGTGCGGTTGTTGCGAGGAGAGTTGGACCCAGACTTTGTACTGATGGACGACAGTGCTCGACCTCATAGAGCAGAGGTGTTTCACGTTTTCTTGGAAATCGGAGACCGTGCATGGCGTGGCCTGCTCATTCTGCCGATTTGAATCCCATAGAGCGTGTCTGGGACGCACTGGGGAGACGGGTTGCATCGCGTCATCATCCACGAACCACTCTGCAGGACTTGCGAGCAGCTCTGCAGGAACTGTGGGCGTTATCGCCTCAACAAGAGATTGATAACATCACTCACAGCACGCCCCGCCGTTGTTGGGGCTGTACTGCTGCCAGAGGTGGTCACACCCCGTGCTGAGCACAGTAACCAGTTGTTGCAATGTGTGTGTGGACATACATTGAGTTGCAAGAAGAGGAAGCACACTTTTGTCTACGGTTATGCATGTTCCAGTTGTTTACATTCTGTGTTCTTTACATTGTTTCCATTTTACTAACGCCCGTTTACACTATTTTGTGGCAAAATAGATGCAACCTCGCAAAATACCCAACTGTTGCTTCACTTTTGGCCAGCAGGGTATTTGCAGTTTGTACTATCACATTGTGAAGTGTGGTGTTCAGTTGTGACAGTCAGAGAGCAGACATGTTTACACTGAGTGGGCCTCCTGGCTTGATGAGTGGTACCCTGAGCAGCTGCTGTGTGATGGACTGAAGTGGATGTAGCTCTTAGAGTGAATTTTTCAGGCTGCAGTGGAGTGTGCGCTGATGTGGAACTTTGTGGCAGATTAAAAAACTGTGTGCAGACTGGGACGTCTGCATTTCTCTGGCAAATGCTCTACAAACTGAGCCACCCGGCCACGTCCTGTGACCCGTGTTCAGGGCCTAGCGTGCCCCCTGATTTCCAAACACTCCACTGCCACCTGAAACATTCATTCCCGAAATGATCTCCTGCCTTCGCTGAGCCGAGTCTCTGCAATCTTTCAGGACTGAAGAGCCTAGAGCCGCTCGGCCACTACAGCCGGCGAAGAACGAGTAACAGATAGCATCAGCTTGCGTATGGAAAGGCAGAAGACACATGTAGGCAGTGACAAGTTATGTGGCTTTAAAGGTTAAATTGTCGAAGGTATTAAATATATAAATAATGGAACATAATAATAATAAAGTGCTGCTTACTTTGTGGCAATGTGTGTTACTCATCACGTTGACATCAGTCGTCCCATTCGTTGCAGGTGGGTCCAGAATGGAGCCATCGAGTAATTCTGATGCTCGCTGTATCTAAAAAAGTGCTAGTCCTGCAAGTTTCACATGAGGATATATGTGGAGTTTGAATGGTAGGAGATTTACTGGTGAAAGTAAGGCTGTGACGACTGGCTGTGAGCCATTCTTGGATAGCTCAGTAGGTAGAACACCTGTCTGTAAGCGGCACAGCTCCCTGGTTTGAGTCCCAGTTCGGCACATTGTTTTACTGATTTCTGAGAACATTTCTCGTGGAGAACAGTGGTCTGGCAGAAAGTAAAACTGACACGGAAGACAGCAGTCTTTCGCGGTGGGGAAACTTCCAGAACAGCTCTAACCTCTATGGATTAGTATTGTAAGGTAATAATGGTTCGTGCCACTGAAGCTCAATACGGATGAAATCATTGTCGTCCTTCACTACTGAACGTAAGCCGCTCACATTCTATTATCTGTTAAGTGGTATCACCATCAACCGAACCATATTAGAGTATAAATGGGACACGGGATTGCTGCTAGGTACACGATCGCAGAGCTTAAACTGTCTTCGTTTACCTGTATGCAAACATTTTTCGATTGCTTTTAATTAAACTTGTGACTACAGATCTTCACTGAAATATCAGCAAGATCAGGTGGAATGTTACAGTGTGCGCTCTCCCCTGCATGATTTTTACTATTTTTTAATGTACTGATAAGGGAATATTTTCTGTATTGTCAATGCCAGCGTTTCAAATTTATGCAGTGTTTCCCTGCCTCCCCCCCCCCCCACCTCCTCATCTCAACAGGATTGCGTATGAAGGAAGACTTCGCTATTCTCACTAAGCATTTGTTTCACATTTGCAAGAACACTGGTAATTTATGTGTATATATGTGGAAATAACCGTGTCTTCCAGTGCCGTGAAAACATTGCCGTAGCCTGACATTGAGGTGGTGAATAACACAGTTAAACCTAAATTCAATCTTGTTATTAGCGAGAGATATCATTAAGGAATGTATCTATTGGCATGGAAGTGTAAAAATCGCTAGGTCCTTAATGAAGGTTGTGTCAAATGTTTGATTATCCAGCCAAATGCAAAATATTCTTCCAAGTACTTAACAACAACTTTTCTTTTCCTGCATCAAGAAACCTTTATATCAAATTACATGTTGTACCACCGTTGCCAACCTGTTCATGTACATTGTACGTATGTGTTTAATGTAACAAACTTGCAGGAGGATGATACAGTTATTTAATCATCAATTTTAGTGGGAGATCGATATGCCATTTTCTTCATTTATTGTAATGTATGAAAATGTGTTTCTTTGCTTAAGTGTGAGTATATTGTGTGTGTGTGTGTGTGTGTGTGTGTGTGTGTGTGTGTGTGTGTGTGTGCATATGAGAGAGAGAGACATAGACAGAGAGAGATATAGAGAGAGAGATAGACAGAGAGGTAGATAGATAGATAGATAGAGAGAGAGAGAGAGAGAGAGAGAGAGAGGAGAGAGAGAGAGATAGAGATAGAGAGAGAGAGAGAGACAGTAATGGTACTAATTCAATGTTTCCCATTTTGCTCTAATTTTTAATGATCAGTTCAAAATGGTTGAAATGGCTCTAAGCACTATGGGACTTAACATGAGAGGTCATCAGTCCCCTAGACCTAGAAGTACTTAAACCCAACTATCCTAAGGACATCAGACACATCCATGCCCGAGGCAGGATTCGAACCTGCGACCGTAGCAGCAGCGCGGTTCCGGACTGAAGAGCCTAGAGCCGCTCGGCCACTACAGCCGGCGAAGAACGAGTAACAGATAGCATCAGCTTGCGTATGGAAAGGCAGAAGACACATGTAGGCAGTGACAAGTTATGTGGCTTTAAAGGTTAAATTGTCGAAGGTATTAAATATATAAATAATGGAACATAATAATAATAAAGTGCTGCTTACTTTGTGGCAATGTGTGTTACTCATCACGTTGACATCAGTCGTCCCATTCGTTGCAGGTGGGTCCAGAATGGAGCCATCGAGTAATTCTGATGCTCGCTGTATCTAAAAAAGTGTTATGTCATCAGTTACAACATCGCTCCTCGTCGTCATTTACACATTTATACTCTGCGAATTGGGTCTTCTTATGCGCCACTTACACCGGATCGTAAGAAAGCAAATACGAACGTAAAAGCATCTGCTGACAGTTCCCAACTGTTTGCTTGTATCCGTGAACGTTTGTATACACTCAAGGCAATAGAAGAGAACACGATAAAATAAGCATATATATACACTTTCACTGACTCCCACACAGATTTGACTCAATTGTTACAGCTCTGGTATACAACTCTGGTATTCACGTAGGATTATTCCGCATGCTGGGTGTGTTGTTCTACGTCAAGCAAACTAAAGGTAATAGGAAAATAAAAATGTATTATTGGATGTCTCACTTTTTATGCAAGTGTGCAGCACTTTTCACTAAACTGCAGCTTCCTTCCTCGTTCTCACTATTGCAAAGTCTTGCAACTACGTCAGTTGACACTTTAGCTTCTCGTTACAACTAATGAGAAAATTTGAAAGTGGAACACTAATTTCTGCTGAGCGACATAACCTGAAGAACAGATAGAATTTACACACTGCAACTGGAGAAATTTATGCCAGCTTCTGTGCCTCAAATAGTTCCTGACGCCTGCAGTGACATGTGCAAAGCACAGATTTCATTAAGGTACGCGTAAGGAAGATAATGCCAGTAAAGTACAGTAACTGAAATGTGAAATGCACATAAAACCTCTCAATAAGGCTATTTAACAAAATTTACCGCACTGTCGATGGAGCACAAGGCGTAAAACGTCATCCATAGAATGAGATGTTGCTCATCCTCGATAGTCATTGTCCATTGAAAGACGTTCGTGGGTTAAGGTAGTTGGTAAGCAGGCAGCGTTCCACTTTCGGGGGCTTATCTGACGCTTTGTGCAGATCGTGGTCGTGGCGATACTGTGCTGCCAGCGATGCGGGCTGCGGACGGCTCCTCTACCTGCTGGGCGGAGTCGTTTGCCGTGTGAGGCTGTGAGGAAGAGCCGTGGAGTGCACGTGAGCTCCGTGATGCTGGAGGAACTGTCGTGGCACTCATGTTCTGTTTTTGTTACACTATTGTTTTGGGTCTCGTGTGAGACTGACGCATGAGAGCGTCCAGCTGGAATATAACGTGTAGCCGATTCATTAAGAGAAGTTAGAGTTGTACGTTGTAGGAAATACATTGAGATGAACTTCTGTGAGAGTGTTATTCCAACGGAACGAGAAAAGTCTCTTTTGGGGACTTCAGTACAGTGGATTGAAGTTCACAGGGGAGAAGCTGTGTCACGGTTCACGGGTGCTGAGCAGCAGCACCACTGCAGCGTCGGTGTTACACGGCGACACCGAGAGGAGCACGACACCCAGTCAGGTACGGAGACTGCGGGTCTACGACTTGTGGACTGTTTCAGTGGCCTGTTCCTAACACCACCATTAGGGACATAAAAACCAAGCAAACATTCAAACCAGGGATAACATGACCGAAAGAAAAAATATTTTGAGGTATTTCGTTACGACATCTAAAGCGTAAAAAACCGGTGACACACCCATTATGTAACTACAGCTGATTTGAACATAGGCCACGAGACTGATAAGCTTCTTCACAAATTTTTAATTTTGAATTACTCAGCACTACACATTTTTGTTTTTGTAGACTTGCAGGAAAATTTATTGTGCTGTTCCTCTTTAATAAAAAAGAAAAATACGAAATGTTGTGGTTCTTCAGACTGTTCTCTCCTAACAGGATGCATCTAATGAATTTATAATCTTTGCTATGTCTCTGGTTGGACTTTTTAGTGTTCCGACTGTTTTCTATTGAGCATGTTTCCCTTATACAGTAGTGTTACATTATCGTCTCACGACTCCATAGCTCACACTAGAAAACTTCAACAATAAAAGTAGTTTGTGTGCAAAACAGCACGCAAACGCAAGTGCAAGTCAAACAGTGGTATGAAACTTGCGTGGCAGATTAAAACTGTGTGCTGGACCGAGAGTTGAACGTGGGTGCTCTGCCTTCCTCAGGCTGGGTCTCTATTGACTGAGCTACCCAAGCATGACGCGTGATCCGTCCTCACAGCTTTACTTCCACCAGTGCCTCATCTCCTACCTTCCAAACTCAACAGCTCTGCTGTGAAACTTGCATGACTAGCTCTCCTAGAAGAAACGATATTGCACAGACATGGCTTAGCTACAGTGTGGAGGATGTTGTCAGAATGAATTTTCACTCTGCAGTGGAGTACGCCATGTTCAACCCGCCAGGGCAGCCGAGTGCGCTGACGCTCTGCTTCCTAGACTCGGGTAGGCCCGCCGGCCGCGGATCGAATCCAACCGGCGGATTAACAACGAGGACAGGTGTGCTGGCCGGCCTGGATGTGGTTTTAGGCGGTTTTCCACATCCCGCTAGGTGAATGCCGGGCTAGTTCCCACGTTCCGCCTCAGTTACACGGTTCGCAGACATCTCAACACGTTCGCACTATTCCACGGATTACACTAGTGCGCTAATTCCCCGCGGGGGGGGGGGGGGGCGGAAGGAAGGGCATCTGGCCACCTCTTGAAATTAACATGCCACATCCGCTTAACCAGCAGAGCCCGCCAGTCGGGATTAATTCTTGGAAAGAGACAGACTGGAGGTCGCCGTGTTACACTATACCCTACCTAACATACATGTGATTAATACGGTAGTTCACTAAAATTATACACAACGTACAAGAAAGAAGCAACAGAAAGACTTTATCCGTACAAGTGTTTGATATAGTGCTACCTTACTGCATGTCGCAGCCACAGACTCGGCGTTTTTGGTGCTACATTCAGTGTGGTGCACTGGGAAATCATGTCGCAATGCGACTGCAGCATAATCTTTATTCACACAGAGAAGCGGAAGTCTGATCATGTGCATTATAAATTAAATAGCGGTGGCTATCCCTATTTTTCCTGTAGCGAAAAGACGGACGACATATGAGCTGCGACCATTTTTGTAAACAAGCGAAGTGGCCTTCCATTTATCTCTACGCAGAATTAACCCAGATACTTTCTGTGCATCAAATGGAGGTTGTTAACCTCCATTTGACAAGCCTGTACAACATCTGCCAAACTTCAGAACGGGATTCGACTCTTCCAGCGTCGTGATGACATTAAGAATCTGCAGAGGCCTTACTAGTAAACGACACACAGCACCTCAGTGTCACTGTCCGTGTGATTCCTGTACTGCATATCTGAATGCTGGCTTCTTAGGCATTGCTGTCCTGCGATTATACCTTTACACAGCACCCTGTCTCCCTCCAGTAGCCAACGCACATCACCTGTCTCCTAACTGCAGATGTGTGAGTACTGCCACCATACAAACTTCGCGTATGTTGTACGAAAACACATAACAATGCAACCTGGCTGATACAGACACTAATGCCGAGAAACCACGAGGAAAGAGAATACATATATGCCTTTCTCCATACCAACTCCCAAATATAAATAAAGAATTCGAACTCAGGATTGCAAACATAAACGAACGCAGTCGGAGAGCCTTAGTGCAGACGCATTCCCAGCTGCTGATTCTCAAACACATCGCTGTGGCAGAACCGACTGGTCAGATGTGTACAGTGATCGTTTCCTGCGAAATACATTAGTAGTTTCTCCGTGAACTCGTCGGGAGTCTACGGAACTGGTGAATAAACCCTCCACTTGTTTACTCAATGCCGATATTCAGCTTGCGTAATTAAACGGTTTACAAGTAGGATCTGAAGAGAGTATTGAGCAAAGTCAGAGCACAGTTTTCAGATTACACTACGAATCGAGTGGGTATTCTTTAAAAAAAAAAAGAAATACACTGTGGACTATGCATCTGAATGCAGTTTGTTTATTGGTTGATGAATCCATATCAGGTGAGTGAAGCGAGTTAGTCAGCCGAAGTGGCCGAGCGGTTCTAGGCGCTACAGTCTGGAACCGCGCGACCGCTACGGTCGCAGGTTCGAATCCTGCCTCGGGCATGGATGTGTTAGTTAGGTTTAAGTAGTTCTACGTTCTAGGGGACTGATGACCTCAGAAGTTACGTCCCATAGTGCTCAGAGCCATTTGAACCATTTTTGAAGTAAGTTATTTTTTCCCATAGCTAACCAGAAGACATGGCAGTACTTCTTAATTGCTAAATATGAGTAGGAATTTGATGTATAACCTAAATTCCTTCCCCTCTTCTCTCTGTCCATCTCCTACTCCCTCTCTCTTTGTCCATCTGCCACTCCCCCCCCCCCCCCCTCTGTGCATGACCTTCTCTCCAAGTCCCCCTCCACCCCCTGTCTATTCCCACTTCTCTGTCCTCTTACCCCTCTCTCTGAGCTCAAGCCTTGTTTATTGTTATTGAGAACAAAACCTCGATTGGGAACTGAAGCCACTTAAAATGAACATGTACGCTAGTTGAGACCATTGGTATACAGTGTGTTAGAGACACCTGTCCCCATGCTGGATCTGTGAAGACAGTAGCTGTAATGAGAGTCTTTGTCATGGTTTTAATTTGTCAGTGGTTAGAATTACAAAGTTAAGGATTCTGTAGTGTTTTCCTAATAATAAGCCGATCAGCCATAAATACTAGTTTCTTGTTTCTGTAAAAACGATTGCGAAGAAGAAAACAAAACATTACAATACTGTGTACACAATTTGTCTTTGAAATTATACATAAAGAGAAAGAATATATAAGGGAGAAACAATTTGTCTAATGGGTTACACGCCCCCCTATTGTAGTTCAAACTGTAGGAAAGATACCGAAACAACACATTTTCACAGTACAGCACACGATTTTCTTTCACACAGTCGGTTTTAATAGAAAACCTACATGTTGCCATTTAGAAAAATATGTAACCTAAACCTGACAAAATGTTTGTTAGGGTTTAGTATAGAAATTCGAAATAAATCGCTCAAGCACTTTTCGAGGGTTTTGTTAACAAAGTATCCCCTTTTAATGTTAATTAGAGCATTGTGCATAAATTTCAAGTAATTCACTCAAGAACTTTTCCAGGTATTTGGTAAATATATTTATGTATCATATATGTTAAAATTGGTTGTTTGTTAGAGTATCATGTAAATATTTGATGTAATACAGTGAAGACTTTTGGCAACAACATTTCCCCCTTATTGATTAAAAGTATATTCGTATGTTATATACATTAAAAGTATATAGCCTATGTCCATTCAATAGTTCATGGAAGTATTGTGTAAAACTTTGAACTATATCAGTTGAGAACATTTCGAGATGCTTGTTAACCTCCTTTCCCCTGTAAATGTTAGAGAAACATTTATATGTTATAATTGTGAATGAAGTACATAGTATATATGCAACTAAATGCTGATGAGAGTATGAGGTGCAAATTTGAAGTATATCAGGCAAGAGCTTTTAGAGACTTTTAATAAAAACTTTTCCTCTTTACATGTTACGTATGTCCTGTATCTGTCTGACTATTCATTACAGTATCATGTGATAAACAATGACTTGTCCTTGTATAGTAATACAGATTAAAACTTGCGCCAACCCCCTCTTAAAATTTCTTTGATGTGTGGTCCTTAAGAAGTATTGTGTTCAAACTTTAAAAAAGGGAATAGCAAATTTTTATGCAATACAAGAAGAATTTAGATAAAAGTCTTTAATCACAAGATTTGTTGAGTGCTAAATAGTTGTACCGTGTCTGCTTCTGCCCACTGTTACCCCTTATGTCCCTCCTCGCACCGGCCAGCAGCAGTGCCTTCGCTGCATATGCACACCCCCATCTGGCAGCCACATGGAGTGGAGTCTCCCCCGCATCGTGCTAGACATCTACACACGCTGATGCCGCCAGTAGCATCCGTACAATGTGCTGCTCGCCACCTCTACATGCAGCCCAGTGCAGAGGCGTCATCCCATCCGAGTCCCTGACGTTGACACCTGCTCCGGCATCAATCAGGCACTTGACAGTTTCTTCGTGGCCATTCACCACTGCTTCATGCAGGGCAGTGTCGCCACTGGCGTCTGTCGCGTTGACTGGCGACCCCGCATCCAGGAGTGCCCGCACTTGGCCGGTCTGACCCTGTGACGCAGCAATGATCAGCCTCCCAGCCAGCACCTGCTTCTGCTCCTCAGTCAGGATCCTGTAAATCACATTATGATTTACATCAGTTTTAGTATAGCAGCAGTGACATGAACATGACCTCCACAACGTATTTAAAACACACACACACACACACACACACACACACACTCACACACACACACACACACACACACACACACACACACACACTCACACAGAGAGAGGGGGTTCGGAGATCCAAAATGTTACTCTGTGAAAACCTTGTTTGAAATCAGTCATATAGGTAGTCAAGTAATGGCTTGAGTGTCAGAGCTGAGAAGGAAATGAATGCACTTATCAGCAGGTCGAACTCGTTCAGTCTCTACTAATTCAGTTGTAGGGAGATGAGAAGCCAAGATAATGTGACAGTAGTGTACTGATATTGAGGATGCAAACTGCATTGGCACAAAGACGTCAAAGACACCTTATTTAATGATACATAAACAGAAAAAAATAATGAATAAATTCTAGTGTCCGATTTCACGCTCTGCTTTGACCTCAGAGTGAGCAGTCAGGACGACGTGGGGTTGGTTGCCCATAAAGCGTCCTGTGTAGTTAGTACAGATAGATTCCCTTCGTATTTGCTGTGTATTTGAGATAGGAGTTTTCTAGACACCAAAGCGTTTGCATATGGTACCTGTAATAAATTGTTGTCTCAGCTGTGATAAGCAGAATGGGCGGGCATCACGTCACGACACGGTGACGTCAGCCCGTATTCACACTGCGAGTCACGTCATGTCACGTCAGTTCCATCTCAGAGCACAGTATCGCAATTGAGGAACTAACAACGACAAAGGTTATTAATGGCCAAAACAATGTTCATAACCTGTGTTCTACATCAGTTTTGTTTGATGAAGTGCTGAGCAGTGAAACATTTCAGATCGTCGACCTGTCTGTGCTACGAGAAAGTGGGAGTCTGCTCTGTTATGGTAAAAACTAAATAATTTTTCGTTTTCAGATGTCTGACATTGCTCGTGTAAGAACATCCGAAAGAAAAAACAATGAAGTCGACATGCAACATTTGGAATTTGCCACAAAAACAAAGCATAATAATAACAATAAAGATTACGAAGATACAAAATCACAGTATCCGCTGTTATAAAACGAGTGAGTGCGGTAAAAATAGGTTAATTTACAATGTTAGCAGACGATGATGCCATCAAAACTTTCTTCCCGAGAAACCTAGACTAGCCATGACGTGACATGACAGTCTGTTGACAACTTGTGTTAATTCCGCCGTTTGTAGTGCATTGTGGAATGTTTTGACGTGACGTGATGTACTTGACGGCGAACGTGAACTCACCTTAAGCTAACAGCGTCGTCCCGAGATCGTGTCACGGTTCCAGCTCAATGTTGACAACAGGCGCAGCACGCAGTGCTCACTCCACAGATTTTTCTTCTCTCTGGCTTTGACCGACGTCATGTCTTAGTCACAGACGCTACTTAGAGGTGACATCTGAAGGCAACGAGGCCTATTCCTAAAAAAACGAATGTACCACAGAAAAAAAGATAATGCACACAAATACTATAAAATTGCATTGTAGCTCATGCAATTAATTACATAGCCACCAGTTACATCGCAAAGGAATTGAGATAACAAGAAAGCAGGTAACAACAGAAAAAAAGCATACATGCATCAAATAAATTATCACAGTTTACGCGAGCAAGTGAAAGAACCATATGCCGCCTTAATAAAATCCACTAGAATATCACTGGCAGTAAACTCGTAATATTGTGGAAGAGCGGTAATACTTAATAATAGGGACTGAATCTAAGGGGATATCGCGAAAAAGTGGGAGTTCTTGCCGGGTACAAACTAAAATCTAACGCAACAACCGCGAAATGAGATAAATAGTAGCGTGCAGGAGACGTATCGATACAGACTTCAGTCAGAAAAATACAAGGGAATTTTAAAATGCTTTCAAAGAAGTAATAACAGCGAACAAGCAGGTGGGCCTTCACTTCAGATATTCAACAGCCAAACTGATTATCAACAACAAACACAACTCTGTATTACAAGCAAAATACTTCAAAATCTTGTAAACTGCGAGGAACCAACACAACCACTAATTTCCAGACAGCCTCGAAAGGAAAACCCACCTTCAGAGCCACTACACCGCAGTAGACTGAACAATACGGCCGGCCGAGGTGACCGAGCGGTTCTCGGTGCTTCAGTCTGGAACCGCGCCACCGCTACGGTCGTAGGTTCGAATCCTGCCTCGGGCGTGGATGTGTGTGATGCCCTTAGATTAGTTAGGCTTAAGTAGTTCTAAGTTCTAGGGGACTTATGACCTTAGAAGTTAAGTCCCATAGTGCTCAGAGCCATTTGAACCATTTGAACAATACGCTGGGCAGCCAGAAAACAACAGGGTGCCAGAAGAAGACGGGATATTGGCTGATATGTGAAAACTAGGAGGGAGTGGGCAGCTGAAACCTTTTACGAGGTCACGAGATACTGCTGGGAGGGAGGAGGAATACCGGACGGCTGGAAGCAAGCCACAATCCATCCGCCACGTAAGAAGGGAGACAGGACGGGCACACACACTTACCCAGCTCCATACTGAGGCCTCTGCTGAGTAAGACAGAAGACCAAGCAGAGGACACAACTGGCGAGTACCAAGCGGGATTGAGGGAAAGTAGTTTTTGCACGGGCCAAATTCTTAACTTGAAAACAGTCCCCACGATCACAAAAATGCAGAACCTGAACAAAGTCGTTACATTCGCTGATTTAAAAAAAGCCAACGATTCTGTAGACAGACACTGGAACAAGCAGGTGTTGACAGAACCATTCAAACAGGCACTTACAGACACAACTTCTAAAGTTAAATTCCTAGGTGAAGTTTCTGAATGCTTCACAATTACAACAGGAGTCCGGCAGGGCTATGGGCTCTCGCCGATTGCCTACAGTGTGATCTCAGACAAGGTCATGAGAGAGAGGTCAAGAACTACAAGAGAAAAACATCGAAGGAATCCATGTAGAACAAGAAAGGCCAAGATCTGACGTGGCATATGTTGTTTCTGCTGACGAAACTGTAATGATTTCCAACGAGAAAATAGATGCAAAGGTAATGATAGAAACACTGTACAAAATTGTAGCTAAAACCGGACTCATGTAATTGAAAGATACATATAATTACTGTTTCTGCTACACAAACTGCCTTACACAGCTTAGAATCAACAATCATCTCGACTAGTTTGCAAAAGTATATTACTCTAAATATAAGTTCTGTGTCGCAGATCTCCACATTTATTAAACATACAAGAATCGACAATTAATGTTATGCATCAGCATCGGTGCGCGTGCTTTGGCAGAAACCAGACGCTGGTTGGTGTCTCACCAGATGTCTTACTGCTGCCGCTGCTCCGTGCTGTTGCCGCGTTTCTCTGTTTTTTAAGGATTATCTGGGAATTTGGACAGGAACAGTCGTCTTGCTCGCCTTTCCACTCCACTCAAACCGTTGCTAGGCTACGGCATGGGCCAAGAGGAGAGGCATGTATTGTTGACAACTGCGACACGTCACGATTTGTCTTGTTTACTATAAAAGAGTAAAGGTCATTTTCGAAGGGGCCTTACTCCAAATTTTGATAAAATGAGTTACGAAAGGCAACATATCATATAGACATAGATACATATTTTTACGTGAAATGGGCTTTGCGACTCAGTCAGAGTGACGTCATTTACAAAAGGCCTTACTCCTGGAGTAGCGCCCTTTCAATGGTGAGCATATTCGCGTGCCATCTACCGAGTACTTAATGTACTATATCTTACGGTTCGCCTTTCGTAGCTTAATAGTTGTTATTTCTGAACATGTGTTGTGAAATGTAAAACGAATTCAAGTATTGAGTTGGAACATAGTGAAAATACGAAGAACAGAAAAAAAGAGAGACCTAATGTTGGAAATTATCAACATAATGTTATAAAAATAGCAATAGTGAACTGTCATGAATGTACTATCCGTTTGAACCATGTCTCTTTGTGCATTTTGAACATAGTACTTTACGGTCACGTGTTGTGGCTTCCAAGCACGTAGAAGGATTGCACAATGATACATCCGAAGCTTTATTTCCAGGAGGGTCTGTTGTTTTTAATTTTCATAATATTTGCACTGGACAATTAGCTGTTAACAGGAAAAAACATAGACATTCAACATTTGCTTGATCGATGATAATGATCGATGAATCCATTTTATAAACTTTGATTAGAGTTATACAACTGAGAAAATGAATGGGTAAAAACAAGAAACAATTGAAAACACTACTAAAACGTAACTTGACTATGGATATGAGTTACTTATTCAAGAAAAGGACGTTACTCCAAGATTTTGGACTCATTATGGATTGCAAATCTTAATAACTGCAATAATGGCAAACTATCCATTTCGTCCTGTTCTTTAAACAGCGGAGAGCCCGTCCTGTTACATTCAACATACTCACTGGCAGAATGTTTTCGTTCGCTCCTGAAAACTTACGAATTTGTAGTAATGCCTTTTCATGGATAAAAACACAGAAATCGCTCAGTCAAGGCGAATCCTTCACTACGTTCAAGTTATGGAAGTCGGTTATGAATTTCTGGTTTGTTGCACACGTCTAGGCTGAGGAGCAAGTCTGTACGGTGATGGAACGAGTCTCTACATCAAACTAACGTCTGAAACCTTAAGAACAGATAAAATTCCCACGAATAGTACCCAGATGTCAAACCGCTAATTAGTTAACAGTACAACACATGAATTTGCTTAATTTTTATACAAGGAGCCACATCAGTGTGCAAGGAGTGAGTCATGAAAATTCTTCAGATTAGACTTGAAAGTGCGTGAATTCCTGCTGAGATTTGTTTATTCTTGCGGTAGTTTACTGAAAATGGAGAATACTGCACGCCCGAGTCAAGGAGATGCGGTCGAAATGCAGGGTGGATTTCTGTCTTGTATCAGCTGAGTCAAAGCTGTTCATCCTCGGGGAAAAACCACGCGCTGTTAACTACAGACGAAGTGGAAATATACATTTAGAGGGCCGCGTCGGAGCTCCCACACTCTCGAACAGGGGTCAAATGGTTCAAATGGCTCTGAGCACTATGGGACTTAACTGCTGAGGTCATCAGTCCCCTAGAACTTAGAACTACTTAAACCTAACTAACCTAAGGACATCACACACATCCATGCCCGAGGCAGGATTCGAACCTGCGACCGAAGCGGTCGCGCGGTTCCAGACTGAAGCGCCTAGAACCGCTCGGCCACACCGGCCGGTGAACAGGGGTCGACCACAGTTTCGTGAACTTACGCCACATTTTGCGCGAACTGCCGTTTTCTGAGCCAAGAAGAGCCTTTGAGAATGGAAAAAGCTACACCAGAATATAACGTTGTTGGTCATAAGCTGATCAGAGTAAGCAATGTAGATTAATTCTCGTGTTGGGCTATCACTTATTTCAGATACTCTTCCAGTGATAAATACACCAGTGTTAAGTTTTTGAACAAGATACTGAACGTGCGCTGTCTATGTCAGTTTACCACCTATGAATTTGGATTGTTCGGACTGAGTAATGATATGCATATTACATCTGATCAATATGTCAGTGTTAGTTCAGTTGTTCTCCAGAAACCGTAAAATTTGAGTCTTATTTTGATTTAGCATCAGTTTCTTCTCTACAGCCAATGAACTTACACCATCAACTGCCCTCTTTGGTTCAGTGCTTATGTTGCACTCAGTATCCTTCACCACCAAAAAATCACTCAGAAAGCAGGGGTATCTCAGAATTTGTTGTAATATCCAGACCTACATTAATACTCCGCAAGCCACCTGATGGTGTGTGGCGGAGGGAATTTCTGGTACCACTAACTGATGTCCCCTTCGCCGTTCCACTCGTGAATGGCGCCTGGAAAGAGTGATTGTCACTAAGCCTCTGTGTTGGCTCTAGTTTCCAGAATTTTCCCGTCGTGCTCATTTCGCGATATGTCTGTGGAAATACGTAATATGTTGACCGACTCTTCCTGGTAAATCCTCTTTCCAAATTTCGGCAGTAAACCACCCGTGATGCATAGCGCCTCCCTTGTACCCACCGCCACTGGAGCCTGTTGCGCATCTCTGTAACGTTCTCTCGCCGACTTAGCTGTCCCGTGGCGAAACGCGCCGCTCTTCGTTGGATCTTCTGTCAGCCCTACCTGGTAAGGGTCCAAGGTGCAAGAGTCGGTCGAACAAGAGTGGGTTCCTTATCTGCGTTCACTCTTTGCCGCTACTGTCGTTGCTCGTGACGAATACATACAAGTCCTTTTCGGACCTGTTTTCTTACGGACGGCTTAAAAGGTCACTTGTCCACTATTGTCACTGTGTTAGATAATTAATTCACTTAACGCTATTATACCCTAATGATTCACGCACCTTATGAACCCCCCCCCCCCCTCCCCCCAATTGCAATCAATTCCGAAACGAAGAAAGCCACATACGCAAAAACAAAAACCGCAATATCCGTCTAGGAATCGAACACAGAGTCATCGCTCATGAACCAGGTGTCTTGGTCACTCGCTTAGCGCCGCTTTCGCTGGAGCGTGTTTACCTTCATGCGTGTAAAAACGGCAGTCGTAAAAGTTTCTTTCCTTGATTTTTCGAAAAATACACGTTTTAGGACAGCACATATAATGATCAAAAATGTTCAGTTTACAATTATCTGCCGATCCAGTTCACTTTGAGTCCTTTAGTGTCATGTACTTTAATAGCGATTTTCTCAAAATATTGGAGGCAATGAGCCTAAATATCTTACAGTCCTTACTTTCTGTACGTACACAAGGGACCTGTCAACAATGAACCGGTTGGCTGTGCCTGACGTTCTTCCCTTGTATCTGATTGTCGTTGTTTTCTGTTCAGCGATCAGTTACCTCTGTACCTACCATTTCGATATTCGCGCGATGATTGAAAGGTGGGCTCGTGTTCTGATCTTCCGCAGTGAAATCATTTCGGAAGACTGAATTCAGTATTTTGGCCGTCTCTCTGTTTTCCCTGTTTTCTCTGGTCTCTGAGTGACTGAATAACTGATTTCGAACCGATTAATGATTGTACGGAGGACCAAAACTTATCAGCACTTTTATTCAAGTCGGTTGATAAAATTTTACTGTCAAGGTCATTAAACGCCTAATTGCCCTGCTGATGCTCATTTTCGCTTCATTCAGTTTTTGTTTGTCAGGAAGATTTTGACTTCTCTTGAGTACTTGATGAAAGTCTCTTTCCTCACGTAGCAATTTCCTAATGCGTCTATTAAACGACGGTGGGTCTTTCCCATCCCTTAACACCTTGCTCAGAACGTACTTGTCTAAGCCATATTGAAGGACGGTTTTGATTTTTTTCCATTTGTGCTCCACATCTTCGTTCACAGAACTAATGTTTGATTACACACACATTCTACAGTGTGTATCTTCTCGTTCTTGCTAAGACCTTTCTTGACTTTCCTTGAGATATCCGTAGTCATAGTTGCTATCATAGCATTATTATCACTGACACCCTCCGCTCCGTTATCTGATCGATGAATTTTGTGACTAGGAGGTTTAAGACGTTAGCTTCACGATTTAGTTGCCTAATTACCTGCTCGAAATAATGCTCGGATAAGACATTCAAAATAATATCAACAAAGGCCTGTCTCTGGTACAGTTTTAATTACCACAAGTGGGCCAGTGTATTGTAGTATGCGTTACTGTACAGCGTTTAAAGTTAAAGCGACTGGTTAAGAAAGTTAACAACACTGACTTTGCTGTGGTCATAGAAAACTAGATCCCAAACGTTTGTGATTTTTTCAAGAAACAGAAATGGAGTCATAGTGTATTAGTTATTGGTATTTTGTGATTATGTTTGTTAAGTATTTTCAATATTTTATGTACAGAATACTGTCTTTCCATTTTGGTGCTGTCGATTAAATTCTATAATAGAGTAACTGAAGCGGAAGTGTGTCCTTCCTGACTGCTGTACCACACAGCACTCACTGCAAGTTTTAAAAGTGCTCAACACTGTATCTCGTTCACTGTCCAAGTTCGACGTGAGTAAACAGTTTACATTGTTTCTACTTCTTTCTTCACTTATTAAAAGTTTTTACATTTTGGTGGCATTTTCTTGCTTTACATACTGCAAAAGCGTAAGAAAATTCATCTTCAGTCTCTCTTCACAAATACTGCATTGTAAGTACTGTAGGTGTACCGTATTTCTGCCGCTCTTTCAAGAGTCAGCTCTATGAGAGATAAAATTTACAGACGTGAAATTTTTATCAAAACCAAAGAAAAAATCGATTTGTGCGACAATCGGCTATAATTACCGTAAACCCTCGTTCCCTTCTACACCGTTATAACCGGTTTCCACTGGATTAGTCGGCCGTTGTGGCAGAGCGGTTATAGGCGCTTCAGTCTGGAACCGCGCGACCGCTACGGTCGCAGGTTCGAATCCTGCCTCGGCCATGGATGTGTGTGATGTCCTTAGGTTTAAGTAGTTTTAAGTTCTAGGGAACTGATGACCTCAGATGTTAGGTCCCATAGTGCTCAGAGCCATTTTTCTACTGGATAATGTTGATAGGAGTCTACTGGGGCACATTTGTGTGTGGCACCCGTATATGATAATAACATAAACGTAAACTAAAATGAAACTAGTATATTGTAAACGATGTATGTCTCTGACTGCCTTATAATGCGGATCGCTGACTGCGCGACCGCGGAGCCAAAGTTACTGCTTCTGGTCTGAGGTTGTAGTGAGGGAGTAAGGGAGCGCTTGGCTCACAGTAGTGTATGAGGGAAGGAGGATGGAGTAGGCAGTGTTTGTGGTGTGTGTGCTCTGTGAAGCCACCAAGTGTAAGATTAACGTAGGAATTACGAGAACATGTAAGCAGAAGTCTTTTCGCAAGCAAGATAAAGCTGTTAAATATTTATGATGACTCTCGTTTTGCCAGCGCGTTTGTGTAGATGAGTTGACTGATAGTTTGTAATTGTTGAGTAGCCCCACGATGTGGTTAAACCGATTTGATGAAAGGGCTAGTTAGATATTTCTCCTTTCTAATGGTTCGAAGATTTGTTAGCACAGGTGTATGTAATCAGATGATTTGTATTTATGCCTTTTTAGTGATGTTAGATGATATTTGCTGTATAAATCTCGTCGTTTGTGACTCAATTGGTAAACATGGTGTATTTTTCTGAGAAGTGTAATTTTACGCGTCAGATGTTTTGAAAAGCGAAAGTTAACTTGCAATATAATTTCACAAAAAAATCTGTGTTGGTAATCCACGACAGTCAGTACCAGCAGCGTCCAAGTCATATGTTTTTCAAAGACGTTGGATTTTTCGTGAATGTTTTATCAGCCGAAAGAATTTCACGTACATTTCAAAGTATTGCGGCCGGCATACCACTGAGCCTGTAGCTAGCACATTTTTATTTTTTGCATAAGAGACAACAACGTATCGCATTCCATCGCTGCTGTTTTAGAAGTAAGGCAATTTTATTTGTTTGTTACGTGCACAGGCGCTCAGTTAAGTATCACACAGATTTTAAAACAACGTTACAAATCCCTGACGCAGCGTACAATGTACTAACACACAAAGCAAGAATTTTCCTCAGCTCAGGCATTCGCTGGAACAAGCGAGAGGACCATCTCCAAAAACAAATAACAAAAAAGGATCGTTTAGTGGTGGAAAGGCGCCAGGGCCAGATGAGACACCTGTAGCATTCTACAAAGAGTATGCGCGAGAACTCGCTCTCCTTCCAGCAGCAGCTTATCGTACGTCGCACCGGAGAGCGCCTGGCGATTGGGAGAAAGCGCGGGTCTTTCCCGTTTCTAAGAAGGGCGGTAGGACAGATGCACACAATCATGGACCTATATCGTTGACGTCAGCTATAGCAGAATTATAGAACACGTTTAATGCTCACGAATTACGACGCTTTTGGAGAACGACAATCTCCTATAAGACACGAATTTGCAAACAGTGATCCTGCGAAACTCAGATCGCTCTGTTCCTCTATGACATCCACAGCGCCGCTCAGGTTGACGCCGTTTTGCTTGACTTCTGGAAGGCATTTCACTCCGTCCAGCAATGCGCGTTCACTGAAAAAAAAAAAACAGCTTATCAAACATCGGACCATATGTGTCCTTACAGACAGAAATCAACACGTCGCTCTTAACAGAAGAAAATCGAGAGACGTGAAGCTCATTTCCGGAGTGCTCGAAGGGAGTGTGAGGCGATAGTTAATGTTGCAGCGTATGTAAGTGATCTAGTAGAAAGCGCCAGAAGATGTTGAAGACTGTCTGCAGGTGACACGTCTGTCTCCGAGGAAGCAGCGGCGCCAGAGGACGGTATCGGTTTGCAGAATGACCTGCTGATTATGAAACTAAATAAATGTAATGTGTTGCTCATACATTGGAAAAGAAATACTCTACTTAGAACTGCACCATTTATGACAAATTGCTGGAAACAGTATCCACCGTAAAATGTCCGGGGATAAGTATGCAGAGCGACCTTAAATTGAAAGATCACACAAAATAGACAGTAGGAAAAGCAAACGCCAGACTGAGATTTATAGGACGCATCTTCCGGAAATGTGAGTCATCCATAAAGGTTGTGGCATATAACGCACTTGTTCGACAGAACCTTCAGTACTGCTCGTCAGTCTGGGATGCTTCCTGGGTAGGGCCGGCAGAGGAGACAGGGAACACCCGACCAAGACACGCCGCAGCGTCTGGTCCCCGCAGCACAGTCGTGGCAGACGATACAGGAGAGGCAGGCGTCATGCGTCGCAGAGAGGTTTACTATTCCAGTTTCCAGGGAGCACTTCCGGAAGAGTCGGGCGACGTGTTGCAGAGGTATTTACGTCTTCACGTATGCGCCAGGGACATTTTGAAGTAAAGGTGCGGTATCCCAACGGGTGGTCTCAAAGAATCTCCTGCTCCCTTTCCGCCGTATTTATAATAATATGACTGTTACGTGTTATCGTTCACCGTCATGCACGATGCAACCAAATGGCTGGTTAAAGTATTGTTTGTACTATTTTTAAGTGTATGGAATTTAATGTTTGTTCTACAAAATTCTGCGGAACTGTATCCATATTTTGCTGCATCCAATGTACGTTATATCAGTTCCTTTTGCGACTGTAATAAAAGTCTTGTTACGAGAAAGCGAATTTCGCTTTATTTTAAACCATCTCCAGCAGTGTTCGCGTGAATTATGAACAGTTCTCATGCTTGAACTCAGTACTATAAAAGGCATTAACTATTATCGATATTCATGGTTTGTTTCTTACCCCATTCTTCCCGCTCGTCTACACGTGTGTGGCTGAATTTTGCACACTACGCTTTGTCCAACGCTAAGCATTGCATTGGGAAGAACCGTTTCCGTCTCGCCATTTCGCTTAGTTTATTTTGTATACTGTGGGATGCATTCGTTTTGGTTTAGTTTTGGTGGTGGTGGCAGCTCCGACTGTCGGCCTCGTCAAAGAGGGCGGAGGAGGGGGCAGAGGTCCAGGGCGCCCTCTCGCCCTCGACTTGAGAAACTGCTGCAAAAAGGCCGAAGAACCGGCAGTGGTCAACGGCATGAGGATGCAGGAGGCAGTGGCAGCCGCTTGTGTTGGCACTTAGTAGGCGATGAAACACTTTGTCACTGCAAACATTTGTAAGGGGAAGTACGTATTTGTTGGAAAAACGTAACTACGGTTGTATAAAACAAGCATTACAGTCACTGAAAATGACACAAGCTTGAGTATGAAAGGGAATCTTATATATACTAAGATGTCCGAAAGAACAGATACCATCTTAGTATATATATATATATATATATATATATATATATATATATATATATATATAAGGCTCACCGGCCACTGGACCATCTTCTTCTTCTGTGCGGATGCACAAACAGTGCCCGAACTCTTACGGGAATCGGCAACGCGCCGCGAGTAATGAGTACAATGGTCGGGGCACTACGAATGTAGGTTTGGCGGGAGGCGCGCCACAGATAAATCCCTGCAGCCGCGCTATCCTCTGTGTCCTCGGTGGCTTAGCCGGCACGGTAGCTCAGCGTGTTCGGTCAGAGAGGCGCTAGCCAACTGAAATTTAAAAAATGAGTAAAGGAAACAACGATCAACTTGAACGGATGTCCAGACCAAACGCAACGAACGATACCGAACAAAAATGAAAAAAAAAGATGGATAGAGCGTCTGCCATGTAATCAGGAGATCCCGGGTTCGAGTCCCGGTCGGGGCACACATTTTCATCTGTCCCCGTTGACGTATGTCAACGCCTGTAAGCAGCTAAGGGTGTTCATTTCATTGTCATAAAGGGAATCTTGGCGATACTTTTTTGTTACTCTTTTTCGAGATGGCCTTCTCGCTTGTTCGAGCGAATGTCTGGACTGAGCAAAACTCTTGATTTGTGTGTTAATATAATGTACACTGCATCAGAGCCATGGTAGAGTCGAAACCGTTTATAACGACGTAGAAGCGACCGACGATTTGCGGCAGTTACAGCCGATTGTAGCACAAACCGGGCAGCTAAGTTACAGTACACTTACAGTATATACAACGCAGTATTTGTGGAGAGGGACTGAAGAGGAATTTGTCTTATGTTTGTGCAGTACGTACAGCAATAAAATGCCATCACAATGCAAAAACCTTCAATAACTGAAGCAAGAATTAGCAACAATGTAAACTGTTCACTCATGTCGAATATGGTCTTGGATACTGAATGAGATAAAGTGTTGAGCACCTCTAAAACTTGCAGTGAGTGCTGTGTGGTACACCTCGGCTTCAGTTACTACATTATAAAATTTAGTGAACAGTACCAAAACGAAAAGACTTTGGCCTACGTTGAATGTGATGCAATATACCTAACAAACTGGGAACGTTTAACACTGGTAACCACGAAACATCAGTAGCGGATACACCGACCGCATAGACACCCCGTCCCCACCCCACCCCCAAAGAACGAAGTTGGAGCTCGGCAGTTACTCGCACTGCCGCGCAGCACGCCCCCGCTGCAGAAGGCGCACGGCTATGGCTGCCTCCTCCCGGGTGACCTCCTCCATCTTCGCCTTCAGCGGTCCTTCTGACACGCTGCAGCCACCTCACCTACCAGCAGCTACACAACTGCACTTTTTCTAGCCATTGTACGTCTGCAAACCTATGGAGTGCAAATACGTTCCACCCCTTACCGCTATTCCTATTCCGCACAGCACGTGTCAGCCACGTGAGCATTATGTAACTATCGCGTGTGTTAATTGGCTCGGAGAAGAACGTTTCGACGGTATTTTATGACGGTATCTACTCACGTTTTCCGGAAGATTTTCTCACACAATCGGCTTCTTCTCAGCAGTGTAGAGTAACATCAGCTGGAGGCAGCAGAGACAGTGAATGTGCCGGGTGCGAAACAGGGGCCGTGCGGATGCGTTAAAATGCTGGAACTGTCCAGCGACTGGCAGTGCGACTCACACGTGGCAATGGTCGTGCATTTCCAAACTGGAGGGATTCGCGAAGCTGTGCTGTGGCTGGATTTTAAAAATGTAACGCTGCGTCGAATTTCGATTCACTCTCATTTCTTTATCGTTCTCCTTTACTTCATACAACCGCCATTACTCGCGGGAGAAATAAAACTGCCAACATTCCGCGATGCAAACAGCAGCGACAAAGCTCTGTCGGTTGCAGGAGACGGAAAGTTCACGAAGAAATAAATTCAACGTATACATTACTACTATCTGCATTTGCGACTTACATCTAAATGTGTTCATAATCAGTACACTTTAGTTATGCGGATCTGACGCTGGTTTCGCGATTTTGTGTGTCGCGTGCTTCCGTTCTAGTGACGTGGCGGAATATAGGCGGTCGATCGGGCTGCGAGTCGTTCAGTGACATATGTGCAGCGTACGTAAAAACTGAATAATTAAAAAAAAAACAATTTGATCAAAAGTGCAGGGCGGAAAGACACTATGAAGATAGGAGTTTGAGTACCCCAACTAAGGGTCCCAAATCAGTATTTTCGGCGCTCCAGGAACACAATTAAAATCTGACATGGGGACGTCTTTTCTCAAAATGAAAGGTAAGTCACAGAAAATGTACGCCTGAACACAGTCCTTGGACTAGCCAGTCTTCAGGATGAGAACAAGAAAAAATTAAAAGATCACATATACTTTTGTCATACTTAGCCGACGTACCAGGTAGTACTTCTCTAGAAATGAAGACAATCATATATCCATGTTTAATGTTTGAAGGTGTCTTAAAAAGATTAAAGTAAATGAAAAATGAGCCAAAAAATTAGTCACCACTTAATTAACGTAAGTATGTCGTAGCAAATGACATAATGATAATCGAATTCTCAAGAGTCCATAGAAAGTGCTGGAAACGGCAAAATGACGGAATGCGTTGGTAGCAACGTACAATTTTAAAATTAAGTAGACGGTAAGTACGCGAAAGAAAATGCGATACGTTTAACCAAGGTGTTACTACGTAAGATGTAAAATACGTTTCTTGATTACAAAAAGTCCTCGACCGAAGTAGTAAATGTATAAATGTCGTGACAAAAGCGTCTGTCACATTATTATGGGGCGACATATGAGCCGCTACAGCATCGGTATTAATGAAACGAGAGACAGTGCACCATTGGTCAGTTCCCAATGCACTGACAATGAAACACAACTTTTAATGGCGTCGGTCGCATTGCTCCTATCATCGTGAGTAGAGACGAAATAATTTTATGGCGTCTGTGATGTGGAAGTGATGACTCAGAGAGCGACGAATAGTGTGATATCGACTGCTCTCTGTACCTCGATGTATACCTGCGACACAGTAACCTACGGATCCCAGTTGCCCTCATTTGTTCTATTTACCTACACTTTTGACTGAAATGTGGTGAATTTTGCCTGAAGTCCTCCATATGGGTATCTGACACCTGCTGCAAGTTTCCATTGTTTGTACTGAGCAGTCGAGATGAACGGAACTACAGAGGCGAGGACAACACGGAACACAACATTCAGATGAGGAAAATTTCGGAAACCGTTTTTTTCTAATCATGTGGCTATATGTTAAACATTAATCGGCTTTGCTAGGGTCAACAAACGTCGATGTCCCGAGCTTCATAAATTTTACACGCATGGTCTCTGCAATGCAGCTGTCCTTGACGAAGAGAACTCATCAGTCTTTGTGTAAGATAAGAGGAGACATTAACAAACAGTGGAGAGTACGGATTCCTGACAGACGCCACTGAAATCATGATGTGGAGAGAAGATTGGAAGTAGAAGAATGTTCAAAGTCTCGTGCACGGCCATTGAAGCGTTCATAGCAGATTTGTTAAGCGATCAGGATTACGATTGTTGTGGAAAGAAGTGGAAGATGGGCACTGCTGCAAACACATCTCACCAAAAAATATCAGGCGTTTAGACATTGCGACAAAACTTGCCAGAGAGTGAACACACAGTCACACCGCTGTGCACAGAGTCAGGGGGTGTCTTGTCTCCGGCCACTGTTTGCCGTAGCCCTCCCCACTAAGCGAGAGGCTGGTTGTGGCTATTAGCACATTTCCAGGATCGATATAGCAGAGTTTGCGCGATAAGACAGAACTTCTATTGGCAGATCGGCTTGCAGAGACTGCCCTATGTACTACGTAGTAGCAGTCCTTCTGTTTGACGTTCACAGAAACGGACTGAGTACCAGGTACGCTTCCCTACGTTAGTAAATTACTGGGAAATCGGAGATTCGAATACTAGAGAACAATTTTATCATCGCAAATGCACCACAGATGTGTTTGTCCCATATTGGGCAATGTCGTCAGGAGAGTATGTAGATATACAAATCTCGCCAATGTGTGGTACAGCTTTGCGATGTCGACTGTTGAAACACGAAGCATAGCACGTCTAATAAGAGGAAATATAAATGACAGCTTTGGTTTTCGTGGTCATCAAAATAATTGCGGGGTTGTTTCGATATATAGCAAGAATGTGAAACCGACTACGGTAGAATTTCGAGATGTACGACGCTACAGGAATAATATCAGCATGTGGCCAACAGAGATCACGTGATCCGTTAGTCGAGGCGAACACAAAGCCATGAGGAGTATATGTTTTGCGTTTGTAGCCAGGTGAGTTAAACACGATCGGACAGGTATCTACCATTTACACGCTTTCAAAGTGTGTTAATATCTACACTAAAAGAAAGAGTCGTATTGAATGGGGAAAAAATAATCTGTCCAGAAAAGCGTGATCTTTCTAGTGTACTTAATGTAATATTCTCGTGAGAAGCTAAAAGGCCCTGCTCACTTGATTCCAGGGCTAGCATATGTGGCAGTGCAGAACTGTTCGTAATGAATAAGACGCGAGTATCAGCAAGAGACGCCTGCCGTTGCCTTTAGTTAATGAAGTACTATCCAAAAATAAATAAATAAATAAAATAAAAATAAACTGCACAGATACTCACTAAACTCTTGATAGTACGAGAGAAAATAATAAAAACATTTTCTTTTCGCGTCGGAATGGAAAATGCCATAATAAGGACAACGTATCAAGCAGTCAGCTCCTAGAAAACGAGTAAGACCAGAATAATTACATGTAGGCGACAGAGTTGGAAACGATTACATACAAACGGCTGAGATGTTTTTAGAGTGTACCGAAGCTAGCGCCAGACGAAAAGTAAGCCCTCGAAATTCCTTAACTTCCTACAACGACGGAGCTGCTCGGGTGCTGAATGTATTGTCTTAGGGTGGCCAATAATAGACCAAGCTCTGTCGGTTCCAGAACACTTGCAAACTATAATAACCAGTTTTCTAGGCTAGCAAATTCGTCTCAGATGCTGGTTTGACGGCGGTGAGTTTTCTGCACTGCTAATGGTGCATTTGCTTGCCGAGGGCCAAAAAAACACATGGGGAAACAGTGAAGATATTACGAAACTTGAATATGTTTAGGGCGACAATGCGAGAAAACAGTAATAAATGTAAATATTCGCTGCAGTGTTTTAGGCTAAATTAATTACGTTATTTATATTCAGGTACAACAAAGCGACATCAGTTCCGTGAACAGACAGGCCGCAGAGACGACAAGTTGCGGCAGCGAGTTCTACCGCCACGCCGGCTGTTGTCTTAGCGTCGAGAAGCTACAAAGGATCTCCGAGACCTGATGACGTTTCAAGCATGGTGGAAGCAGCGTCGCAGACATCGTCACCTTGTTTACCGTTTTAGTTAGTTTGACGGGGGAGGGAACCAAACAGCCAGGTCATCGCATTAGGGAAGGACGGGGAAGGAAGTCGGCAGTGCCCTTTCAAAGAAACCATCTCGGCATTGACCTGAAGCGATGCAGGGAAATACGGGAAACTTAAATGAGGATGGCCGCATGCGGGTTTTAACCGTGGTCCTCCAGAATGCGAGTCCAGTGTGCTAACCGGTGCATCACCTCGTTCGGTCTACCGTTTTAAGCACATTCATTTTATCGAGGAATGAGTGCGGAGCTCTTGAGATTGCGGGCAGCACGTCATGTGTAACGGTGCCGGATGACAAAACATCGCTCCAACAACACTGCTCACGTTTGCTTTTTTTCACATACGTCACTGAATGACTTGTAGAAAGGACGTCCGCCTATGTTACTCCACGCCACTCGAACGCCAGCACGGGTTCCACAAAATCGTAAAAGCAGCGTCGGATTCACAAGGACACGGTACTGACTTTGAACGCATTTAATCGCGATCGCAGACCGTAGAAATGTAGAAGGTTGGGTTTATTTTTCCGTTAATTCTCCGTCTCCTGCGGCCCACAGAGCTTTGTCGCTGCTTCAGCGACTGATTGTTGCTGCTGGCGCTCCACAATATCGGCAGTTCATAACATTCTCGCGAATGATGGCGGTTTTATGGAGAAAATGAAAACGGGAAAAAATTATAACATATGCACAATCACCAGTGAAACTTTACGTTTATCCAAGTTGTAAGCGAGTAAACTTTTAAACTGTAAATTACCTGGGTGGGGCATGGCTAACTGTATGTATTCTATATAAACCAGCATTTAGAGTTAGGTCTTCTATACACAAACCCGAAAAGGTATCGTTCCGTCCAATCGAAATTACGCGTCGTAGTCTTCAATGGAAAATGCTACAGACTTCTACTAATGACTTGTGGTGTCTTGCTTGTATAACACTTCCACCTTTCGACAGCATACGATTGTGTACTACTTTACACACCCTGTCCGCACATAAAAGCACTGCAATATTTCGCAGTAGTAATGGGCGAACTATAAAGATTTATCGCTTCTTAATTATCATGTCGGCATTCTCATACGTAATGTGAGCTTCGAGCATCGGTTTGTTAACATGCAGTGATAACGTTTTATTGCTGTGAAATAGCCGTTAAAACTCGATTGCAGACGTGGAAAGCGAATCGCAAAAGTCGTCGTTCGTTCCAACAGAAACTACCTACCGTATTCATCACTTCTTTGTTTTCATTGCTTTAACAGAATCCCAGTTACTCCGGGGTGACTCTGGACGTAACTGCCTTCATTCTGTGGCGCCAACAGCAACAATCGACCGCTGATGCAGCGACAGAGCTCTGTGCTCTGCAGTAGACGGAGAATTAACGGAAAGATAAACTCGGCTTCTACATTACTATGATCTGCATTTGCGATTAATGTCTGAGTGTGCTTACAACCAGTACAGTGTCACTATGCGAATCTGGAACTGGTTGCGTGATTTTGTGGATGGCGTGCAGGCTTTCCAGAGACGTGGCGGAACATAAGGGGGACAACCTGGCTGGGTGTCATTCAGTGACATACGTGTAACGAACGTATGAAATGAATAACTTAAACAGTGCTGTTTGAGCGAGTTTTGCCATCCAGCACCGATATACAGGGCGTGCAGAAACTATTTGACCAAGATTGCAGCGCGGAAGGACAGCATGTAGCATAGGAATTTGTGTATGGCAACTAAAAGTCGTAAATGTATATTTTCAGTGGTGCAGGAACGTAATTGAAATCTGACATACGGAGGTCCTTGTTCAAAATGATAGGTAATTTACATAAAATGTATACGTAAACAGAACGTTCGGACTAAGCAGTCGTCACGATGGGAACAAGATAAATTTAAAACATCACTAACACGTCTAGTACTTCTTCAGGAATGAGGACAACCACATGTCCATGTTTCTTGTTTGGATATATCTCAAAAAGGTCAAAATTAGTGAAAAATGAGGCACCACTTAGTTAACATGAGTATGTATAGAAAATGTTCAAACTGACCACCGTTTTCATACTGGCATAGTGGTTGAAAGATTTAATTGCGACCTGTGTTTTCTATACTCAGATTCCTTCATTTGATACTGTCTTCGTCAGATTGGTTTTCCGCGCCCTGTGTATGCCAGACGATGCATTACACTCTGTTGTTCGAATTCTCACGAGTCCAGTACACTTAATCTTTGGTAGAAAGTGCTAAGAACGGCAAAATAGCGGGAATACGTTGGTAGCGACTAGTAATTTTAAAATTCAGTTGACAGTAACTACGCAAAAGGAAATGTGACACTTATAACGAAGCACTACTGAATTAGACGTGAAATACGTTTCTTGATTACAAAAAGTCCTCTAGTAGAGTGGTGGACGCAGAAATGTCGGACAAGAGTGTCTGTCACGCTATTGTAGGGCAACGCATGAGGCCCCACAGAACAGGTATCAGTGAAAGCAAGCACCGTTGGTCGGTTGCCAAAGCGTTTAAAATTAAAGACGAAATAAATTTATACCGTCTATGATGTTGAAGTAATGTTTCGGAGCAGCATAAATACGGTGAAATTGATTACTCTTTCTTAGTTCGATATATATCTACGACATTAGGACGATACTCTATGGAACCAAGTAGCCCCTACTCCTTCTCCTGACCAGAGGCAAACACTATTCTACTTATTAACTGTTTTGACAATACTGAAATGTTGTGAATATTGCTTCTAGACCTGCATCGAGGTGGGCTAACAGAATCGGATACCTGCTGCGAGTTTCCATGTTTGTACTGAGCAGTCAAGATGAACGGCGCGACACAGACGGCGTCCACGCGGGACGCAACATTGGGATCACCAAAATTTCGGAAACCACTTTTCTGTAGTCCTGTTTACATGTTAAACCTTAATCGATTCTACTAGCCGGAACGAACGTCTGCAGTACGTTCCAAGATTCATACGTTTCAGACCCATGGTCTCCGCTGAGCAAACTTTCGACGATGAAACGAACTTGGTGGTGTTTTCGTATTGTGAAACGAAGAGGTCAACAAGTAATGTAGAGTACGAATCCCTTACGGACGCCAGTGAAAATATAAGTTGGAAGAGTATGATGAGGTCAGACGTAAGGGGATGTTCAAAAGTCTTATCCAGGCCCACTACATCGTTAGCGGCTCCTCTGTTAACCGACCAGGGTTACGCTGGTTGTCGAAAGAAATGCGAGGCGGGCACTGGTGGAAGGGTTTTGCACCTGAAAAGATTAGGCGTTTAGGGATGGCCAGAAAACTTGTGATAGAGTAATCAATCAGTGTTGTGTGATGGAACCTATGCCCCTAAGCGAGAGGTTGGCTGTGGTTATAAGGGCATTTGCAGCATCGATATCGCAGTGTTTCCGTGATAAGACAGAACTGCTATTGGCAGATCGATTTGCAATGACGGCCCTATGTGGAATGTATTAACAGTCCTACTATTTTACTGTCAGAGAGACGATTTGAAGACCTCACGCATGTCCCTAAATATGTATAGTACGAATATGAATAGGAAAATAGGAATGCGGGTAAGCTACTACAAACAGCATAGTGAACGCATTATTGTGGCCAAGATAGATACGAAGCCCACACCTACTACAGTAGTACAAGTTTATATGCCAACTAGCTCTGCAGATGACGAAGAAATTGAAGAAATGTATGATGAAATAAAAGAAATTATTCAGATTGTGAAGGGAGACGAAAATTTAATAGTCATGGGTGACTGGAATTCGAGTGTAGGAAAAGGGAGAGAAGGAAACATAGTAGGTGAATATGGATTGGGGGACAGAAATGAAAGAGGAAGCCGCCTGGTAGAATTTTGCACAGAGCACAACATAATCATAACTAACACTTGGTTTAAGAATCATGAAAGAAGGTTGTATACATGGAAGAACCCTGGAGATTCTAAAAGGTATCAGATAGATTATATAATGGTAAGACAGAGATTTAGGAACCAGGTTTTAAATTGTAAGACATTTCCAGGGGCAGATGTGGACTCTGACCACAATCTATTGGTTATGACCTGTAGATTAAAACTGAAGAAACTGCAAAAAGGTGGGAATTTAAGGAGATGGTACCTGGATAAACTAAAAGAACCAGAGGTTGTACAGAGATTCAGGGAGAGCATAACGGAGCAATTGACAGGAATGGGGGAAATAAATACAGTAGAAGAAGAATGGGTAGCTTTGAGGGATGAAGTAGTGAAGGCAGCAGAGGATCAAGTAGGTAAAAAGACGAGGGCTAGTAGAAATCCTTGGGTAACAGAAGAAATATTGAATTTAATTGATGAAAGGAGAAAATATAAAAATGCAGTAAGTGAAACAGGCAAAAAGGAATACAAACGTCTCAAAAATGAGATCGACAGGAAGTGCAAAATGGCTAAGCAGGGATGGCTAGAGGACAAATGTAAGGATGTAGAGGCCTATCTCACTAGGGGTAAGATAGATACCGCCTACAGGAAAATTAAAGAGACCTTTGGAGATAAGAGAACGACTTGTATGAATATCAAGAGCTCAGATGGAAACCCAGTGCTAAGCAAAGAAGGGAAAGCAGAAAGGTGGAAGGAGTATATAGAGGGTCTATACAAGGGCGATGTACTTGAGGACAATATTATGGAAATGGAAGAGGATGTAGATGAAGATGAAATGGGAGATACGATACTGCGGGAAGAGTTTGACAGAGCACTGAAAGACCTGAGTCGAAACAAGGCCCCCGGAGTAGACAATATTCCATTGGAACTACTGACGGCCGTGGGAGAGCCAGTCCTGACAAAACTCTACCATCTGGTGAGCAAGATGTATGAAACAGGCGAAATACCCTCAGACTTCAAGAAGAATATAATAATTCCAATCCCAAAGAAAGCAGGTGTTGACAGATGTGAAAATTACCGAACTATCAGCTTAATAAGTCACAGCTGCAAAATACTAACACGAATTCTTTACAGACGAATGGAAAAACTAGTAGAAGCCAACCTCGGGGAAGATCAGTTTGGATTCCGTAGAAACACTGGAACACGTGAGGCAATACTGACCTTACGACTTATCTTAGAAGAAAGATTAAGGAAAGGCAAACCTATGTTTCTAGCATTTGTAGACTTAGAGAAAGCTTTTGACAATGTTGACTGGAATACTCTCTTTCAAATTCTAAAGGTGGCAGGGGTAAAATACAGGGAGCGAAAGGCTATTTACAATTTGTACAGAAACCAGATGGCAGTTATAAGAGTCGAGGGACATGAAAGGGAAGCAGTGGTTGGGAAGGGAGTAAGACAGGGTTGTAGCCTCTCCCCGATGTTGTTCAATCTGTATATTGAGCAAGCAGTAAAGGAAACAAAAGAAAAATTCGGAGTAGGTATTAAAATTCATGGAGAAGAGATAAAAACTTTGAGGTTCGCCGATGACATTGTAATTCTGTCAGAGACAGCAAAGGACTTGGAAGAGCAGTTGAATGGAATGGACAGTGTCTTGAAAGGAGGATATAAGATGAACATCAACAAAAGCAAAACAAGGATAATGGAATGTAGTCTAATTAAGTCGGGTGATGCTGAGGGAATTAGATTAGGAAATGAGGCACTTAAAGTAGTAAAGGAGTTTTGCTATTTGGGGAGCAAAATAACTGATGATGGTCGAAGTAGAGAGGATATAAAATGTAGACTGGCAATGGCAAGGAAAGCGTTTCTGAAGAAGAGAAATTTGTTAACATCCAGTATTGATTTAAGTGTCAGGAAGTCATTTCTGAAAGTATTCGTATGGAGTGTAGCCATGTATGGAAGTGAAACATGGACGATAAATAGTTTAGACAAGAAGAGAATAGAAGCTTTCGAAATGTGGTGCTACAGAAGAATGCTGAAGATTAGATGGGTAGATCATGTAACTAATGAGGAAGTATTGAATAGGATTGGGGAGAAGAGAAGTTTGTGGCACAACTTGACCAGAAGAAGGGATCGGTTGGTAGGGCATGTTCTGAGGCATCAAGGGATCACCAATTTAGTATTGGAGGGCAGCGTGGAGGGTAAAAATCGTAGAGGGAGACCACGAGATGGATACACTAAGCAGATTCAGAAGGATGTAGGTTGCAGTAGGTACTGGGAGATGAAAAAGCTTGCACAGGATAGAGTAGCATGGAGAGCTGCATCAAACCAGTCTCAGGACTGAAGACCACAACAACAACAACGAACAAATCAGAGATTCAAACAGTAGATAATAAATGTATGATAACAAATTTCTCGCAGATGTGCTTGTCCCACACTGGGGAATGATTTAGAAAGAGTACATAGATATACAAATCGCACTGACTTGTGGGACAACTCTGCGATGCGACACGAGGGACAGCTCATTCAATAACAGGAAATCGAAATGATAACTTTTGTTTCACGTGATAATAAAAAAAAAATTTCAGAGTGCTTTAATAAATGGCAGGAATATGAAGGACACTACGGCAGAATTTCGAGGTCGGCCGAAGGTACGGAAAATAGTGCGAGTCCAAAGTTTTACACTGGCCAACGAGCGGCAAATAACGCATTCACGCACTGTGAATGAAGCTTTGGTGGTGTTCGATCACGCGACCGGCTCTGCCCAGCAAAAGGACAAAAGAATATGGATGACACAAATTTTTTATTCTAATTTTCTACCGACGTTTGTCTAGAATGTGATCTTTGTTCTCATAAATGCAGTGTGTGAAGGTCCTGGATTGATCTGTTTCTTCAGTTGCCAGTTACTAATGGAACGTGTATAAGCAGAGAAGCAACTGCTGGACACATTGCCCCAAGAAAGGAAACAGTTTCTCACACGGCATTTAAATTCCGCATCGGCACAAAACAGATGATATTGTCGACTGTTTTTATTACATTTTCACAATCGATGCCTGTTGACAAAATACACGTTGATAAAACATATATGATTAAGATTTCGCCTTGACTCAAGACGAATCTTTCTAGGCGTTGCAAGTCTTCATAACCTTGGAGCGTAAAAATACGTTACACCTCTTACCACGCATCGCGTGTCATCCAGGTCAGCACAATAAATCAGAATCAAATGCGTTACCTGGCACGGATATATATATGTTTTGACGGTATTTTTTGACGATTTCTATCCGTGTTTTCTTGAAGTTTTTCTCACAAAACCTCCTCCCCAGAAGTTTAGGATACCATCAGCTGGAGGCAGCTGTGACAGAAGGCCACCCATGAATGTGCGGACTGCGAAATAGCAGTGTCCGGATGCACTAAAACAGTGCAACTGGCCAGCGACTAGGAGTGTGATTATGACATGTGGGAATGGTTAAGCATCTCGTAAATGGCAGGCGACGCGACGTTCTTCTGTGGGCATATTCGAAAAAGTTTTCACGCTTTCATTTACGCCAGGAAACCGCCGTCACTCGAGAGAGAGTTGATCCGCCGACCTTTCGGAGCGCCAGCAGCGACAGTCAGCAGCTGAGGCAGTGGCAAAGCTCTGTCGGCCGCAGGAGACGGAGAACTGGCGGAAAAATGTATTCGGCTTAACTGTGTATAGAAGAGTGGCAGGGGTAAGATACAGGGAGCGAAAGGCTATTTACAATTTGTACAGAAACTAGATGGCAGTTATAAGAGTCGAGGGGAATGAAAGGGAAGCAGTGGTTGGGAACGGAATGAGACAGGGTTGTAGCCTATCCCCGATGTTATTCAATCTGTATATTGAGCAAGCAGTAAAGGAAACAAAAGAATAATTCGGAGTAGGTATTAAAATCCATGGAGAAGAAATAAAAACTTTGAGGTTCGCCGATGACATTGTAATTCCGTCAGAGACAGCAAAGTACTTGGAAGAGCACTTGAGCGGAATGGACAGTGTCTTGAAAGGAGAATATAAGATGACTGTCAACAAAATTAAAACGAGCGTAATGGAATGTAGTCGAATTAAGTCGGGTGATGCTGAGGGAATTAGATTAGGAAATGAGACACTTAAAGTAGTAAAGGAGTTTTGCTATTTAGGGAGCAAAATAACTGATGATGGTCTAAGTAGACAAGATATAAAATGTAGACTGGCAATGGCAAGGAAAGCGTTTCTGAAGAAGGGAAATTTGTTAACATCGAGTTTAGATTTAAATGTCAGGAAGTCGTTTCTGAAAGTACACTCCTGGAAATTGAAATAAGAACACTGTGAATTCATTGTCCCAGGAAGGGGAAACTTTATTGACATTCCTGGGGTCAGATACATCACATGATCACACTGACAGAACCACAGGCACATAGACACAGGCAACAGAGCATGCACAATGTCGGCACTAGTACAGTGTATATCCACCTTTCGCAGCAATGCAGGCTGCTATTCTCCCATGGAGACGATCGTAGAGATGCTGGATGTAGTCCTGTGGAACGGCTTGCCATGCCATTTCCACCTGGCGCCTCAGTTGGACCAGCGTTCGTGCTGGACGTGCAGACCGCGTGAGACGACGCTTCATCCAGTCCCAAACATGCACAATGGGGGACAGATCCGGAGATCTTGCTGGGCAGGGTAGTTGACTTACACCTTCTAGAGCACGTTGGGTGGCACGGGATACATGCGGACGTGCATTGTCCTGTTGGAAGTGGCGGTGCGGTCCCCTACGGCACTGCGTAGGATCCTACGGTCTTGGCGTGCATCCCTGCGTCGCTGCGGTCCGGTCCCAGGTCGACGGGCACGTGCACCTTCCGCCGACCACTGGCGACAACATCGATGTACTGTGGAGACCTCACGCCCCACGTGTTGAGCAATTCGGCGGTACGTCCACCCGGCCTCCCGCATGCCCACTATACGCCCTCGCTCAAAGTCCGTCAACTGCACATACGGTTCACGTCCACGCTGTCGCGGCATGCTACCAGTGTTAAAGACTGCGATGGAGCTCCGTATGCCACGGCAAACTGGCTGACACTGACGGCGGCGGTGCACAAATGCTGCGCAGCTAGCGCCATTGGACGGCCAACACCGCGGTTCCGGGTGTGTCCGCTGTGCCGTGCGTGTGATCATTGCTTGTACAGCCATCTCGCAGTGTCCGGAGCAAGTATGGTGGGTCTGACACACCGGTGTCAATGTGTTCTTTTTTCCATTTCCAGGAGTGTATTTGTATGGAGTGTAGCCATGTATGTAAGTGAAACATGGACGAAAGATAGTTTGGAGAAGAAGAGGATAGAAGCTTTCGAAATGTGGTGCTACAGAAGAACGCTGAAGTTTAGTGGGTAGATCACATAACTAATGAGGAGGTACTGAATAGAATTGGGGAGAAGAGGAATTTGTGGCATAACTTGACAAGAAGAAGGGACCGGTTGGTAGGACATATTCTGAGGCATCAAGGCATCACAAATTTAGGATTGGAGGGCAGCGTGGAGGGTAAAAATCGTAGAGGGAGACCAAGAGATGAATACACTAAGCAGGTTCAGAAGGACGTAGGTTGCAGTAGGCACTGGGAGATGAAAAAGCTTGCCCAGGATAGGGTAGCATGGAGAGCTGCATGAAACGAGTCTCATGACTGAAGACCACAACAACAACAACTTCGTATAATATTTCGCACTTGTGTTTTAGGCAAAAATATTTAAAGTACTGTTATCAACGCTAAACTGAGGGATGCAAACTTTTTTATTTCATACAAAGGGGCCGCACAAATCAGATTTTGCGACAGTAATTACATCCGGGACGGCAGCTGTAGTCCAGAGCAACTCGTCGAATCATTTACGTCCCGGCGCGGGGAAACAGAGTCGGAGACATCGGCATGTTCCTTGGCAGCACGACGGCAGTGATACGGTACCCAAAGAAAAGGGGCGATGGACCTTTATGAAATAATCCTGAACTGCCACTAAAGTTTAACTCGGCATGAACACGGACAGCGTCCGATGCAGGAATGCCGTTACGAGCAACTCCCTTCCCAGTTGTAACGGAATTCTCGGCCCTCAGGAGGTTTCGCGGCAATTTATAAACACCGCGTCATTTTGGTTGTTCGTTTATCTCGTACTGACGAATGACAGAGGTGTGACGCGGAGAGAAATGCGATTACGATGATGAGCTGCAGGCTTTTCTTAGCTGCGGCGTAATCGGAGGAGCGCAACACTTCTTATCGTGTTTTCTGTGGATTAAGGAGGACAACACTGTGCTCTTTTATTCCGCAAGTTTTGGTATTTACTTCGAAACAAAAGTAGTAGGCGACATTCACTGAAATGTTCAGAGTACCTGTGACGCTACCTATGTAGAGTCAGGCAGATGAAAGATTCTAACAATGCACAGTAGTTTCGACTCAGTGACTGCGTTTGCCCTAATTGGGGCATGGTTTCCAAAGAATTGCATTACATATATGGCGTGTGCCAATTTGTAGTAAAGATTCCTAGTAGTATGGACTTTTCGGACACGTCGAGGAGCGGACACCAAACTTCGTACCAGAACCTTGAAATGAAAAATTTCTTCTCTATTGTCATCAAGGCGACTTTCATACTGAGCTGATACGTGGCTGGAATGTTTAAGAAATCACAGTACTACTTCGCAGAGGAAGAAGCAAACTACAACGAAAACTCTTTGGCAACAATGGCTGTGCGATTCGATTGTCGATGCAGAAAACAAAGCGAGGGAAATTTGTGTGTTCTCCTGGCGATCGTTTAGATGTAAGCCATTTATACGTTTTGATAGTAAAAGCAGTAGCAGTACACCATTTAGATGCTAAAACTTCATAATAGGACAAATCTTTTGCAATACTAAACATATCGACTTAGTAAGAATACTGTAAGGCCGAGCTCTGTGGAAGGCAGGGGCTGCACGTGTGGCGCTGCAGAGTCGGCCGAGATAAACAGGGCGAGTGTGTCCGTGTTGTGACGTCACGGTTGTGTACCACGTAACGAGGCCTGCCGCGATGGGTACAGAATGTGCGTACACTTTCCAAAGTAGGTGTCTACATCTGCGTATTGTGCGTTTCCCGGGCTGCGTGGGCGGCAGTGAATTATCAGCACTGCTTACTATACAAGTGCTTGCAGACCGTCTCAAACACACGTGAAACAAAAGTCGTTATAGTCTGCACCGTGGCGGAGCACTGAGGAATGTTTGGACACTCTTTAAAAAGGGAGAATTTTAACCCAACTGACTCCACAAGCTACGCACCAAACCTGTTTCAAAATCGTTGTATAGGTAGAAAGTAGGGATGTGTGTCGGTCGTCACGTCTAAAACGCTACGAATGGCGAAGATTTTGAGACGATAGGATGTTAATCTCTAACTCGTTATGTTAATGTCTTCCATCAGTGACGTATTCGGTACATCACGCTTCATATCTCGATACTGTGTCGCTACCTGTACTGGATTATGCAGGGATCATAGCCTCGTATTCTGCGTAAATTCGGACATCACGGATGTTAGTTCTTAAAGCATAATAACACACCTCACACGTACTCCCGATGAAACGGCCAGAAAACTATATGCTTCACGCCAAACCAATTGTGTGGAAGCGGCCAGCAAAATGAGCCACATTCCAACAAGAACAGGAATTCGTCGTATTACTGTATTCTGTCGTTTGTGAAAATAAAGAATTGTCAGGTCAGTGTTTGGAACTTTTGATGTCGTTTCACGTGGCCAACTGCAATAAGGACAGTTATCGGATTAACACTGCAAATCTTGGGGAAATTAGCTCAACTTCATTACTACGTGTGTGATACTAATACAACAAGGAGATCAGTTGTTGAAATCAGTCCTTGATTCTACCTCTAAATACTGCATAATGAAATTTTTATAAATACTGCAACTGCCTTGGTTTCGAACACCAACACAGTAAGGATAGATGCACGTGCCTTAATATGTGTATCTCTATGGCCTAAGGTATGAAACGTGGTGTGCCGGCCGGAGTGGCCCAGCGGTTCTAGGCGCTACAGTCTGGAACCGCGCGACCGCTACGGTCGCAGGTTCAAATCCTGCCTCGGGCATGGATGTGTGTGGTGTCCTTAGGTTAGTTAGGTTTAAGTAGTTCTAAGTTCTAGGGGACTTATGACCTCAGCAGTTGAGTCCCATAGTGCTCAGAGCCATTTGAACCATTTTGAATCGTGGTGTGTGTCCGCATGCGCCAAAGAGCAGCGTATAACGCAGTCAGGCACCGTAAAATAAAGCCTTGGTGACTTTCGTTCTCGCGATCATTGCTCTCCGGCGACATGACAGAGTAATATCGCGGACAGAAGATTTTTTGTTTTTTGTTTTTATCGCCTTTCCAGGAAATTAGTTGTGACCTTCACTGCGGTTCTCGTCTTCACATATGCAGAGTGTAAAAGCCGACGATAGATCTTTTTTCTTGTCCGTTACCAGATACGAACGCAATCTGTAGAAACGGAAGGACAACAGCTGGACACATTGTACGAAGTAAAACACGTTCTGACACCGCGATTATAATCCGCGTCGATACGAAACACACGTCGCTGTCAACTTCTTTATTATGTCTTGACAATCGATGGGTGGTGACTACATATCTGATAATCCTATGCACGTGTTTAAGGTTTCGCCTTGACTCGAGAGAAATTTTTCTAGCCATCATACGTCTTCAAAACCGTGGAGCTCCGTCCCTTATCGCTACGCATACTCCGCACAACGTACGTCATGCAAGTGAGCATAATAAAAGTATCACATGCGGTAATTGGCTTGGATAAAAACGTTTCGACGGTACTTTTTTACCATTAGTATACGTGTTTTCCGGAAGATTTACTCACAGAATCTCCTCCTTCTCAGGAGTGTAGGGTAAGATCAGCTGAGACAGAAGGCTATCCATGTAGGTGCGGAGTGCGAAACAGCACACTTCGAATGCATTACAATGGTACAACTGCCAGCGACTAGGAGTGTGATTCACGTGTGGGAATGGGCACGAATCTCGCAATTGGCGGGCAACGCAAGATTCTGCTGTTCCTGAATATTAAAAATTAAGTCGCTGAGCCAATTACGGATTCACTATCGTTTCGATGACGAACACTTGCATATATATTTTCCTCCCGTTTTCATTTATCTCAGAAAACCGCCACTACTCGCGGGAGAGCTAAAATTTACACCGACCCGCGCGGTAGCAGCAACAGTCAATCACTGAGGCAGCGACAAAGCTCTGTCGGCTGCAGGAGACGGAAGACTAGCAGAGAAAGAAATTCAGCTTCTACATTACTGCTGTCTACATTTGTGATTAACTTTTAAATTTGCTCACACTCTGTACAGTGTAATTATGAGTATCTGATGCTGGTTTCACGGTTTGTGTGTCGCGTGCCAGCGTTCCAGTGACGTAGCAAAATATAGGTGGACGACCGGCGTGGGAGTCATTGAATGACATACGTGCAGTGTACGTAAAACATTAAAAATTTAAGCAGTGCTGATTCAGCGAAGTTTGCCATCCCGTATCGTTGTACAGGGCACATAGAAAATATATGATGAAAAGTGTAGCCTGGAAGCGCTGCACGAAACACAGAAATTTGAGAATAGCATTTAGGCGTCGCAATTTGCACATTTTCGGCGGTACCGGAACGTAATTAAAATCTCCCACACGGGCATCTTGGCACCAAATGATGGTTAATTTACCGAAAATGTATACCTATGAAATGATCGATAAAAATAAATGATTAATTGCAGCGGATACAAGAAGACTTGGTTGCCCCAAGTGACGTCACACGTCAGTGTGGTCTGCTGCCGTCTCTAAACGCCCCTGAGCCGCTGTCGTCACCATTAAGACGTCACGGAAGACTCAGCTGTCACGACAGCCCTATGATGGCAGACATCTATAGCCAAGTCTTTCTATTTTTTTGCTTGTTTATCGTTGTTGCCGAGAAAACTGCCGCATTCATTCACGTAATTCAGTTTGGAAGGTCACATGAATTACATGTAGAGGTAATGACAAAATCATTCATGTGTGGCAACAGGAAATGCTCTGGCTGGAGGTATTGTTTCCTGGGTGATAGCGCGCTAGACACAAGACTACTATCTCGTGTGAGCGTTTTGCTCGTTCGTTACGTAAGGAAGATACAACAGTAGGAATAGTAACAATCAACTTCGTCATGAATTACAGGCTTAATTATGTGTAGCTTATAAGAAATAGTCTGATTCAGTTGTGTGCAAAATGAAATGTGGCAAGGACGATAACTTTTAGTGAGTTTGTCCGTTGCGAGCGTAACTTTAAACTTTGATTTTTTAATAGATAAAACACTTTATCTTTTAAAATTGTCGTCGCATTAAACTAAAAAAAAGTGCTGTCTGACTGCTAGCTGCCGCGTTCGTTACTTCTTTCTGTTTTCATTTCTTTAATAGAATGCCAGTTGCTCTGGAGAAAGTCAGAATCTAACTGCCATCTTTCTGTGGCGCCTACAGCAACAATCGACCGCTGATGCACCGACATAGCTCTGTGGTCTGCGAGATTTGGAAAATTAACGGAGAGATAAAGTCGGCTTCTATATTACTACGATCTGCATTTGCAGAACGTGTATACGTAAACAGAATATTTGAAGAACAGGATGTTTCGTTTTTCAATATCTCATAAAAGAGCCAAAATGAATGACGGATAAGCAGCCACTTAATTAACATAATTATCTGTAGCAAATGTTCAAACCGACCACCGTCATCATGCTGACATAGCGCCTAAAATATTCACTTCTATATTGAGATTCTTTCATTTGATGCCGTCCTTGTGCCCTACACTTTTGGTCAAATTGTGTTTCCGCACCCTGCGTATGCCAGACGAGGCGTGACAGAGGGTTGGTCGAATTCTCTAGAGTCTAGTACACTTAATCTTTGATGGAAAGTGTGGAAAACGGCAAAATGACGGAATGCGATGGAAGCAATTTGTAACTTTAAAATTCAGTGGATGATAACTATGATACGTTTAACAGAGACGCTAAGGAATGAGATGTAAAATACGTTTCTTGATTACAAAATGTCCTCAGGTAAAGTAGTAAATGTACAAGTGTCGTGACAAACGTATCAGTCACGCTATTATGGGGCAACACGTGAGACCGCACAGAGTCAATATTAATGAAAGTAAAGACTATGCACCGTCGGTCAACTGCCAAAGCACTGAAAACGAAGCAAAATTTTTAACTGCGTTGGTCACATTGTTACCATCAACGTGAGTAACGGCGGTACTCTTTTTTATCGTCTGTGATTCGGTATTGATGAGTCAGAGGCTGTTGAATACGGCGATATTAACTTGTCTTTGTATTTCAATAAACATCTGAAACATGTGGACAACAATCTATGGAACCACGTAGACCTCGACCAGAATTTAATATTTTCTATGATTTAACACCTAGCCTGGTTACTGAGCAGGTAAGGTGGACGGTACGACAGATATGACGTTTACACGGGACACAACATTCACAAGACGAAACTTTGGGCAACTGCTTTTCTCTAGTCATGTTTGCATATGAAACGTTAGTCCGAAGAAGCCTCTATTTTGCGAGCTTCATAACAATTACGCTCATAGCCTCTGCAATGCAACTATCCTCGGTACAGCGAACTTTTCGGTGTTTCCCTAATATCGAGAGGAGACATTAACAAATGGTGCAGGGTACGGACTTGTTACGGACGCCAGTGAGAACATGGGGAGCAGGAGGAGGTTGCACATAAACGGGTGTTCAAAAGTATCCACGTCCGTTAAAGCGTTGGAAGGTGCTGTACTGAGCGACGAAAGTTACGTTTACTGGTGCACGGTTGTGAACTAAGTGTAGATACAGGTTGCGCACGATAGAGAATGGACGGCATACTTGGCAACAGGTAACAAAAAGGATTACTTTACGTGTTTCCACATTGTCAAGAGGACGAGTACTGGCCTGTTTTTATACACGACCGGAATGTACAGGAGACCACAGCACCACTTCCGGAAAGAAGACGTCACAGCGATGTAAACATGTCGTCTACTCGGCTCGCGGGATCCTTTTGCACAATCACCAGACAGTGAGATTATTAATTATATTAGTTGGCAGCTGTAGCTAGCAGAGTTGAAACCAGTCGGAAAAATGTCCGCCGTTTACGTTTTCAAGGTGTATTAAGCGTATAGTAGAGCAAAAATGAGACACATTGAAATAGAAAAAAATTGTTTCTTCAGTACTTTAGTAATAAGAATGTGAGGCCAGGGTCACTAGATTAAAGGCGTGGCGTGTTTGCCAGTGCAGGATCGTCGGTAATGAATGACTCGCGAGTGTCGATGTTGCGACGTCTCCACAGTGTATCAGCAAGAGACGCCCTCCCCAGACCTGAATATGTGTAACACAACTGAAGCGAAGGGAACAGTCAATTCTGGGAAGCGCGCCATATTTCTAACATTTTCCCTCGTTTGCCACTTGCCTCATCTCAGTGTAATACTTTGCCTAGCGTTTTACGTAAAAATATTTAGAGTACTGTTACCAACAACAAATATAGGAATAGAGACATTCTTTTGTGTAAGAAAAGGGCTTCACATTTTTCTGTCGTCAGAGATGCCGTTAAAACCAGATTTCCCCCCCAAAAAATTCAATTTGTGCAGCGGCTATTCTACGGAGCAGTTGGTCGAATCATTTGCGTCCGGACGTGGGGGAGCAGCGTCGCAGACGTCGACACCTCGTCTGGCAGCACGGCGACAGTGATGCGGAGCCAAAGTAAAGGAGATGAATCTTTCTAAAGTAATCCTGAACAGGTACAAAAGTTTAACTCGGCAAGAGCACGGACAGCGTCTGAGGCAAGAATGCCGTCGCGAGCCACTCCGTTCCCCGTTGTAACGGAATTTTAGGCGCACAGCTGTTTTCGCAACAGTTTATTGTAGACACTGCGTCATTTGAATTGTACGTTTATCTGATTCTGACGAATTGCAGGGCGGTGAACTGGAAGGAACTGCGATTACGATGAGAAGTTGAAGGTTTTTCTTAGCTGTAGATAAATCGGAAGAACGTAACATTTCTTATCGTATCTTCTGTGGATTAGGGGAGACCACACTATGCTGTTTCAGTCTATTCACCTATGCGATGAAATAAAAAAAAAATTAAACAGATTTATGCCTAGTTCGCAAATGCCTTCATCGCCTCGCTAGTACGGACGACCTCCAGATTAAGCCGTTGACAAACGTTTGCTACCGACGCTTCCTCCTTTCCCAAACAGAGCAGGGCACACAGCGAGAGGTGAATAACGTACATAGAAATGAATGACTTCGTTAAATATACTGATATCAGCTGTCTTTTTTCTCCTTTCTGCTCTCACTATAAAGCTACGGCACAAGAGTAACACACACTGTGTGACGTGGTGGTTGTACGTGCAGGAACGGTAAAGTGTAATCTGCCGGAACCAAGAGGTGCTATCAGTTTCTTCTGACCAGAAGACAAAGTAGCTTCAAATGTACCAATACTGACTAAACTGAAAGCAGCAAAATACTTCCTCCAGAACCACATCTTCACTGGCTCCAAAACTTTAATAGCAACTGGAAGTTTCGATGTTTACGTCGAGGCATCGGTCTGAAAGAAACAGAAGTGCCGTAGTATGCATTATTCATGCAAATCTCCTGAGTACAACAGACGCTTTGTTACGCAAAAGTCAGTGTATCAATGACAAATTAAAACTTCTAGTAGTAGACAGTGGTTCTAGTACGGCAACTGTGTTTCCCGTAATTGGGTCACAGTTTTCAAAGTTTACGTATATGTATGACTGGCACCAGTTTCTACTACAGTCTTCTAGTAAGGACCATTTAAACACGACGGAGAGTGCACAACGCATTTTGTAGAAGCAGATATTAATGAGTAATTTACTCTGTGCCGTCATCAAGGCAACTCTGATATTGATTTGATACGTGGCCGGAATATGTGAGATGTCGCAGAACTACTTTGCGGAGGAAGATGCAACTACAACGTTAACACGGAGGAATCTTATGGAACACTGAACGTATCACGTTGGTGAACAGAGGATAAGGTAGGGGCTGCATATGTGGGTTGTGACAATCTCTCGTAATAAACAGGACGGGAGTGTAGATGTTACGTCACGGTTGTGTATCATGGAACACCATGTGTACGGAACATATGTAAATTTTCCACAGTATGACTAAACATCTGCATATGCGTTTCTAGGGCTGGGCTGTCAGCGGTGAGTTCCCGCGCTTGCCGACCATCACAAAGACACGTGAAACAAAAGTCGTTACAGTTTGCCCACTGACGGATCACTGAGGAATGTTTGGACACTCTTTCAAAAGCGAGAATTTCAACCCAAATGACAACAGCACACGCTACGCGACAAACATTTCCCAAAATCCTTGGGTTGGGTGAAAGCAGGGATGTTGGCTGTGTCGGTCGCCATTTCTGAAACTCTACGAATGGCGAAAATTTTTGACATGACACAGCGTTAATCTCTAACCCACTATTATGAATTTACTCTACAAGCAACGTCTTCTTCTTATCTCGATATTGGTTCGTCATTTGTACTAGGTACAGCACAAGTCGTAGGTGTTTATTCCGTGTAAAAATAGGACGTTACGGATGTCACTTCTTAAAGCGTAATGCCACACATGAGACGTAGTCGTGAGGAAATGGCCAGAAAACTATATGATTCCCGCCAACCGATTCTGTGGAAGAGGCCAGCTGCATGAGCCACAGCCCAACAAGAAGAGAAATTCGTCGCATTCCTGTAATTCTGCCATTTGTGAAAATAAAGAGTTGGCAGGACAGTGTGTGAAACGTTTGCTGTCGTTCCACATGGCCAAACGTAGCAAGGATAGTTGTCGCATTAACGTCGCGAATCTTGTAGAAAGTAGAGTAATTGAATTACCAAATGAGTGATACTAATGCAACAAGATCAGTTGTTGAAGTCAGTACTTGATTGCAGTTGCAGATAGTGCAACCGTCTAATCCATTTGGTTTCGAACCACAACACGGGAAGGATAGATGCAGGCGCCGTGTATATGTGTATCTCTACGGTCGAACACATGAAGCCCGGTGTGTGTTCACAGATTCACGTACGCCAGCGAGGAGCACATAACAAAGTCAGGCATCGTAAATCAAAGTTTTGGCGGACTTCATTCTCACGATAGGCGCCACCCAGCTACACGACAGAATAATATCGCTGACGCAAGCTTTTTCCAGTTCTTTGCCCTCTCAGTGAATTAATTGTTGACTCGAATGCAGTCGTCCTCCTATCATGAGCAGTGTGTAAAGGCATTCGAGGAATCCTTTCTTATCTGTTACCATTTAACACATCGATACAAAGAAATGATGCTGTAAACTTTTTAATTACGTCATCATAAGCGATGCCTGGTGAGAACATATTCGCTAATTCTACGTACACGACTAAGTTTTCTCCTTGGCTCTAGAGCAATTTTCCTGTCCATTATATGTCTTCAAAACCAAGGAGTGTAAATACGTTCCAGCTCTTACCGTTCCACGTATTCCGCACGACACGTGTGATCCACGCGAGCGTAATAAAACAGCATCAGTGAGTTATTTGGCTTCGATAAAAACGTTTTGACGGTACTTCTTTACGATTTCCTTACAAATTTACCGGGAGATTTTTTCACTCAATCGCCTCCTTCTCGGGGGTGTAGCGTAACATCAGCTGGAGGCAGCTGTGACAGAAGGCCATCCATGAATGTGCCGAGTGCGAAACAGTACAGTCCGGATGCGTTACAGTGGTACAACTGGCCAGCGACTAGGAGTGTGATTCACATGTGGGGAACGACACACACCTACGCGAGTTCTTGCTGTGGGTAGACATGCGTCGTGTAGGGATTCACTCTCATTTCGACGATGAACACTTCCATCTGAATTTTTCTCCCGTTTTCGCTTATTTCACAAAACCGCCATTACTCGCGGGAGAGTTAAAACTGCCAACATTCCGCGGTGCTGGCAGCAACAATCTGTCTCTGACGCAGCGACAAAGCTCTGTCGGTTGCAGGATACGAAAAATTAACAGAAAATAAATCCAGCTTCTACATTACTACAGTATGTATTTGTGACTAACGTCTAAATGTGCTGACAATCAGTACAGAGTAATTATGCAGATCTGATGCTGGTTTCGTGATTTTGTGTGTCGCGTGCACGCCATCCAGCATCGTTATACAGGGTCCGGAGAAACGATTTGACCAAAGGTGTAGGGCGGAAAGACAGTGTGAAACTTAGTACTTTGAGTACAACAACTCGGGGTCGAAAATTCGTATTTTGGGAGCTACAGGAACGTAATTAAAATCTGACATGTGGACGTCTTTACTCAAAATGAAAGATAATTCACACAAAATGTAAGTGTAATCACAGTCTATGGACTGACCAGTCTCAGGACGATAACAAGAAAAACTCAAAGCATCACATACACCTGTGTAATACTTAGCCGACGTTCTAGACAACATTTCTTTAGAAATAAAGACAATCACATGTCCACCTTTTATATTTCAACATGTCTTCAAGAGGACAAAGTAAAGGAAACGTGATCCAGCACTTACTTAGCGTTAAGTATGTCGCAGCAAATGTTCAAACTGCCCACCGTTTTCATGCTGGCACAGCGCTGTAAATATTCAACAGCCATTTCTAGTTCCTATACTCGGATTGATTTTTTTAATGCTGTCTTTCTGCCCTACACTTTGGGTCAGACTGTTTTCTCACACACTGTATATGTGAGACAAGATATGGCAGAATGATGGTCAGCTTCTCAGGAGTCCATAGAAAGTGCTGGAAACGGCAAAATGACGGAATGCGCTGGTACCGATATATAACCTTAAAATTTAATAGAAAAAATGCGATACGTTTAACCATGTAGCTAGAATGTAAGATGTAAAATACGTTTCTTGATCACAAAAAGTCCTCAACTGAAGTGGCGAACGTATAAATGTCGTGACAATAGCCTCCGTCACGTTACTGTGGAGCAACATATGAGCCCCTGCAGCATCGGTATTCATGAAACGAGAGACAGTGCACCGGTGGTCGGTTCCCAAAGCACTGAAAATAAAACACGGTTTTTAACTGTGTCGGTCCCATTGCTCCTATCATCGTAAGTAAAGTATTTTTACAGCTTCTGTGACGTGGAAGTGATGACAGAGACCGATGAATACCGCCATATCAACTCCCCCCACACGTTAACCTATGGAACCAAGTAGCCCTCATTTCTTCTTCTGATCAGAGGCAAACCACATTCAATTTATTTACGTTTTTGATTGTACTCAAACGTGGTGAATTTTGCCTCTAGTCCTCCGTCAAGGTATCTGACACCTGCTGCGATTTTCCAAGTTTGTATTCAGCAGTTAAGATGAACGGTACGACAGAGACGACGACTACACGGGAAACAACATTCAGGTGAGCAAAATTTCGGAAACCATTTTTGTCTAATGATGAGGTTGCATGTTAAACATTAATCGGCTTTGATAGGATGAACAAACGTCGATGTCCAGAGCTTCATAATTTTTACACGCATGTCTCTGCAATGGAGCTGCCCTTGACGAAGCGAACTTGTCATTTTGTGTAATACGAAGAGGAAACATTAACAAGTAGTGGAGAGTACGGAATCCTGGCAGACGCCAGTGGAGTCGTGATATGGGGGAAGATGAGGTGCACATTGCACGTAAAGGGATGTCCAAAAGCCTCGTGCACGGCCACTGAAGCGTACGTAGCTGATTTATTGAACAATCAGGATTACGCTCGCTGCGGAAAGAAGCGCGAGATGGGCACTGCTGCAAACACATTTCACCAAAAAGCGTTTGGCGTTTACGCACGGCGGCAAAACTTCTCAAAGACTGAACACCCATTCAGACCGCTGTGCACAGAGTCAGGGGGTGTCTTGTCTCCGGCCACTGTTTGCCGTAGCCCTCGCCACTAAGCGAGAGGCTGGCTGTGGCTATTAGCACATTTCCAGGATCCATATCGCAGTGTTTGCGTGATAAGACAGAACTGCTATTGGCAGATCGGTTTGCAAATACTGCCCTACGTACTATGTAGTAGCAGTCCTACTATTTGACGGTATATTGATAATTTTTACTTATGGACCGTCTGACAGCAACTGAATAAAACACAATTTTAGTGCCATACGCGTTTCGCCTTTATTTTCTGCAAGACATCATCAGTGGCAGGTTGCGTGGACAATTTCTTACATATTACGCTCCTGTTGCATTTTCGGTGTTCTTCTTCTTATGAATGCGAATTTGCGGTTTTTTTCCACATTCCACAGCACTATGAACTGAACGCTTGTTTCAATGCAATGTTTTGGTTTCTGTTGCCGACTGTCAGACGGTCGATAAGAAAAAATTATCAATATACCGTAATAATACACGCAACTGAGGAAGACAGGACTACAAAAGTTGAGGATGTCTACTATTTGACGTTCACAGAAACGGACTGGGTACCAGATACGCTTCCTAATGTAAGTATATTACGGAGAATTCGAAGATTCGAATAGTAGAGAACGATTCTACCATCGCAAATGTCCCGCAAACGTGTTTGTCCCATATTGGGCAATGAATGACTTCGAGAGAGTATCTAGGCATGCAAATCGCACCGATGTGTGGTACAGCTTTGCGACGCCGTCTGTTGAAACACGACAAATGGCACGTTTAACAAGAGGGTATAAATAATGACAACTTTTATTTTCGTGGTTTTTCAAAAAACATTGCGGAATTGTTTTAATACACTCCTGGAAATGGAAAAAAGAACACATTGACACCGGTGTGTCAGACCCACCATACTTGCTCCGGACACTGCGAGAGGGCTGTACAAGCAATGATCACACGCACGGCACAGCGGACACACCAGGAACCGCGGTGTTGGCCGTCCAATGGCGCTAGCTGCGCAGCATTTGTGCACCGCCGCCGTCAGTGTCAGCCAGTTTGCCGTGGCATACGGAGCTCCATCGCAGTCTTTAACACTGGTAGCATGCTGCGAAAGCGTGGACGTGAACCGTATGTGCAGTTGACGGACTTTGAGCGAGGGCGTATAGTGGGCATGCGGGAGGCCGGGTGGACGTACCGCCGAATTGCTCAACACGTGGGGCGTGAGATCTCCACAGTACATCGATGTTGTCGCCAGTGGTCGGCGGAAGGTGCACGTGCCCGTCGACCTGGGACCGGACCGCAGCGACGCACGGATGCACGCCAAGACCGTAGGATCCTACGCAGTGCCGTAGGGGACCGCACCGCCACTTCCCAGCAAATTAGGGACACTGTTGCTCCTGGGGTATCGGCGAGGACCATTCGCAACCGTCTCCATGAAGCTGGGCTACGGTCCCGCACACCGTTAGGCCGTCTTCCGCTCACGCCCCAACATCGTGCAGCACGCCTCCAGTGGTGTCGCGACAGGCGTGAATGGAGGGACGAATGGAGAAGTGTCGTCTTCAGCGATGAGAGTCGCTTCTGCCTTGGTGCCAATGATGGTCGTATGCGTGTTTGGCGCCGTGCAGGTGAGCGCCACAATCAGGACTGCATACGACCGAGGCACACAGGGCCAACACCCGGCATCATGGTGTGGGGAGCGATCTCCTACACTGGCCGTACACCACTGGTGATCGTCGAGGGGACACTGAATAGTGCACGGTACATCCAAACCGTCATCGAACCCATCGTTCTACCATTCCTAGACCGGCAAGGGAACTTACTGTTCCAACAGGACAATGCACGTCCGCATGTATCCCGTGCCACCCAACGTGCTCTAGAAGGTGTACGTCAACTACCCTGGCCAGCAAGATCTCCGGATCTGTCCCCCATTGAGCATGTTTGGGACTGGATGAAGCGTCGTCTCACGCGGTCTGCACGTCCAGCACGAACGCTGGTCCAACTGAGGCTCCAGGTGGAAATGGCATGGCAAGCCGTTCCACAGGACTACATCCAGCATCTCTACGATCGTCTCCATGGGAGAATAGCAGCCTGCATTGCTGCGAAAGGTGGATATAGACTGTACTAGTGCCGACATTGTGCATGCTTTGTTGCCTGTGTCTATGTGCCTGTGGTTCTGTCAGTGTGATCATGTGATGTATCTGACCCCAGGAATGTGTCAATAAAGTTTCCCCTTCCTGGGAAAATGAATTCACGGTGTTCTTATTTCAATTTCCAGGAGTGTATATACCAAGAATGTGAAACAGACTCCGTTAGAATTTTGGAACCATAAGGAATATAAGGTTTGCGCTTGTAGCCCGGTGACTTAAAAACGATCGGCCAGATATCCGCCATTTGCACGCTTTCAAAGAGGGTTAACACATACACTAGAAAAAAAAGTGTCGTACTAAACGGAAACAATCAAAATCATGCATCAAGGAATACATGTCAAGCAGTCAGCCCTTACAACATAAGTAAGGCCTGAATAAATACATGTAAGCGGCAGAGCTGCAAACGGTTACGTACACACCACTGAGATGTTTCTAGAGTGTACTAAAGCCAGAGACAAACAAAAAGTATGCTCTTGAAATTCCTTAACTTGTTAAAACGACGGAACTTTTCGAGCGCTAAATGTATTTTCTTAGTGTGACCAATAACAGACCAAGCTGTGTCGGTTCCAGAATACATAATTTCATAGGCAGCTTTCCAGGTAAGCAAATTCGTCTGTGGTTTTACGGTGGTGAGTTTCCTGCTCTGCTAATGGTGCAATTTGCTTGCCCGCGGCCACCAACAAGTGTGAAAACAGAGAGGGTATTACGAAACCTGAATATGCTTTGGACGATAATGCGATAAAACAGTTAGCAATAAATGTAAATATTCGCTGTAGTATTTTAGGTAAAATTTACTGCGTTATCTATATTGAGGTAAAAGCAAGGTACATCAGTTCCGTGGAAAGGCAGGTCAGGCCGCAAGAGATGGGAACGTAGAGCAGAAGCTTGCACCGGCACCGCGGCTACCGTCTTTCCTCGAGAGGCAGCAGAGGATTTCCCCGACTTGGTTGCGATTCGAGCATGGGCGGGAAGCAGCGTCGCAGACATCGACGCCTTCTTTGACAGCACGGCTGCAGCCTACTGGTGCAGAGAGAGGCGATGGAGAGATTCGTCCGAATCTTGATTTCTTATTCAAATCTAATGCGCCAAACACGCCGAAAGCATTTGTATCCAGAATGCCGCTGCGAGACACTCCGTTCGCAGTTGTAACGAAATTTTCGGCGCAGTACTGCTTTCGCGACATTTCAAAAGTTCACCTCTTTGTAATTGTTCGTTTATGTACTGCTGAAGAAACGAAAACCTCCGAACTAATTACGATGATGAGTCTACGAAACATTTAGCTTTGGAAAGAGAACGATTATGGAAATTATTGTCGATTATATCAGTTGGTATCATTTCCTGGTGACGAATACGACAGGTTGTTACTTTCCACGTCTGCATACGAGTTTTAGCCGCTGTTTCAGAGCAATAAATCATTGTCTCTCCACGTGAACAAATCGGTGCTCGACACTCACATTATGTATGTGAATGCCAACAAGATAAGTAAGAAGGAAGAAGACCATGAATCCTTATATCTCGTCCATTACTATTGCGAAAATATTGAAATGCTTTCAAATGCGAACAGAGTGTGTAATATAGCACACAATAGTTTGCTGTAGGGAGGTGGGAGTGTTATGCAAGCATGACGCCACAAGAGATTACTGGAAGTCAGTGGTATTTTTCATTGAAGAATACGATGCGTAATTTCGATTGGACACAACGATAACTTTTGCGAGTTTATGTCTGAAGGCCTAACTCTAAACGTGGGTTTATATAGATTAAATACAGTCATGTGGGTTCCATTGACGTTATTTATCGCTTAAAGGTTTACTCGCTTCTTAGTCCGATGAATGTAAAGTTTGACTGACGCTTGTGCACTTACTATCATTTTTCCGTTTTCGTTTTCTCCATAAAACCGCCATTATGCGCGCGAAAGTTAAAACTGCCGACATTGTGGAGCGCCAGCAGCAACAATCAGTCGCTGAGACAGCGACAATGCTGTGTGGGCCGCGGGAGACGCAGAATTAACGGAAAAATAATCTCAGCCTCTGTCTTTCTACGATCTGCACGCGCGATTAAAAATGCCCAACGTCATTACCGTGTCATTATGCGAATGCGACGCTGGTTTTACGATTTTGTGTAACCCGTGCTGGCGTTCGGGTTGCGTCCCTTTTGGTAGTCAGTGACGTGTGTGAAAAAATGCAAACGTAAGCAGTGGCGGTTGGGCGGGGTTTTGACATTCTGCACCGTTACACATTATCAGACATGACATGACAAGGGTGCTGACCGCAGTCTCAATTTTCGATAAAATTAAAGTGCTTAAAACCGTAAAATGATGGAATGCTGTGGTATTTTTTCTCGCTTCAAAATACAGTACGAAATCCGGCATCGGTTACCATGTTTCGGGAATCGATGTGATAGCGTTTACATGTCGGACCAGCAGCGGTAGTGGCAGATTCGGTTTATGAAAAGCACATTCGGTAGCCGTCTCTAGCACTGTTAAATAACGTTTTATATTTTGTTTGACACAATGAAAGCGATCATTAACATACAGTTTCTTTTTCGAAGCGGAAACACAGAGAAACAAAGATTTTATTTTTACGCCTAACATTTCTCCTTCGTTCGACATTTATAATTTTCTGCAACAAGATATCAGAATTTCCGTGTCCATTACTATATACAAGGTCCTTGATCGTTGAGTGACACAATGCCGCCCGTAAACATAATCTTTTTCACGCTGTTTATTCCTTTCCAACTTCTTATTCGGTATATCAAAGCTAAACACGGCATGTCGCATGCTGCCATCTGTCGGCCATCGACTACACTGCGTCCTCTGTAACTCCGTTCGCGGTTGACTTATTCTGCAACACAGGGCGCCATCAGAACGTGTCTTTCGATACCGCTGGTTGGGGTGCGATTTACGCAATTTCAAGAAATAAAAACAGAACATCTGTACATCGAAATCTCTTCTGGGAAACGAGGGAAGGCTGTAGCGTGTTTGTATGACAGAAAGTAAAATGTGATAAATGTGAGCGGACGAGACTGCCACATCAGAAAAAACAGGCGGCAGCGATTTCAAATCCGCCTACACACAGCCCCAGAGAATATCGTATAACGCAGTCAGGCGGTGTAGAATAAATTATAGATGGTTTTCATTCTCGAGCGAGCCGTTGCTCAGCGCTTTCAAATAAGTGGTAGCATATTAAAACATAAAATAAGTTTACATTTTCCATGTCCTATGAAAAAAATTGAAATAAATAAAGTTTTTTTTTTCGTCACGTTCGAACACTAACAGGAACATCTTTTCTTTTTTCGTGAGAGAAAAAAATTGATTTCAATGTCTGGTGCAAGTACATTCCCTGCGAAGCGTACTTTTCAACTACTTAATATAATACGTGGCGTTAATTTCTCTTTAGTTCTTCAGTGACAGGGCACAATTCCTGGCATGGAGAACAAGAGACATAAGCAGTTAAGTGCGGCGCTGGAAGATACATCATGTGAATGGAGAAAGAGCTGAAGTAACAACCGGCGGCAGTCTTCAGAGAAAGCGGTCGCGAATCAGGTGTTGAGTGCGACGGACTACCTGGCGGATCTTGAAACGGAAAATCTGAACATCAACAGTAGCGGGAGGCAGAGGCCGGGCAAGTTCTGATAGATAGGAAGAGTATCCAGCAATCTATGGGCGGCGATATGGCACCGTGTGACAGATTACAATCGGCGTAACTGGTCAGTGAGTGGGACAGGATACTGGAATGCATCTGACAACTGGCGGCAGACGCAGCATTATGCTGTGCTCACAGTTTTGGACATTAGTTCGCTGGCTTGAGTAGGGAGAGACTCCAATGTTTCTCTTAACCAGGTACACGGATTGACATGTGTCTTTTTCGTGGAAGATCGGAATTTGCATATGAATTATAAAGATATGTTATGCGCCTAATACTACTAAAGATGTATCCGGTAATAGTGGGGCAACTTTGAAATGTACAAGCAAAAATGATTGACGTTTACTGAGTGTAGAATGAGGAAAGTCGGCAACAAGGGTGAGAAACTATCGAAATGCTGGATAAAGATAAATAAATGATTGGATACAGCGAGACACGTCGCGCGTGCTCTACGGAGACAGGGGTGCGATGTGTCGGCCTCAGCCGCTGTGGCCGCCATTAAGACTTGAGGAACGACTCAGCTGTCACTGCAGCCCTATGATGGCGGACATCTGTAGCCAAGTCTTAGTATTTTGTTCTTGTTTATCACGGTTGCTCAAAAAACTGAAAGATTTATTCACACTACGCAGTATGTAATTGGGCTCGCCCTGTTACTAAATGTTCAGTTTATAAAGAAAAATATAAATTACATGAAGGGCATTTCTGCTCTGGCTGGAGCAATTGTCTCCTCCACGATTGCATGAGATCTATCACGTGTGAGCATTTTCCTCATTCTTTACCTAAGAAAAATACGAGACTAGTAAAATTAATAGTCAACTTCGTCATGAATTACAGGCTCAGTTGTGCGTAGTTCGTAGGAACGTGGCAGGAACGATATCTTTAGTGAGTTTGTCTGTGGTGGACGCAACATAAAACCTGGGTTCTGTAATTGCTGGTAACTCAATCGCATCACGAACATTATCGTTCAAAATTGTCATCGCATTAAATTAACAGAAACGTACTGTTTGACTGCCAGTTGCCGCTTTCGTTACTCCTTCCCGTTTTGATTTCTTTAATAGAATCCCAGTTACTCCGGAGAAAGCCTGAATCTTACTGCCATCATTCCGTGGCGCCAACACCAACAATCGACCGCTGATGAACCGACAGGGCTCTGTGGTCTGCAGGAGACGCAGAATTAACGGAAAGATAAACTCGGCTTCTGCATACTACGATCTGCGTTTGCGATTAATGTCTGAGTGTGCTTACAATCAGTACGGTGTCACCGTGCGAATCTGGTGCTGGTTTGGTGATTTTGTGGATCGCGTGCTGGCTTTCCAGTGACGTGGCGGAATGTAGGCGGTCAACCTGGCTGCACGTCATTCAGTGAGATACGTGTAGCGTCTGTAAAAAGTGAATAATTTAAGCGGTGCTGGCTGAGCGACGTTTGCCATCCAGGAATGTTATACAGGGTGCGGAAAATCAATTTGACCAAAAGTGCAGGGCGGAAAGACAGTACGAATCGTAGGAATTTGAGTGCCGCAAGTAAGAGCCGCAAATGCGTATTTCGGCGCTACAGGAGTGTAATTAAAATCTGACATGGGGACCTCTTTACCCAAAATGAAAGGTAATTTATAGAAAATGTACGGCTGAACACAGTGTTTGGACTAACCAGTCTTCAGGATGAGAAGAAGAAAACTTTAAAACATCACATACACGTTCATCATACTTAGGCGACGCACCACACAATATTTCCTCAGAAATGAAGACAATCGCATGTCCATGTTTAATACTTGAAGATGTCTTAAAAAGATCAAAGTAAATGAAAAATGAGTCACCACTTAATTAAGTAAGCCTGTCGTAGCAAGTGACATAATGATAGTCGAACTCTCACGACTCCATAGAAAGTGCTGGAAACGACAAAATGACGAAATGCGTTGGTAGCGATATACAACTATAAAATTTAGTAGACGGCAAGTACGTGGAAGAAAATGCGAAACGTTTAAGCAAGTAGTAAATGTACAAATGTGGTGAGAAAAGCGTCTGGCACATTATTATGGGGCAACATATTATGAGCCCCTACAGCGTCGGTATTAATGGAACGAGAGAGACAATGCACCATTGGTCAGTTCCCTATGGACTGAAAATGAAACGCAACTTTTAATGGCGTTGGTAGCATTGCTCCTATCATAGAGACGAATTAATTTTATAGTTTCTGTGATGTGGAAGTGATGACTCAGAGACCGATGAATAGTCTGATATCAGATGCTCTCCGTATCTCGATATATCCCTGCGACACAGTAACCTACGAGACCGAGTTGCCCTGATTTGTTCTCCTGACAGAGGAGAACAATATTCTGTTTACGGTTTTCACTGTACTGAAACGTCGTGAAATTTGCCTCAAGTCCTCCATGTAGGTATCTGATACCTGCAGCAAGTTTCCATGTTTGTACTGAGCAGTCAGGATGAACGACACGACAGAGACGACGACTACACGGGAAACAACATTCAGATAAGGAAAATTTCGGAAACCGTTTTAATCATGTGATTACATATTAAACAGTAATCGGTTTTGCTAGAGTGAGCAAACGTCCATGTCCCGAGCTTCATAATTTTTACACGCGTAGTCTCTGCAATGCAGCTGTCCTCGACGAAGCAAACTTATCAGTCTTTGCGTAATACGCGGTGGAGACATTAACAGATGGTTTAGAGTACGGATTCCTGGCAGACGCCAGTGGAGTCGTGATGTGGTGGAGGGTGAAGAGGAGATTGGAAGTAGAGGAACGTTCAAAAGTCTTGTGCTCGGCCATTGAAGCGTTCACAGCTGATTTCTTGAGCGATCAGGATTACGCTCGTTGTGGAAAGAAGTGCGAGATGGACACTGCTGCAAACACATTTCACCAAAAAGCTTTGGGCGTTTAGGCACGGCGACAAAACTTGTCAAAGACTACAGACCGATCCACACGGCTGTGCAAAGAGTTAGCGGGTGTCTTGTATCCGGCCACTGTTTGCCGGAGCCCTCGCCACTAAGCGAGAGGCTGGCTGTGGTTATAAGCACATTTCCAGGATCGATATCGCAGAGGTTGCGTGATAAGACGGAACTGCTATTAGCAGATCCGTTTGCAGAGACTGCTCTATGTAATAAATAGTAGCTGTCCTAGTATTTGACGTTCACAGAAACGGACTGAGTATCAGATACGCTTCCCTACGCAAGTATGTTACTGAGAAATCGGAGATTCGAATAGTAGAGAACAACTGTATCATCGCAAATGTCGTGGCAGTTGTGTTTGTCCCATACTGGGCAATCGCTTCGAGAGAGAGTGTAGATATACAAATCGCGCCGATCTGTGGTACAGCTTTGCGATGTCGCTGTTGAACCACGACGAATGGTACGTTTAAGAAGAGGAAATAAAAATGACAACATTTGTTTTCGTGGTCATTCAAATAAATCGCGGGATTGTTTTAATATATACCAAGAATGTGGAACCGACTACGCTGCAAGAATAAAATCAGCATGTTGGCAACAGACGTCACGTAATCCGTTGGTCGAGGCGAACACAAAGCCGTGAGGAGTACAAGTTTTGCTCTTGTAGCCCAGTGAGTAAACACGATCGGACAGATATCTGCCGATTACACGCTTTCCAAGAGTGTTAATACCTGTAGTGAAAGAGAAGTTGTATTAAATGGAGAAAATCGTCTGTCCAGAAATGCATGGCTCTTTTTAGAGTAGTTGCCGTGTTATTCTAGTGAGAAGCAAAAAGGCCGGGCTCACCCGATTTCAGGGCTAGCATATGTGGCAGTGCGCAGCCGTTCATAATGAATGAGACGCGAGTGTGGATGTTATGACGTCACTGTGGTGTACGAGCTAGTAACTCCGGCCGTAGTCTCTAGTTAATGAAGTACTGTCGCAAAGAGACTGCACAGCTACGCACTAAGCTCTCGATAATACGAGGTACAGTAATAACAACAACTCATTCTCTATGCATTATCATCACGACAATTGTAACACACTTTTAGTGAGTGGCCGAATATGTAAAGGGCCACAGCACCACGTCGCAATCGAAGGTGCCAAATTAAGCAAAACATCTCAAGCAGTCAGCTCCTAAAACAAAAGTTTAGGCCAGATTAATTATACGTAAGCGACAGAGTTGCAGACGGTAACATAAACACCTCTGAGACGATTTTAGAGTGTATTGAAGCTAGAGCCAAACAAAAAGTATACCCTTGAAGTTCCTTAACTTCCTAAAACGACGGTCTTTTTCGAGTGCTACATGTCTTAGTGTGGCCAACAACAGGCCAAGCTGTATCGGCTCTATAATAGATGCAAACCTTCACAAGTTGCTTTCTCGGTAAGCAAATTTGTCTCCGATGCTGGTTTGACGACGGTGTTTCCTGCACTGCTAATGGCGCATTTGATTGCCGGCGGCCACAAACACATGTGAAAACAGTGAGGGTATTAGGAAACCTGAATATGCTTAGGACGATAATGCGAGAAAACGGTTAGTAATAAATGTAAATATTCGCCGTAGTGTTTTGGCAACATTGTTTACGTTATTTATATCCAGGTAAAACCAAGGAACATCTGTTCCGTGAGAAGACAGGCCGCAGAGACGAGAGTGTACAGCAGTAACTTGTACCGTCACGGCGGCTGCTGCCTTAGCGTTGGGAAGCTGCAGAGGCTCTCCTAGACTCGATAACTTTTAACCCGTGGTGGAAGCAGCGTCGCAGACATCGACACCTTGTTTGGCAGCGCGGCTGCAGTCGGCTGGTCCAGAAAGAGGCGACGGAGAGATTCGTCCGAACCTCGGTTTGTAACTCACGGCTAATCCGGCGAAGAACGCCGAAAGCGTGTGTCAGGGCTATGTAGCTGCGATACACTCCGTTCCCATTTGTAACGGAAGTTTCGGCACGGTTCCAAGTCTCTGTAATTGTTCGTTTACGTATTACTGAAGAAACGAAAGCCTCTGAACTAATTACGATGGTGAGTTTACAAAACATTCAGCTTTACGAAGACAACGGCTATGGAAATTACTCTCTCTTATATAAGTTAATATCATTTTCTAGCGACCAGTATCATGGGTAGTTTCTGTTGGAACGAACGACGACTTTTGCGATTCGGTTTCTACGTCTGCATACGAGTTTCAGCCGCTGTTTCAGAGCGATAAAACATTATCAATCCCTGTTAACAGGGAGCTCACACAACGTTTGTGAATGCCGACATGATAATTAAGCAGTAACAAGACGAAAAATCTTTTTAGCTCGTCAATTACTATTGCGAAAATATTGAAATGCTTTTATATGCGGAAAGTGTTTATAGCAGACAATCGTTTGCTACAGGAAGGTGGAAGTGTTACGCAAGCACGACGCCACAAGTGATTAGTGGAAGTGGGTAGTATTTTTCATTGAAGAATACGTTGCGTAATTTCGATTGGACAGAATGATTACTTTTGCGAGTTTGTGTGTGGAAGGCCTAACTCTAAATGAGGGTTTAAATGGACAACATACAGTTATGTGTGCCCCACCGACGTTGTTTATCGTTTACATGTAAAGTTTGATTGGTGGTTGTGCATTTATTATCATTTTTTCCGTTTTCATTTTCTCCATAAAACCGCCATTGTCAGCGAGCTAGTGATAAACTGCCGACATTGTGGAGCGCCAGCAGCAACAATCAGTCGCTGAGGTAGCGACAAAGCACTGTGGGCTGCAGCAGACGCAGAATTAACGGAAAAATAAACTCAGCTTTATCTTTCCACGATCTGCAACCGCGATTAAAAGTGCCCAACGTCAGTACCGTGTCAGTATGCGAATGCGACGCTTGTTTTACGATTTTGTGTAACCCGTGCTGGCGTTCGAGTGGCGTCACTTTTGGTAGTCAGTCACTGACGTGTGTGAAAAAACGCAAACTTAAGCAGTGGCGGTTGGGCGGGGTTTTGTCATCCTGCACTGTTACACATTATCAGACATGACCAGGGTGCTGACCGCAATCTCAAATCTTCGATGAAATGAAAGTGCTTAAAACCGTAAAATGATGGAACGCTGTGGTAGTGTTTTTTTCCTTCAAAATACAATACGAAATCCGGCATCGGTGACCAGGTTTCGGGAGTCGATACGATAGTGTTTACCTGACGAACCAGAAGCGGTAGCGGCAGTTCGATTTATGGAAAGCACATTCGTTAGCCGTTTGTAGAACTGTTTAATAACGTTTATATTTTGTTTGACAGAATGGAAGCGATTATTAACATACCGTTACTTTCTCGAAACGGAAACACAAGAGATTCAAATATTTTATTTTTACGCTAAACATTCTCCTCCGTTCGACATTTATAATTTACTATAAAAAGGTATCAGAATATCAGTGTCCATATTATACACAATGGAGCCCGTAGACATCATTTTCGCGCTGTTTATTCCGTTTCACCGTCATATTCCCTATATCAAAGCTTAACACGGCAAGTCGCATGTGCCATCTATCGGCCATCGACTACACTGCGTCCTCTGCAACTCCTTTCGCAGTTACCTTCTTCTGCAACACGGGGCGCCATCACAGCGTATACCGCTGATTCGGGTGTGAATCAGGTACTTTCAAGAAATAAAAGCAGAATATCCGTACATCGAAATCTCTTGTTGTGGACGCCGAGGGAAGGCTGTACCCTATTTGTATGACAGAAGGTAAAATGAGACAACTGTGAGTGGACAAGACTGCCACACCAGAGAAACGGGCGGCTGCGATTTCAAATCCGCCTCCACACAGCACCAGAGAATATCGTATAACGCAGTCTGGAGCCGTAGAATAAATTTCAGACTGTTTTCGTTCTCGAGCGAAGCGTTGGTCAGCACTTTCAAATAAGTAGTAGCATATTAAAACATAAGATAAGTTTATATTTCGTATTTCTTTTGAAAAGAATGGAAAGAAATAAAATTTTTCGTCACATTCCAACACTCCCCGGAACATCTTTTTTTTTTTCCTGAGAGGAAAAAAATTGATTTCAATGTCAGGTGCAAGTATATTGCCTACGAAGTGTACTTTTCAACTACTCAAAATAACACGTGGCATTAATTTCTCTTTAGTTCTTCAGTAAAAGGTCACAATTCGTAGCAAGGAGTAACAAGAGGCATAAGCAGTTAGGTGCGACGCTGGAAGATATATCATCTGAATGGAGAAAGAGCCAAATTAACAACCGGCGGCAGTCTATAGAGAAAGCGGTCGCGGACAGCGTGTTACGAGCGATCGACTGTCTGGCGGATCTTGAAACGGAAAATCTGAACTACATCGACAGCAGCGGGAGGCAAAGAGCGGAAAAGTTCTGTTACGTAGGCAGAGTATCCAGGAATCTGTGGGCGGCGATATGGCCCCGGGTGGACAGATTAAAATCGGCGTAACTGGTCAGTGAGTGGGACACGTTACTGGAATGAATCTTACAACTGGCAGCAGACGCGAAATGACGTCTGCCTTTTTCGTGGAAGATCAAGTTTTGCTTGCAAATCATACAGACGCGTTAAGCACCTAATACTACTAGAAATGTACCTTGTAAAGGCGGGCCAAGTTTCAGAGGTGCACGTAACTTGCTTGACGCTGGGTTTAGAATGAGGAAATACAGTAACTAACGAACAAGTATCCGACAAAATTGAATGTAAAATTGTTAATAATCGTGCCGCTCGTAAAAAAGTATTATACAGAGCGTTTAAATTGATTGTATTGATACCGAGAAAATATACTGGAGTTCAAAGGTGAGTAAATATGGAAATGCTCGATAAAGGGAAATAAGTGATTAGATACAGCAAAACACGTCGTGCGTTGTCTTGGAGACAGGGGTGCCTTGTGACGTCACCCCACACTGTGGGCTGCTGCTGCATCTGTGGACGAGCCTCGGCAGCCGTGGCCGCCATTAAGATTTCACGAATGGCTCAGCTGCCACTGCAGCTCGGTGATGGCAGATATCTGTAGCCGAGTCTCAGTATTTTGTGCCCGTTGTTCTTTGTTGGAAAATCGCAGCATTCATTCACACTATGCAGTACTTAACTCGGTTCGCCCTTTTACTAAATATTCAGTTTATACAGTGAAGTATGAATTACATACAAAGGTAATTGTAAAATCATTCCTGTGTCGGAAAAAGAAATGCTCTGGCTGGAGGAATTGTTTCCAGGATGATTGCGTGACAGACGCAAGACTGCTTTCTCGTGTGAGCATTGTGCTAATTCTTTACCTTAAAAAAGTGCGAGAGTAGAAGTAGTAGTAATAGTCAACTTGGTCATGAATTACAGGCTCAGTTATGTGTAGTTCATTGGAAATAGTACAATTCCGTTGTGTTTAAAGTGAAACTTGGCACGGACGATAACTATAGTGAGTTTGTCTGTGGAGGGCCCAACTTAAAACCTGGGTTTCTGTAATTGCTGGTAACGCAGTCGCATCACCAAAGTTATCATTCAAAATTGTCATCGCATTAAACTACCAGAAACGTAGTGTTTGATTCCGAGTTGCCTCATTCGTTACTTCTTTCTGTTTTCATTCCTTTAACAGAATCCCAGGTACTCCGGAGAAACTCTGAATGTTAACTGCCCTCATTCCGTGGCGCCAACAGCAACAATCGACCGCTGATGCAGCGACAGAGCTCTGTGGTCTGCGGGAGACGGAGAGTTAACGGAAAGATAAACTCAGCTTCTACATTACTATGATCTGCAATTGCGATTAATGTCCGAATGTGCTTACAACCAGTACAGTGTCACTATGCGAATCTGGTGCTGGTTTCGTGATTTTGTGGATGGCGCGCTGGCTTTCCAGCGACATGGCGGAATATAGGCGGACAAGCTGGCTTGGTGTCATTCAGTGACATATGTGTAACGAACGTATAAAGCGAATAATTGAAACAGTGCTATTTGAGCGAGGTTTGCCATCTAGCACCGTTATACAGGGCATGGAGAAACAAAAGTGCAAGGCGGAAGGACAGCATGAAACATAGGAATGCGTGTATGGCAACTAAGATTCGTAAATGCATATTTTCAGCGCTACGGGAACGTAATTGAAATCTGCCATACTGAGGCCCTTGTTCAAAATGATAGGTATTTTACAGAAAACGTATACATAAACAGAATGTTTGGACTAACCAGACGTCACGACGAGAACAAACACGTGTATCTCATTTAGCTGACGAACGAGACAGTACTTCTTCAGAAATGAGGACAATCACATGCCCATGTTTCTTGTTTCAGTATATTTAAAAAAAAGTGAAAATGAGTGAAAAATGAGCCACCACTTAATTAACAGTAGTATGTATAGAGAATGTTCTAACTGACCACCGTTTCCATGCTGCCGTACCGCCTTAAATATTTAACTGCGACCTGTATTTTCTATACTCAGATTCCTTCGTTTGGCGCTCTCTTTGTGCCCTACGCTTTTGGTCAAATAGTTTTTCCGCCCTGTATATGCCAGACGATGCGTTACAGAATGTTGTTCGAATTCTCAGGAGTCCAGTACACTTAATCGTTCGTAGGATGTGCTAACAACGGCAAAATGTCAGAATGCGTCGGTAGCGATTTGTAACTATAGAGTTCAGTAGACAGTAACTATGTAAAAGGAAATGTGACTCGTATAACGAGGCACTACGGAATTAGACGTGTAATATGTTTTCTGATTACAAAAAGTTCTCTAGTGGAGCGGTAACCGCATAAATGTAGTGACAAGCGTATGTGTCACGCTATTATGGAGCAACGTATGAGACCCCACAGAATCGGTATTAGTGAAAGCATGCACCGTTGCTCAGTTGCCAAAGCGTTCGAAATTAAACAAAACACTTAACTGGGTCTATGACATTGGAGCTATCGTCGTGAATGAAGACAAAATAAATTTATAGTGTCTATGATGTGGAAGTGTGGATTCAGAGACTGATGAATACGGTGAATTTAATTCCTCTATTTTTTTTTTTTTTTTTTGTTCGATATATATCTACGACACTATGGAACGAAGTAGCCACTATTCCTTCTTTTGACCAGAGGCAAACACTATTCTACTTATTAACTGTTTTGACAATACTGAAATGTGGTGAATATTGCTTCTAGCCCTCCATCAAGGTGGGCTAACAGAATCGGATACCTACCGCGAGTTTCCATGTTTGTACTGAGCAGTCAAGATGAAAGGCGCGACAGAGACGGCGACCACGCGGGACACAACATTGGGGTGCCCAAAATTTCGGAAACCACTTTTCTGTAGTCATGTTTACATGTTAAACCTTAACCGATTCTACTAGCCGGAACGAACGTCTGCGGTACGTCCCAACATTCTTATGTATCAGACCCATGGTCTCCGCTGAGCAAACTATCGACGATGAAACAAATACAAAATATAAACTTATTTTATCTTTTCATGTGCTACTACTTATTTGAAAGCTCTGAGCAACGCTTCGCTCGAGAACGAAAACAGTGTGAAATTTATTCTACGGCTCCTGACTGCGTTATACGATATTCTCTGGTGCTGTGTGGAGGCGGATCGGAAATCGCAACTGCCTGTTTCTCTGATGCGGCAGTCTTGTCGGCTCACAGTTGTCTCAATTTACCTTCTTTCATACAAATAGGCTACAGCCCTCCCTCGTTGCCCACTACAAAAGACTTTTATGTACGAATGTTCTGTTTTTATTTCTTGGAAGTGCGTGATTCGCACCCCAAAGAGCGCTATCGAAAGACGTTCTGATGGCGCCCTGTGTTGCAGAAGAAGGTAACTGCGAAAGGAGTTACAGAGGACGCAGTGCAGTCGATGGCCGACAGGAATAAGACGAATAAGACGTTGAACGGAATAAACAGCGCGAAAAAAATGTCTACGAGGGCCATTCTGTCACACAACGACCAAGGACCTTGTATATAGTACTGGACACGGAAATTGTTATATCTTTTTGCAGAAAATTATAAATGTCGATCGGAGGAGAAATCTTTAGCGTAAAAATAAAATATTTGATTCTCTGTTTCCGCTTCCAAAAAGTAATGATATGTTAATAATCGCTTTCATTGTGTCAAACGAAATATAAAACGTTATTTAACAGTTCTACAAACGGCTAACGAGTGTGCTTTTCATAAACCGATCTGCCACTACCGCTTCTGGTTCGTCATGTAAACGCTATCATATCGACTGCTGAAACATGGTCACCGATGCCGGATTTCTTGCTGTATTTCGAAGGAAAAAAACACTACCACGGTATTCCATCATTTTACGGTTTTAAGCACTTTCATTTTATCGAAGAATTGAGACTGAGGTCAGCACCCTTGTCGTGTCATGTCTGATAATGTGTAACGTTGCAGGATGGCGAAACCCCCCCCAACCGCCACTGCTTACGTTTGCGTTTTTTCACACACGTCAGTGACTGACTACCAAAAGGGATTACACAAAATCGTAAACGCAGCGTCGGATTCGCATAATGACACGGTACTGACGTTGGGCACTTTTAATCGCGCTTGCAGACCGTAGAAATATAGAAGCTGAGTTTATTTTTCCGTTAATTCTGCGTCTCCTGCAGCCCACAGGGCATTGTCGCTGCCTCAGCGACTGATTGTTGCTGCTGGCGCTCCACAATGTCGGCAGTTTTAACTTTCTCGCGAATAATGGCGGTTTGATGCAGAAAATGAAAACGGAAAAATGATAGTAAATGCACAGCCATCAGTCAAACTTTACATTCATCGGACTTAGAAGCGAGTAAACCTTTAAGCGATAAATAACGTCGTTGGAGCGCACATGGCTGTATTTAATCTATATAAACCCACGTTTAGAGTTAGGCCTTTCAGACGCAAAATCGCCAAAGTTATCATTCTGTCCAATCGAAATTACGCATCGTGTTCTTCAATGAAAAATACTACTGACTTCCAGTAATCACTTGTGGCGTCATGCTTGCATAACACTTCCACCTTCCTATAGCAAACGATTGTCTGCTGTATTACACACTCTGTTCGCATTTGAAAGCATTTCAATATTTTCGCAATAGTAATGGACGATCTATAAAGATTCAACGTCTTCTTCCTTCTTACTTATCTTGTTGGCATTCACATACATAATGTGAGTGTCGAGCAGCGATTTGTTCACATGGAGAGACAATGATTTATTGCTCTGAAACAGCGGCTAAAACTCGTATGCAGACGTGGAAAGTAACAATCTATCGTATTCGTCACCAGGAAATGATACTAACTGATATAATCGACAATATTTTCCATAATCGTTCTCTTTCCAAAGCTAAATGTTTCGTAGACTCATCATCGTAATTTGTTCAGAGGTTTTCGTTCCTTCAGCAGTACATAAACGAACAATTACAAAGAGGTGAATTTCTAAAACGTCGCGAAAGCAGTACTGCGCCGAAAATTTCGTTACAACTGCGAACGGAGTGTCTCGCAGCGGCATTCTGGGTACAAATGCTTTCGGCGTGTTTGCCGCGTAAGATTTGAATAAGAAATCAAGATTCGGACGAATCTCTCCATCGTCTCTTTCTGCACCAGCCGGTTGCAGCCGTGCTGCCAAAGAAGGCCTCGATGTCTGCGACGCTACTTCCCCCCCATGCTCGAATCGCAACCAAGTCGGGGAAATCCTCTGCTGCCTCTCGAGGAAAGACTGTAGTCGCGGTGCCGGTGTAAGCTTCTGCTCTACGTTCCCATCTCTTGCGGCCTGCCTTTCCACGGAACTGATGTACCTTGGTTTTACCTCTATAAATAACACAACTAATTTTACCTAAAATACTACAGCGAATATTTACATTTATTGCTAACTGTTTTATCGCATTATCGTCCAAAGCATATTCAGGTTTCGCAATATCCTCTCTGTTTTCACACGTGTTGTTGGCCGTGGGCAAGCAAGTTGCACCATTAGCAGAGCAGGAAACTCACCACCGTAAAACCAGATGCGAATTTGCTTACCTGGAAAGCTGCCTATAAAATTATATATTCTGGAACCGACACAGCTTGGTCTGTTATTGGCCACACTAAGAAAATACATTTAGCACTCGTAAAGTTCCGTCGTTTTAGGAAGTTAAGTAATTTCAAGAGCATACTTTTTGTTTGTCTCTATCTTCAGTACACTCTAGAAACATCTCAGTGGTGTGTACGTAACCGTCTGCAACTCTGTCGCTTACATGTATTTATTCAGGCCTTACTTGTGTTGTAAGGGCTGACTGCTTGACATGTTTTCCTTGATGCATGATTTTCTGAAGAGGTGATTGTTTCCGTTTAGTACGACACTTTTTTTTCTAGTGTATGTGTTAACCCTCTTTGAAAGCGTGCAAATGGCGGATATCTGGCCGATCGTTTTTAAGCCACAAGCGCAAACCTTATACTCCTTATGGTTTCAAAATTCTAACGTAGTCTGTTTCACATTCTTGGTATACATTAAAACAATTCCGCAATGTTTTTTGAAAAACCAAGAAAATAAAAGTTGTCATTATTTATACCCTCTTGTTAAACGTGCCATTCGTCGTGTTTCAACAGACGGCGTCGCAAAGCTGTACCACACATCGATGCGATTTGTATACCTAGATACTCTCTCGAAGTCATTGCCCAATATGGGACAAACACGTCTGCGGGACATTTGCGATGATAGAATCGTTCTCTACTATTCGAATCTTCGATTTCTCCGTAATATACTTACATTAGGAAGCGTATCTGGTACCCAGTCCGTTTCTGTGAACGTCAAATAGTAGACATCTTCAACTTTTATAGACCTGTCTTCGTCAGTTGCGTGTAATATTACGGTATATTGATAATTTTTACTTATGGACCGTCTGACAGTCGGCAACAGAAACCAAAACATTGCATTGAAACAAGCGTTCAGTTCATAGTGCTGTGGAATGTGGAAAAAAACCGCGAATTCGCATTCATAAGAACAAGAACACCGAAAATGCAACAGGAGCGTAATATGTAAGAAATTGTCCACGCAACCTGCCACTGATGATGTCTTGCAGAAAAGAAAGGCGAAACGCGTATGGCACTAAAATTGTGTTTTATTCAGTTGCTGTCAGACGGTCGTTAAGTAAAAATTATCAATATACCGTCAAATAGTAGGACTGCTACTACATAGTACGTAGGGCAGTATTTGCAAACCGATCTGCCAATAGCAGTTCTGTCTTATCACGCAAACACTGCGATATGGATCCTGGAAATGTGCTAATAGCCACAACCAGCCTCTCGCTTAGTGGCGAGGGCTACGGCAAACAGTGGCCGGAGACAAAACACCCCTTGACTCTGTGCACAGCGGTCTGAATGGGTCTTCAGTCTTGGAGTAGTTTTGCCGCCGTGCGTAAACGCCAAACGCTTTTTGGTGAAATGTGTTTGCAGCAGTGCCCATCTCGCGCTTCTTTCCGCAGCGAGCGTAATCCTGATTGTTTAATAAATCAGCTACGTACGCTTCAGTGGCCGTGCACGAGGCTTTTGGACATCGTCTTCCAGGATTCCGTACTCTCCACTACTTGTTAATGTTTCCTCTTCATATTACACAAAATGACATGTTCGCTTCGTCAAGGGCAGCTCCATTGCAGAGAGACGTGTGTAAAAATTATGAAGCTCTGGACATCGACGTTTGTTCATCCTATCAAAGCCGATTAATGTTTAACATGCAACCTCATCATTAGAGAAAAATGGTTTCCGAAATTTTCCACACCCGAATGTTGTTTCCCGTGTAGTCGTCGTCTCTGTCGTACCGTTCATCTTGACTGCCGAATACAAACATGGAAAATCGCAGCACGTGTCAGATACCTTGACGGAGGACTAGAGGCAAAATTCACCACGTTTGAGTACAGTCAAAAACGTAAATAAATTGAATGTGGTTTGCCTCTGATCAGAAGAAGAAATGAGGGCTACTTGGTTCCATAGGTTAACGTGTGGGGGGAGTTGATATGGCGGTATTAATCGGTCTCTGTCATCACTTCCACGTCACAGGAGCTGTAAAAATACTTTCCTTGCGATGATAGGAGCAATGGGACCAACACAGTTAAAAATCGTGTTTTATTTTCGCTGCTTTGGGAACTGAGCACCGGTGCACTGTCTCTCGTTTCATGAATACCGATGCTGCAGGGGCTCATATGTTGCTCCATAGTAACGTCACGGAGACTATTGTCACGACATTTATACATTCGCCACTTCAGTTGAGGACTTTTTGTGATCAAGAAACGTATTATACATCTTACATTCTAGCTACATGGTTAAACGTATCGCATTTTTTCTATTAAATTTTAAGGTTATATATCGGTACCAGCGCATTCCGTCATTTTGCCGTTTCCAGCACTTTCTATGGACTCCTGAGAAGTTGACCATCATTCTGCCATGTCTTGTCTCACATATACAGTGTGTGAGAAAACAGTCTGACCCAAAGTGTAGGGCAGAAAGACAGCATTAAAAAAACCAATCCGAGTATAGGAACTAGAAATGGCTGTTGAATATTTACAGCGCTGTGCCAGCATGAAAACGGTTGGCAGTTTGAACATTTGCTGCGACATACTTAACGCTAAGTAAGTGGTGGATCACGTTTCCTTTACTTTGTCCTCTTGAAGACATGTTGAAATGTAAAACATGGACATGTGATTGTCTTTATTTCTAAAGAAATGTTGTCTAGAACGTCGGCTAAGTATTACACAGGTGTATGTGATGCTTTGAGTTTTTCTTGTTATCGTCCTGAGACTGGTCAGTCCATAGACTGTGATTACACTTACATTTTGTGTGAATTATCTTTCATTTTGAGTAAAGACGTCCACATGTCAGATTTTAATTACAATTCCTGTAGCTCCCAAAATACGAATTTTCGACCCCGAGTTGTTGTACTCAAAGTACTAAGTTTCACACTGTCTTTCCGCCCTACACCTTTGGTCAAATCGTTTCTCCGGACCCTGTATAACGATGCTGGATGGCAAAACCCTGCTCAACCAGCACTGCTTACATTGTTCACTTTTAACGTACGCTACACTGAATGACTCTCACCCCGGTCTTCCGCCCATATTGCGTCGCGTCACTGGAAAGCCAGCACGCGACACACAAAATCACGAAACCAGCATCAGATCTGCATAATTACTCCGTACTTATTGTCAGCACATTTAGACGTTAGTCACAAATACATATAGTAGTAATGTAGAAGCTGGATTTATTTTTCTGTTAATTTTCCGTCTCCTGCAACCGACAGAGCTTTGTCGCTGCGTCCGAGACCGATTGTTGCTGCCAGCACCGCGGAATGTTGGCGGTTTTAACTCTCCCGCGAGTAATGGCGGTTTTGTGAAATAAGCGAAAACGGGAGAAGAATTCAGATGCAAGTGTTCATCATCGAAATGAGAGTGAATCCCTACTTGAGGCATGTCTACCCACAGCAAGAACTCGCGTAGGTGTGTGTCCTTCCCCACATGTGAATCACAGCCCTAGTGGCTGGCCAGTTGTACCACTGTAACGCATCCGGACTGTGCTGTTTCGTACTCGGCACATTCATGGATGGCCTTGTCACAGCTGCCTCCAGCTGATGTTACGCTACACCCCCGAGAAGGAGGCGATTGAGTGAAAGAATCTCCCGGTAAACATGTAAGGAAATCGTACAGAAGTACCGTCAAAACGTTTTTATCGAAGCCAAATAACTCACTGATGCTGTTTTATTACGCTCGCGTGGATCACACGCGTCGTGCGGAATATGTCAAACGGTAACAGCTGGAACGTATTTACACTCCATGGTTTTGAAGACGTATAATGGACAGAAAAATTGCTCTAGAGCCAAGGAGAAATCTTAGTCGTGCACGTAGAATTAGCGAATATGTTGTCATCAGGCATCGCTTATGATGACGTAATTAAAAAGTTTACAGCATCATGTCTTTGTATCGATGTGTTAAATGGTAACAGATAAGAAAGGATTCCTCGAATGCCTTTACACGCTGCTCATGATAGGAGGAAGACTGCATTCAAGTCAACTATTAATTCACTGAGAAGGCAAAGAAATGGAAAAAGCTTGCCTCAGCGTTATTATTCTGTCGTGTAGCTGGGTGGCGCCTATCGCGAGAATGAAGTCCGACAAAACTTTGGTTTACGATGCCTGACTTCGTTATGTGCTCCCCGCTGGCGTACGTGAATCTGTGAACACACACCGGGCTTCATGTGTTCGACCGTAGAGATACACATATACACGGCGCCTGCATCTATCCTTCCCGTGTTGTGGTTCGAAACCAAATGGATTAGACGGTTGCACTATCTGCAACTGCAATCAAGTACTGACTTCAACAACTGATCTTGTTGCATTAGTATCACTCATTTGGTAATTCAATTACTCTACTTTCTGCAAGATTCGCGACGTTAATGCGATAACTGTCCTTGTTACGTTTGGCCATGTGGAACGACAGCAAACGTTTCAAAAACTGTCCTACCAACTCTTTATTTTCACAAATGGCAGAATTACAGGAATGCGACGAATTTCTCTTCTTGTTGGGCTGTGGCTCATTCAGCTGGCCTCTTCCACAGAATCGGTTGGCGGGAATCATATAGTTTTCTGGTCATTTCCTCACGACTACGTCTCATGTGTGGCATTATGCTTTAAGAAGTGACATCCGTAACGTACTATTTTTACACGGAATAAAAACCTACGACTTGTGCTTTTTCGTTGCTTGTAGAGTAAATTCATAATAGTGGGTTAGAGATTAACGCTCTGTCGTGTCAACAATTTTCGCCATTCGTAGAGTTTCAGAAATGACGACCGACACAGCCAACATTCCTGCTTTCATCCAACCCAAGGATTTTGGGAAATGTTTGCCGCGTAGCGTGTGCTGTTGTCATTTGGGTTGAAATTCTCGCTTTCGAAAGAGTGTCCAAACATTCCTGAGTGATCGGTCAGTGGGCAAACTGTAACGACTTTTGTTTCACGTGTCTTTTTGATGGTCGGCAAGCGCGGGAGCTCACCGGTCAGCCCAGCCCTAGAAACGCATATGCAGATGTGTAGTCATACTGTGGAAAATTTACATATGTTCCATACGCATGGCGTTCCATGATACACAACCGTGACTTTGTAACCTCTACACTCCCGTCCTGTTTATTACGAGAGATTGTCACAACCTACATATGCAGCCCCTACCTTATCCTCTGTTCACCAACATGATACGTTCAGTGTTCCAAAAGATTCCTCCGTGTTAACGTTGTAGTTGCATCTTCCTCCGCAAAGTAGTTCCGCGACATCTCACACATTCCGGCCACGTATCAAATCAATATCAGAGTTGCCTTGATGAAGAGTCAGAGTAAATTACTCATTAATATCTGCTTCTACAAAACGCGTTGTGCACTCTCCGTCGTGTTTAAATGGTCCTTACTAGAAGACTGTAGTAGAAACTTGCGCCAGTCATACATGTACGTAAACTTTGAAAACTGTGACCCAATTACGGGAAACACAGTTGCCGTACTATAACCACTGTCTGCTACTAGAAGTTTTAATTTGTCACTGATACACTGACTTTTGCGTAACAAAGCGTCTGTTGTACTCAGGAGATTTGCGTGAATAATGCATACTACGGCACTTCTGTTTCTTTCAGACCGATGCCTCGACGTAAACATCGAAACTTCCAGTTGCTATTAAAGTTTTGGAGCCAGTGAAGATGTGGTTCTGGAGGAAGTATTTTGCTGGTTTCAGTTTAGTCAGTATTGGTAACATTTGAAGCTACTTTGTCTTCTGGTCAGAAGAAACTGATAGCACCTCTTGGTTCCGGCAGATTATACTTTACCGTTCCTGCACGTACAACCACCACGTCACACAGTATGTGTTACTCTTGTGCCGTAGCTTTATAGTGAGAGCAGAAAGGAAAAAAAAGACAGCTGATATCAGTATATTTAACGAAGTCATTCATTTCTGTGTTCGTTATTCACCTCTCGCTGTGTGCCCTGCTCTGTTTGGGAAAGGAGGAAGCGTCGGTAGCAAACTTTTGTCAACGGCTGAATCTGGAGGTCGTCCGTACTAGCGAGGCGATGAAGGCATTTGCGAACTAGGGGTAAATGTGTTTAATTTTTTTTTATTTCATCGCATTGGTGAATAGACTGAATCAGCATAGTGTGGTCTCCCCTAATCCACAGAAGATACGATAAGAAATGTTACGTTCTTCCGATTAATCTACAGCTAAGAAAAACCTTCAACTTCTCATCGTAATCGCAGTTCCTTCCAGTTCACCGCCCTGCAATTCGTCAGAATCAGATGAACGGACAATTCAAATGACGCAGTGTTTACAATATACTGTTGCGAAAACAGCTGTGCGCCTAAAATTCCGTTACAACGGGGAACGGAGTGGCTCGCGACGGCATTCTTGCGTCAGACGCTGTCCGTGCTCTTGTCGAGTTAAACTTTTATATCTGTTCGGGATTACTTTAGAAAGATTCATCTCCTTTACTTCGGCTCCGCATCACTGTCGTCGTACTGCCAGACGAGGTGTCGACGTCTGCGACGCTGCTCCCCCACGTCCGGACGCAAATGATTCGACCAACTGCCCCGTAGAATAGCCGCTGCACAAATTGAATTTTTTTTTGGGAAATCTGATTTTTGCGGCATCTCTGACGACAGAAAAATGTGAAGCCCTTTTCTTATACAAAAGTCTGTATTCCTATATTTTTTGTTGGTAACAGTACTCTAAATATTTTTACGTAAAACGCTAGGCAAAGTATTACACTTAGATGAGGCAAGTGGCAAACGAGGGAAAATGTTAGAAATATGGCGTTCTTCCCAGACTTGACTGTTCCCTTCGCTTCAGTTGTGTTACACATATTCAGGTCTGGGGAGGGCGTCTCTTGCTGATACACTGTGGAGACGTCGCAACATCGACACTCGCGAGTCATTCATTACCGACGATCCTGCACTGGCAAACAAGCCACGCCTGTAATCTAGTGACCCTGGCCTCACATTCTTATTACTAAAGTACTGAAGAAACAATTTTTTTCTATTTCAATGTGTCTCATTTTTGCTCTACTATACGCTTAATACACCTTGAAAACGTAAACGGCGGACATCTTTCCGACTGGTTTCAACTCTGCTAGCTACAGCTGCCAGCTAATATAATTATTAATCGCTCTGTCTGGTGATTGTGCAAAAGGATCGCGCGAGCCGAGTAGACGACATGTTTACATCGCTGTGACATCTTCTTCCCGGAAGTGGTGCTGTGGTCTCCTGTACATTCCGGTCGTGTATAAAAACAGGCCAGTACCCGTCTTCTTGACAATGTGGAAACACGTAAAGTTATCCTTTTTGCAACCTGTTGTCAAGTATGCTGGCCATTCTCTATCGTGTTTGAATAGTGGGTACCACAAAGCCGTAAAAGAAATAAGTGCGCAACCTGTATCTACACTTAGTTCACAACCGTGCACCAGTAAACGTAACTTTTGTCGCCCAATACAGCACTTTCCAACGCTTTAACGGACGTGGATACTTTTGAACACCCGTTTATGTGCAACCTCCTCCTGCTCCCCATGTTTTCACTGGCGTCCGTAACAAGTCCGTACCCTCCACCATTTGTTAATGTCTCCTCTCGATATTAGGGAAACACCGAAAAGTTCGCTGTACCGAGGATAGTTGCATTGCAGAGGCTATGAGCGTAATTGTTATGAAGCTCGCAAAATAGAGGCTTCTTCGGACTAACGTTTCATATGCAAACATGACTAGAGAAAAGCAGTTGCCCAAAGTTACGTCTTGTGAATGTTGTGTCCCGTGTGAACGTCATATCTGTCGTACAGTACACCTTACCTGCTCAGTAACCAGGCTAGGTGTTAAATCACAGAAAATATTAAATTCTGGTCGAGGTCTACGTGGTTTCATAGATTGTTGTCCACATATTTCAGATGTTTATTGAAATACAAAGAGAAGTTAATATCGCAGTATTCAACAGCCTCTGAGTCATCAATACCGAATCACAGACGATAAAAAAGAGTACCGCCATTACTCACGTTGATGGTAACAATGTGACCAACGCAGTTAAAAATTTTGCCTCGTTTTCAATCTTTGGCAATTGACCGACGGTGCATAGTCTTTACTTTCATTAATATTGACTCTGTGCGGTCTCACGTGTTGCCCCATAATAGCGTGACTGATACGCTTGTCACGACACTTGTACACTTACTACTTTACCTGAGGACATTTTGTAATCAAGAAACGTACTTCACATCTATTTCCACTGAATTTTAAAGTTACAAATTGCTACCAACGCGTTCCGTCATTTTGCCGTTTTCCACACTTTCCATCAAAGATTAAGTGTACTGGACTCTAGAGAATTCGACCAACCCTCTGTCACGCCTCGTCTGGCATATGCAGGGTGCGGAAACACAATTTGACCAAAAGTGTAGGGCACAAGGACGGCATCAAATGAAAGAATCTCAATATAGAAGCCAGAAGCCGCACGTGAATATTTAAGGCGCTATGTCAGCATGACAACGGTGGTCGGTTTTTTAACCATTTGCTACAGATAATTATGTTATTTAAGTGGATGCTTATCCGTCATTCATTTGGCTCTTTTATGAGATATTGAAAAATGAAACATGGTGCGTCAGCCAAGTCCGATACACGTGTGATACTTTAAATTTATCCTGTTCTTCAAATATTCTGTTTACGTATACACGTCCTGCAAATGCAGATCGTAGTAATATAGAAGCCGAGTTTATCTCTCCGTTAATTCTCCATATCTCGCAGACCACAGAGCTCTGTTAGATTCTGACTTTCTCCGGAGCAACTGGGATTCTATTAAAGAAATGAAAACAGAAAGAAGTAACGAACGCGGCAGCTAGCAGTCAGACAGCACTTTTTTTTTTAAGTTTAATGCGACGACAATTTTAAAAGATAAAGAGTTTTATCTATTAAAAAAATCAAAGTTTAAAGTTACGCTCGCAACGGACAAACTCACTAAAAGTTATCGTCCTTGCCACATTTCATTTTACACACAACTGAATCAGACTATTTCCTATGAGCTACACATAATTAAGCCTGTAATTCATGACGAAGTTGACTGTTACTATTCCTACTGTTGTATCTTCCTTACGTAACGAACGAGCAAAACGCTCACATGAGATAGTAGTCTTGTGTCTAGAACGCTATCACCCGGGAAACAATACCTCCAGCCAGAGCATTTCCTGTTGCCACACATGAAAATATTTTGTCATTACCTCTACATGTAATTCATATGTGACCTTCCAAACTGAATTACGTAGGCCTACTACATTGCGTGAATGAATGCGGCAGTTTTCTCGGCAACAACGATAAACGAGCAAAAAAATAGAAAGACTTGGCTATAGATGTCTGCCATCACAGGGCTGTCGTGACAGCTGAGTCTTCCGTGACGTCTTAACGGTGACGACAGCGGCTGAGCGGCGTTTAGAGAGGGCAGCAGACCACAATGACGTGTGACGTCACTTGGCAACCAAGTCTTCTTGTGTCCGCTGCATTTATTTTTATCAGTCATTTCATAGGTATACATTTTCGGTAAATTAGCCATCATTTGGTGCCAAGATGCCCGTGTGGGAGATTTTAATTACGTTCCGGTACCGCCGAAAATGTGCAAATTGCGACGCCTAAATGCTATTCTCAAATTTCTGTGTTTCATGCAGCGCTTCCAGGCTACGCTTTTCATCATGTATTTTCTATGTACCCTGTATAACGATGCTGGATGGCAAACTTCACTGAATCAGCACTGCTTAAATTTTTAATGTTTTACATACGCTGCGCATATGTCATTCAATGACTCCCACGGCGATCGTCCACCTATATTTTAGTACGTCACGCTGGCACGCGACATACAAACCGTCAAACCAGCATCAGCTCCTCATAATTACACTGTGCAGAGTGTAATTATTTAAAATTTTAAAAAGTAGACAGTAGTAATGTAGAAGCTGAATTTATTTTTCTGCTAGTCTTCCGTCTCCTGCAGCCCACAGAGCTTTGTCGCTGCCTCAGTGACTGATTGTTGCTGCTACCACGAGGATCGGTGTAAATTTTAGCTCTCCCACGAGTAATGGCGGTTTTCTGAGATAAACGAAAACGGGAGGAAAATATATATGCAAGTGTTCGTCATCGAAACGATAGTGAATCCGTAATTGGCACAGCGACTTAATTTTTAATATTTAGGAACAGCAGAATCTTGCGTTGCCCGCCAATTGCGAGATGCGTGTCCATTCCCACACGTGAATCACACTCCTAGTCGCTGGCAGTTGTACCATTGTAATGCATTCAGAGTGTGCTGTTTCGCACTCCGCACCTACATGGATAGCCTTCTGTCTCAGCTGATCTTACCCTACACTCCTGAGAAGGAGGAGATTCTGTGAGTAAATCTTCCGGAAAACACGTATACTAATCGTCAAAAAATACCGTCCAAACGTTTTTATCCAAGCCAATTACCGCATGTGATGCTTTTATTATGCTCACTTGCATGACGTGCGTTGTGCGGAGTATGCGTAGCGATAAGGGATGGAGCTCCACGGTTTTGAAGACGTATGATGGCTAGAAAAATTCCTCTCGAGTCAAGGCGAAACCTTAAACACGTACATAGGATTAGCAGATATCTAGTCACCACCCATCGATTGTCAAGACATAATAAAGAAGTTGACAGCGTCGTGTGTTTCGTATCGACGCGGATTATAATCGCAGTGTCAAAACGTGTTTTACTTCGTACAATGTGTCCAGCTGTTGTCCTTCCGTTTCTACAGATTGCGTTCGTATCTGGTAACGGATAAGAAAAAAGATCTATCGTCGGCTTTTACACACTGCATATGTGAAGACGAGAACCGCAGTGAAGGTCACAACTAATTTACTGGAAAGGCGATAAAAACAGAAAACCTTCTGTCGGCGATATTACTCTGTCATGTCGCCGGTGAGCAATGATCGCGAGAACGAAAGTCACCAAGGCTTTATTTTACGGCGCCTGACTGCATTATACGCTGCTCTTTGGCGCATGCGGACACACAGTTATCGGATTAAAATGGTTCAAATGGTTCAAATGGCTCTGAGCACTATGGGACTCAACTGCTGAGGTCATAAGTCCCCTAGAACTTAGAACTACTTAAACCTAACTAACCTAAGGACATCACACACATCCATGCCCGAGGCAGGATTCGAACCTGCGACCGTAGCGGTCGCGCGGTTCCAGACTGTAGCGCCTAGAAACGCTCGGTCACTCCGGCCGGCACACCACGTTTCATACCTTAGGCCATAGAGATACACATATTAAGGCACGTGCATCTATCCTTACCGTGTTGAGGTTCGAAACCAAGGCAGTGCAGTATTTATAAAAATTTCATTCTGCAGTATTTATAGGTAGAGTCAAGGACTGATTTCAACAACTGATCTCCTTGTTGTACTAGTATCACACACGTAGTAATGAAGTTGAGCTAATTTCCCCAAGATTCGCAGTGTTAATCCGATAACTGTCCTTATTGCAGTTGGCCACGTGAAACGACATCAAACGTTCCAAACACTGCCCTGACAATTCTTTATTTTCACAAACGACAGAATACAGTAATACGACGAATTCCTGTTCTTGTTGGAATGTGGCTCATTTAGCTGGCCGCTTCCACAGAATTGGTTTGGCGGGAAGCATATAGTTTTCTGGCCGTTTCATCGGGAGTACGTGTGAGGTGTGTTATTATGCTCTAACATCCGTGATGTCCGAATTTACACAGAATACGAGGCTATGATCCCTGCAGAATCCAGTACAGGTAGCGACACAGTATCGAGATATGAAGCGTGATGTACCGAATACGTCACTGATGGAAGACTTTAATATACCGAGTTAGAGATTAACATCCTGTCGTCTGAAAATCTTCACCATTCGTAGCGTTTTAGACCTGTCGACCGACACGCATCCCTGCTTTCAACCCGTGCAAGGATTCTGAAGCAGGTTTGGTGCGTAGCTTGTGGAGCCAGTTGGGTTAAAATTCTCCCTTTTGAAAGAAGGGTGTCCAACCATTACTCAGTGCTCCGTCACTGGGCAGACTGTAACGACTTTTGTTTCACGTGTGTTTGAGACGGTCTGCAAGCACTTGCATAGTAAGCAGCGCTGGTAATTCACTGCCGTCCACCCAGCCCGGGAAACGCACAACATGCAGATGTAGACACCTACTTTGGAAAGTGTACGCACGTTCTGTACCCATCGCGGCAGGCCTCGTTACGTGGTACACAACCGTGACGTCACAACACGGACACACTCGCCCTGTTTATCTCGGCCGACTCTGCAGCGCCACACGTGCAGCCCCTGCCTTCCACAGAGTTCGGCCTTACAGTCTTCTTACTAAGACGATGCGTTTAGTATTGCAAAAGATTTGTCCTATTATTAAGTTTTAACATCTAAATGGTGTACTGCTACTCCTTTTACTATCAAAACGTATAAATGGCTTACATCTAAACGATCGCCAGGAAAACAGGGATTACAAGTTCCAAACGCACAAATTTCCCTCGCTTTGTTTTCTGCATCGACAATCGAATCGCACAGCCTTTGTTGCCAAAGAGTTTTCGTTGTAGTTTGCTTCTTCCTCTGCGAAGTAGTACTGTGATTTCTTAAACATTCCAGCCACGTATCAGCTCAGTATGAAAGTCGCCTTGATGACAATAGAGAAGAAATTTATCATTTCAAGGTTCTCGTACGAAGTTTGGTGTCCGCTCCTCGACGTGTCCGAAAAGTCCATACTATTAGGAATCTGTATTTTTCTTTTGTTTCCTTCACTGCTTGCTCAATATACAGATTGAATATCGTGGGGGAGAGGCTACAACCCTTTCCCACTCCCTTCCCAACCACTGCTTCCCTTTCATGCCCCTCGACTGTTATAACTGCCATCTGGTTTCTGTACAAATTGTAAATAGCCTTTCGCTCCCTGTATTCTACCCCTGCCACTCTTCTATACACTGTTAAGCCGAATACATTTCTCCGCCAGTTCTCCGTCCCTGCGGCCGACAGAGCTTTGCCAATGCCTCAGCTGCTGACTGTCGCTGCTGGCGCTCCGAAAGGTCGGCAGGTCCACTCCCTCGCGAGTGACGGCGGTTTCCTGGCCTAAAGGAAAGCGGGAAAAGTTTTTCGAATATGCCCACAGAAGAACGTGGCGTCGCCTGCCATTTACGAGATGCTTAACCATTCCCACATGTCATAATCGCACTCCTAGTCGCTGGCCAGTTGCACTGTTTTAATGCATCCGGACACTGCTATTTCGCAGTCCGCACATTTCATTGCTGGCCTTCTGTCACAGCTGCCTCCAGCTGATGGTATCCCAAACTTCTGAGGAGGAGGGGGAGGAGCTTTTGTGAGAAAATCTACAAGAAAACGGATGGAAATCGTCAAAAAATACCGTCAAAACATTTTTATCCGTGCCAGGTAACGCATGTGATTCTACTATGCTCACCTGGATGACACACAATGCGTGGTAAGAGGTGTAACGTATTTAGGCTCCAAGGTTATGAAGACTTTTAACGGCTAGAAAGATTCGTCTTGAGTCAAGGCGAAATCTTAATCATATATGTATTATCAGCGTGTATTTTGTCAACAGGCCTCGATTGTGAAGATGTAATGAAAACAGTCGACAGTATCATCTGTTTTGTGCCGATGCGGAATTTAAACGCCGTGTGAGAAACTGTTTCCTTTCTTGGGGCAATGTGTCCAGCAGTTGCTTCTCTACTTATACATGTTCCATTAATAACTGGCAACTGAAAAAAAAAAGATCTATCCAGGACCTTGACACACTGCATCTGTGAGAATAAAGATCACGTTCGAGACAAACAGCAGTTGACTGAGAAGGCGGTAGAAAATTAGAATTACAACTTTGTGTCATCCATATTCTTTTGTCCTGTTGCTGGGCAGAGCCGGTCGCGTGATCGAACGCCACCAAAGCTTCATTCGCGGTGCCTGAATGCGTTATTTGCCGCTCGCTGGCCAGTGTAAGACTTTGGACTCGCACCATTTTCCGCACCTTCGACCAACCTCGAAATTCTGCCTTAGTGTCCTTCATATTCTTGCCATATATTAAAACGCTCTGACAATTTTTTTTATTATCACGTGAAACAAAAGTTATCATTTTGATTTCCTCTTATTGAATGAGCTGTCCGTCGTGTCGCATCGCAGAGTTGTCCCACAAGTCAGTGCGATTTGTGTATCTATGTACTCTTTCTAAATCATTCCCCAGTATGGGACAAGCACATCTACTGTTTGGATCTCTGATTTGTTGGTAATATACATATTTAGGGATGTGCGTGACGTCTTCAAATCGTCTCTTTGACAGTAAAATAGTAGGACTGTTAATACATCCCGCATAGGGCCGTCACTGCAAATCGATCTGCCAATAGCAGTTCTGTCTTATCACGGAAACACTGCAATATCGATGCTGCAAATGTCCTTATAACCACAGCCAACCTCTCGCTTAGGGGCATAGGCTCCATCACGCAACACTGATTGATTACTCTATCACAAGTTTTCTGGCCATCCCTAAACGCCTAATCTTTTCAGGTGCAAAACCCTTCCACCAGTGCCCGCCTCGCATTTCTTTCGACAACGAGCGTAATTCCGGTCTATATTTTCAGTGGCGTCCGTAAGGTATTCGTACTCTACATTACTTGTTGACCTCTTCGTTTCACAATACGAAAACACCACCAAGTTCGTTTCATTGTCGATAGTTTGCTCACCGGAGACCATGGGTCTGAAACGTACGAATCTTGGAACGTACTGCAGACGTTCGTTCCAGCTAGTAGAATCGATTAAGGTTTAACATGTAAACATGACTACAGAAGAGTGGTTTCCGAAATTTTGGTCATCCCAATATTGTGTCCCGCGAGGTCGCCGTCTGTATCGCGCCGTTCATCTTGGTTGCTCAGTACAAATATGGAAACTCGCAGCAGGTATCCGATTCTGTTAGCCCACCTCGATGCAGGGCTAGAAGCAATATTCACCACATTTCAGTACAATCAAAACAGTTAATAAGTAGAATAGTGTTTGCCTCTGGTCAGGAGAAGGAGTAGGGTCTACTTGGTTCCATAGAGTATCGTCCTAATGTCGTAGATATATATCGAACTAAGAAAGAGTAATCAATTTCACCGTATTCATGCTACTCCGAAACATTACTTCAACATCATAGACGGTATAAATTTATTTCGTCTTTAATTTTAAACGCTTTGGCAACCGACCAACGGTGCTTGCTTTCACTAATACCTGTTCTGTGGGGCCTCATGCGTTGCCCTACAATAGCGTGACAGACACTCTTGTCCGACATTTCTGCGTCCACCACTCTACTACAGGACTTTTTGTAATCAAGAAACGTATTTCACGTTTAATTCAGTAGTGCTTCCTTATAAGTGTCATATTTCCTTTTACGTAGTTACTGTCTACTGAATTTTAAAGTTACTAGTCGCTACCAACGTATTCCCGCCATTTTGCCGTTCTTAGCACTTTCTACCAAAGATTAAGTGTACTGGACTTGTGAGAATTCGAACAACAGAGTGTAATGCATCGTCTGGCATACACAGGGCGCGGAAAACCAGTCTGACGAAGACAGTATCAAATGAAGGAATCTGAGTATAGAAAATACAGGTCGCAATTAAATCTTTGAACCACTATGCCAGCATGAAAACGGTGGTCAGTCTGAACATTTTCTATACATACTCATGTTAAGTAAGTGGTGTCTCATTTTTCACTAATTTTGACCTTTTTGAGATATATTCAAACAAGAAACATGGACATGTGGTTGTCCTCATTCCTGAAGAAGTACTAGACGTGTTAGTGATGTTTTAAATTTATCTTGTTCCCATCGTGACGACTGGTTAGTCCGAACGTTCTGTTTACGTATACATTTTCTGTAAATTACCTATCATTTTGAACAAGGACCTCCGTATGTCAGATTTCAATTACGTTCCTGCACCACTGAAAATATACATTTACGACTTTTAGTTGCCATACACAAATTCCTATGCTACATGCTGTCCTTCCGCCCTGCAATCTTGGTCAAATGGTTTCTCCACGCCCTGTATATCGGTGCTGGATGGCAAAACTCGCTCAAACAGCACTGTTTAAGTTATTCACTTCATACGTTCGTTACACGTATGTCACTGAATGACACCCAGCGACGTTGTCCCCCTTGTGTTCAGCCACGTCTCTGGAAAGCCAGCACGCGATCCACAAAATCACGAAACCAGTTCCAGATTCGCATAGTGACACTGTACTGATTGTAAGCACATTCAGACATTAATCGCAAATGCAGATCATAGTAATGTAGAAGCCGAGTTTATCTTTCCGTTAATTCTCCGTCTCCCGCAGACCACAGAGCTCTGTCGCTGCATCAGCGGTCGATTGTTACTGCTAGCGCCACGGGATGAAGGTAGTTACGTCCATAGTTACTCCGGAGTAACTGGGCTTCTGTTAAAGCAATGAAAACAAAGAAGTAATGGACGGGGCCACTAGGAATCAAACAGTACGTTTCTGTTAGTTTAATGCGGTGACAATTTTGAACGATGAGCTTTGTGAAGCGATTGAGTTAACAGCAATTACACAAACCCAGGTTTTAAGTTGGGCCCTCCACGGACAAACTCACTAAAGTTATCGTCCTTGCCAAGTTTCATGTCACACGCAACTAAATTACACTATTTCTTATGAACTACACATAACCTAGCCTGTAATTCATGACGAAGTTGACTATTTCTACTACCCCTGTCGTATTTTTCTTAGGTAAGGAATGAGCAAAATGCTCACACGAGGCAGCAGTCTTGCGTCTGTCATGCAATCATCCAGGAATTAATTCCTCCAGCCACAGCAATTCCTTTTGCGACACAGTAATGATTTTCCAATTACCTCTGCATTTAATTCATATTTAACTTTATAAACTGAACATTTAGTAAAAGGGCGAACCGAATTACGCACTGCATAGTGTGAATGAATGCTGCAATTTTGGCGGCAACAAAGATCAACGAGCACAAAATACTAAGACTCGGCTACAGATGTCTGCCATCATAGAGCCGCAGTGGCAGCTGAGACGTCCGTCAAGTCTTAATGGCGGCCACAGCGGCTGATGTCCGCTACAGACGTAGCGGCAGCCCAGACGGACTTGTGACGTCACATGGTACCCCTGTCTCCCTGGAGCACGCGCCACGTGTTTCGCTGTATCTAATCATTTATGTCTCCTTATCGAGCATATCATCACATTCGAACACCAGTATATTTTGTAGGTATCAATATAATCAATTTAGACCATTTTTATAATACCTTGTTACGACCAGAATGATTATTAACAATTTTACATTCAGTTTTTGTCGGGTACTTATTCGTTAGTTCCTGTCTTTCCTCATTCTACGATGATGAGCCTACAAACCTATTGGCTTCGGAAGGAGAACGATTATGTAGATTATTGTGGCTTATATCAGTTAATATCATTTTCTAGTGATGAATACGGTAGGTAGTTTCTGTTGGAACGAACGACGACTTTTGCGATTCGCTTTCCACGTTTGCAATCGAGTTTTAACCGCTATTTCACAGCAATAAAACGTTAACACTGCATGCTAACAAACCAGTGCTCGAAGCTCACATTACATATGAGAATGCCGACATGATAATTAAGAAGCGATAAATCTTTATAGTTCGCCCATTACTACTGCGAAATGTTGAAGTGCTTTTATGTGCGGACAGAGTGTGTAAAGTAGTACACAATCGTTTGCTGTCGAAAGGTGGAAGTGTTATGCAAGTATGACACCACAAGTCATTAGTAGAAGTCAGTAGCATTTTTCATTCAAGAATACGACGAGTAATTTTGATTGGACGGAACGATACCTTTTCGAGTTTGTGTGTAGAAGACCTAACTCTAAATTATGGTTTATATAGACTACATACAGTTAGCCATGCCCCACCGAGGTAATTTACAGTTTAAAAGTTTACTCGCTTACAACTTGGATAAACGTAAAGTTTCACTGGTGATTGTGCATTTGTTATAATTTTTTTCCCGTTTTCATTTTCTCCATGAAACCGCCATCATTCGCGAGAATGTTATGAACTGCCAATATTGTGGAGCGCCAGCAGCAACAATCAGTCGCTGAAGCAGCGACAAAGCTCTGTGGGCCGCAGGAGACGGAGAATTAACGGAAAAATAAACTCAACCTTCTATATTTCTACGGTCTGCGATCGCGATTACATCCGTTCAATGTCAGTACCGTGTCCTTGTGAATCCGACGCTGCTTTTATGATTTTGTGGAACCCGTGCTGGCGTTCGAGTGGCGTGGAGTAACATAGGCGGACGTCTCTTCTACAAGTCATTCAGTGACGTATGTGAAAAAAAGCAAACGTGAGCAGTGTTGTTGGAGCGATGTTTTGTCATCCGGCACCGTTACACATGACGTGCTGCCCGCAATCTCAAGAGCTCCGCACTCATTCCTCGATAAAATGAATGTGCTTAAAACGGTAGACAGAACGAGGTGATGCACCGGTTAGCACACTGGACTCGCACTCTGGAGGACCACGGTTAAAACCCGCATGCGGCCATCCTCATTTAGGTTTTCCGTATTTCCCTGCATCGCTTCAGGTCAATGCCGAGATGGTTTCTTTGAAAGGGCACTGCCGACTTCCTTCCCTGTCCTTCCCTAATCCGACGACCTGGCTGTTTGGTTCCCTCCCCCATCAAACTCACTAAAACGGTAAACAAGGTGACGATGTCTGCGACGCTGCTTCCACCATGCTTGAAACGTCATCAGGTCTCGGAGATCCTTTGTAGCTTCTCGACGCCAAGACAACAGCCGGCGTGGCGGTAGAAGTCGCCGCCGCACATTGTCATCTCTGCGGCCTGTCTTTTCACGGAACTGATGTCGCTTGGTTCTACCTGAATATAAATAACGTAATTAATTTTGCCTAAAACACTGCAGCGAATATTTACATTTATTACTGTTTTCTCACATTGTCCTAAACATATTCAGGTTTCGTAATATCTTCACTGTTTCCCCATGTGTTTTTTTGGCCCTCGGCAAGCAAATGCACCATTAGCAGTGCAGAAAACTCACCGCCGTCAAACCAGCATCTGAGACGAATTTGCTAGCCTAGAAAACTGGTTATTATAGTTTGCAAGTGTTCTGGAACCGACAGAGCTTGGCCTATTATTGGCCACCCTAAGACAATACATTCAGCACCCGAGCACCTCCGTCGTTGTAGGAAGTTAAGGAATTTCGAGGGCTTACTTTTCGTCTGGCGCTAGCTTCGGTACACTCTAAAAACATCTCAGCCGTTTGTATGTAATCGTTTCCAACTCCGTCGCCTACATATAATTATTCTGGCCTTACTCGTTTTCTAGGAGCTGACTGCTTGATACGTTGTCCTTATTATGGCATTTTCCATTCTGACGCGAAAAGAAAAAGTTTTTATTATTTTCTCTCGTACTATCAAGAGTTTAGTGAGTATCTGTGCAGTTTATTTTTATTTTATTTATTTATTTATTTTTGGATAGTACTTCATTAACTATAGGCAACGGCAGGCGTCTCTTGCTGATACCCTATGGTGACGTCCTAACATCCAGACTCGCGTCTCATTCATTACGAACAGTTCTGCACTGTCACATATGCTAGCCCTGGAATCAAGTGAGCAGAGCCTTTTAGCTTCTCACGAGAATATTACATTAAGTACACTAAAAAGATCACGCTTTTCTGGACAGATTATATTTTTCCCCATTCAATACGACTCTTTCTTTTAGTATAGATATTAACAAGCTTTGAAAGCGTGTAAATGGTAGATACCTGTCCGATCGTGTTTAACTCACCTGGCTACAAACGCAGAACATATTCTCCTCATGGCTTTGTGTTCGCCTCGACTAACGGATCACGTGATCTCTGTTGGCCACATGCTGATATTATTCCTGTAGCGTCGTACATCTCGAAATTCTACCGTAGTCGGTTTCACATCCTTGCTATATATCAAAACGACCCCGCAATTTTTTTGATGACCACGAAAACCAAAGCTGTCATTTATATTTCCTCTTATTAGACGTGCTACGCTTCGTGTTTCAACAGTCGACATCGCAAAGCTGTACCACACATTGGCGAGATTTGTATATCTACATACTCTCCTGACGTCATTGCCCAATATGGGACAAACACATCTGTGGTACATTTGCGATGATAAAATTGTTCTCTAGTATTCGAATCTCCGATTTCCCAGTAACATACTTACGTAGGGAAGCGTATCTGGTACTCAGTCCGTTTCTGTGAACGTCAAACAGAAGGACTGCTACTACGTCGTACGTAGGGCAGTATTTGCAAGCCGATCTGCCAATAGAAGTTCTGTCTTATCAGGCAGACTCTGCTATATCGATCCTGGAAATGTGCTTATACCCACAGCCAGCCTCTCGCTTAGGGCCAAGGGCCACGGCAAACAGTGGCCGGAGACAAGACACCCCCTGACTCTGTGCACAGCGGTGTGACTGTGTGTTCACTCTCTGAGAAGTTTTGTCGCAATGTCTAAACGCCTGATATTTTTTGGTGAGATGTGTTTGCAGCAGTGCCCATCTTCCACTTCTTTCCACAACAATCGTAATCCTGATCGCTTAACAAATCTGCTATGAGCGCTTCAATGGCCGTGCACGAGACTTTGAACATTCTTCTACTTCCAATCTTCTCTCCACCACATCATGATTTCAGTGGCGTCTGTCAGGAATCCGTACTCTCCACTGTTTGTTAATGTCTCCTCTTATCTTACACAAAGACTGATGAGTTCTCTTCGTCAAGGACAGCTGCATTGCAGAGACCATGCGTGTAAAATTTATGAAGCTCGGGACATCGACGTTTGTTGACCCTAGCAAAGCCGATTAATGTTTAACATATAACCACATGATTAGAAAAAAACGGTTTCCGAAATTTTCCTCATCTGAATGTTGTGTTCCGTGTTGTCCTCGCCTCTGTAGTTCCGTTCATCTCGACTGCTCAGTACCAACAATGGAAACTTGCAGCAGGTGTCAGATACCCATATGGAGGACTTCAGGCAAAATTCACCACATTTCAGTCAAAACTGTAGGTAAATAGAACAAATGAGGGCAACTGGGATCCGTAGGTTACTGTGTCGCAGGTATACATCGAGGTACAGAGAGCAGTCGATATCACACTATTCGTCGCTCTCTGAATCATCACTTCCACATCACAGACGCCATAAAATTATTTCGTCTCTACTCACGATGATAGGAGCAATGCGACCGACGCCATTAAAAGTTGTGTTTCATTGTCAGTGCATTGGGAACTGATCAATGGTGCACTGTCTCTCGTTTCATTAATGCCGATGCTGTAGCGGCTCATATGTCGCCCCATAATAATGTGACAGACGCTTTTGTCACGACATTTATACATTTACTACTTCGGTAGAGGACGTTTTGTAATCAAGAAACGTATTTTACATCTTACGTAGTAACACCTTGGTTAAACGTATCGCATTTTCTTTCACGTACTTACCGTCTACTTAATTTTAAAGTTGTACATTGCTACCAACGCATTCCGTCATTTTGCCGTTTCCAGCACTTTCTATGACTCTTGAGAATTCGATTATCATTATGTCATTTGCTACGACATACTTACGTTAATTAAGTGGTGACTAATTTTTTGGCTCATTTTTCATTTACTTTAATCTTATTAAGACACCTTCAAACATTAAACATGGATATATGATTGTCTTCATTTCTAGAGTAGTACTATCTGGTACGTCGGCTAAGTATGACAAAAGTGTATGTGATCTTTTAATTTTTTCTTGTTCTCATCCTGAAGACTGGCTAGTCCAAGGACTGTGTTCAGGCGTACATTTTCTGTGACTTAACTTTCATTTTGAGAAAAGACGTCCCCATGTCAGATTTTAATTGTGTTCCTGGAGCGCCGAAAATACTGATTTGCGACCCTTAGTTGGGGTACTCAAACTCCTATCTTCATACTGTCTTTCCGCCCTGCACTTTTGATCAAATTTTTTTTTTTAATTATTCAGTTTTTACGTACGCTGCACATATGTCACTGAACGACTCGCAGCCCGATCGACCGCCTATATTCCGCCACGTCACTAGAACGGAAGCACGCGACACACAAAATCGTGAAACCAGCGTCAGATCCGCATAACTAAAGTGTACCGATTATGAACACATTTAGATGTAAGTCGCAAATGCAGATAGTAGTAATGTATACGTTGAATTTATTTCTTCGTGAACTTTCCGTCTCCTGCAACCGACAGAGCTTTGTCGCTGCTGTTTGCATCGCGGAATGTTGGCAGTTTTATTTCTCCCGCGAGTAATGGCGGTTGTATGAAGTAAAGGAGAACGATAAAGAAATGAGAGTGAATCGAAATTTGACGCAGCGTTACATTTTTAAAATCCAGCCACAGCACAGCTTCGCGAATCCCTCCAGTTTGGAAATGCACGACCATTGCCACGTGTGAGTCGCACTGCCAGTCGCTGGACAGTTCCAGCATTTTAACGCATCCGCACGGCCCCTGTTTCGCACCCGGCACATTCACTGTCTCTGCTGCCTCCAGCTCATGTTACTCTACACTGCTGAGAAGAAGCCGATTGTGTGAGAAAATCTTCCGGAAAACGTGAGTAGATATCGTCAAAAAATACCGTCGAAACGTTCTTCTCCGAGCCAATTAACACACGCGATAGTTACATAATGCTCACGTGGCTGACACGTGCTGTGCGGAATAGGAATAGCGGTAAGGGGTGGAACGTATTTGCACTCCATAGGTTTGCAGACGTACAATGGCTAGAAAAAGTGCAGTTGTGTAGCTGCTGGTAGGTGAGGTGGCTGCAGCGTGTCAGAAGGACCGCTGAAGGCGAAGATGGAGGAGGTCACCCGGGAGGAGGCAGCCATAGCCGTGCGCCTTCTGCAGCGGGGACGTGCTGCGCGGCAGTGCGAGTAACTGCCGAGCTCCAACTTCGTTCTTTGGGGATGGGGTGGGGACGGGGTGTCTATGCGGCCGGTGTATCCGCTACTGATGTTTCGTGGTTACCAGTGTTAAACGTTCCCAGTGTGTTAGGTACATTGCATCACATTCAACGTAGGCGAAAGTTTACACCTTCCTGTAATTTATGTACAGAATACTGTCTTTTCGTTTTGGTACTGTTCACTAAATTTTATAATGTAGTAACTGAAGCCGAGGTGTACCACACAGCACTCACTGCAAGTTTTAGAGGTGCTCAACACTTTATCTCATTCAATATCCAAGACCATATTCGACATGAGTGAACAGTTTACATTGTTGCTAATTCTTGCTTCAGTTATTGAAGGTTTTTGCATTGTGATGTCATTTTATTGCTGTACGTACTGCACAAACATAAGACAAATTCCTCTTCAGTCCCTCTCTACAAATACTGTAAGTGTACTGTAACTCAGCTGCCCGGTTTGTGCTACAATCGGCTGTAACTGTCGTAAATCGTCGGTCCCTTCTACGTCGTTATAAACGGTTTCGACTGTACCATGGCTCTGATGCAGTGTACATTATATTAACACACAATTCAAGAGTTTTGCTCAGTCCAGACATTCGCTCGAACAAGCGAGAAGGCCATCTCGAAAAAGAGTAACAAAAAAGTATCGCCAAGATTCCCTTTATGACAATGAAATGAACACCCTTAGCTGCTTACAGGCGTTGACATACGTCAACGGGGACAGATGAAGATGTGTGCCCCGACCGGGACTCGAACCCGGGATCTCTTGCTTACATGACAGACGCTCTATCCATCTTTTTTTTTCATTTTTGTTCGGTATCGTTCGTTGCGTTTGGTCTGGACATCCGTTCAAGTTGATCGTTGTTTCCTTTACTCATTTTTTAAATTTCAGTTGGCTAGCGCCTCTCTGACCGAACACGCTGAGCTACCGTGCCGGCTAAGCCACCGAGGACACAGAGGATAGCGCGGCTGCAGGGATTTATCTGTGGCGCGCCTCCCGCCAAACCCACATTCTCAACGTATTGTCCCGCACTACATTCGTAGTGCCCCCGCCCTTTATACTCATTACTCGTGGCGCGTTGCCGATTCTCGTAAGAGTTCGGGCACTGTTTGTGCATCCGCACAGAAGGAGAAGATGGTCCAGTGGCCGGTGAGCCTTAACTATGTATATACTAAGATGGTATCTGTTCTTTCGGACATCTTAGTATATATCGTATATATAAGATTCCCTTTCATACTCAAGCTTGTGTCATTTTCAAAGATTGTAATGCTTGTTTTATACAATCGTAGTAATGTTTTTCCAACAAATACGTACTTCCCCTTACGAATGTTTGCAGTGACAAAGTGTTTCATCGCCTACTAAGTGCCAACACAAGCGGCTGCCACTGCCTCCTGCATCCTCATGCCGTTGACCACTGCCGGTTCTTCGGCCTTTTTGCAGCAGTTTCTCAAGTCGAGGGCGAGAGGGCGCCCTGGACCTCTGCCCCCTCCTCCGCCCTCCTTGACGAGGCCGACAGTCGGAGCTGCCACCACCACCAAAACTAAACCAAAACGAATGCATCCCACAGTAACAAAAGAAACTAAACGAAATGGCGAGACGGAAACGGTTCTTCCCAATGCAATGCTTAGCGTTGCACAAAGCGTAGTGTGCAAAATTCAGCCACACACCTGTAGAAGAGCGGGAAGAATGGGGTAAGAAACAGAGAAAAACCATGAATATCGATAATAGTTAATGCCTTTTATAGTACTGAGTTCAAGCATGAGAACTGTTCATAATTCACGCGAACACTGCTGGAGATGGTTTAAAATAAAGCGAAATTCGCTTTCTCGTAACAAGACTTTTATTACAGTCGCAAAAGGAACTGATATAACGTACATTGGATGCAGCAAAATATGGATACAGTTCCGCAGAATTTTGTAGAACAAACATTAAATTCCATATACTTAAAAATAGTACAAACAATACTTTAACCAGCCATTTCGTTGCATCGTGCATGACGGTCAACGACAACACGTAACAGTCATACTATTATAAATACGGCGAAAAGGGAGCAGGAGATTCTTTGAGACCACTCGATGGGATACCGCACCTTTACTTCAAAGTGTCCCTGGCGCATACGTGAAGACGCAAATAGCTCTGCAACACGTCGCCCGACTCTTCCGGAAGTGCTCCCTGGAAACTGGAATAGTAAACCTCTCTGCGACGCATGACGCCTGCCTCTCCTGTATCGTCTGCCACGACTGTGCTGCGGGGACCAGACGCTGCGGCGTGTCTTGGTCGGGTGTTCCCTGTCTCCTCTGCCGGCCCTACCCAGGAAGCATCCCAGACTGACGAGCAGTACTGAAGGTTCTGTCGAACAAGTGCGTTATATGCCACAACCTTTATGGATGACTCACATTTCCGGAAGATGCGTCCTATAAATCTCAGTCTGGCGTTTGCTTTTCCTACTGTCTATTTTGTGTGATCTTTCAATTTAAGGTCGCTCTGCATACTTATCCCCGGACATTTTACGGTGGATACTGTTTCCAGCAATTTGTCCTAAATGGTGCAGTTCTAAGTAGAGTATTTCTTTTCCAATGTATGAGCAACACATTACATTTATTTAGTTTCATAATCAGCAGGTCATTCTGCAAACCGATACCGTCCTCTGGCGCCGCTGCTTCCTCGGAGACAGACGTGTCACCTGCAGACAGTCTTCAACATCTTCTGGCGCTTTCTACTAGATCACTTACATACGCTGCAACATTAACTATCGCCTCACACTCCCTTCGAGCACTCCGGAAATGAGCTTCACGTCTCTCGATTTTCTTCTGTTAAGAGCGACGTGTTGATTTCTGTCTGTAAGGACACATATGGTCCGATGTTTGATAAGCTGTTTTTTTTTTTTTCAGTGAACGCGCATTGCTGGACGGAGTGAAATGCCTTCCAGAAGTCAAGCAAAACGGCGTCAACCTGAGCGGCGCTGTGGATGTCATAGAGGAACAGAGCGATCTGAGTTTCGCAGGATCACTGTTTGCAAATTCGTGTCTTATAGGAGATTGTCGTTCTCCAAAAGCGTCGTAATTCGTGAGCATTAAACGTGTTCTATAATTCTGCTATAGCTGACGTCAACGATATAGGTCCATGATTGTGTGCATCTGTCCTACCGCCCTTCTTAAAAACGGGAAAGACCCGCGCTTTCTCCCAATCGCCAGGCGCTCTCCGGTGCGACGTACGATAAACTGCTGCTAGGAGGAGAGCGAGTTCTTGCGCACAGTCTTTGTAGAATGCTACAGGTGTCTCATCTGGCCCTGGCGCCTTTCCACCACTAAACGATCCTTTTTTGTTATTCGTTTTTCGACATGGTCCTCTCGCTTGCTCCAGCGAATGCCTGAGCTGAGGAAAACTCTTGCTTTGTGTGTTAGTACATTGTACGCTGCGTCAGGGATTTGTAACGTTGTTTTAAAATCTGTGTGATACTTAACTGAGCGCCTGTGCACGTAACAAACAAATAAAATTGCCTTACTTCCAAAACAGCAGCGGTGGAATGCGATACGTTGTTGTCTCTTATGCAAAAAAATAAAAATGTGCTAGCTACAGGCTCAGTTGTATGCTATGCCGGCCGCAATACTTTGAAATGTACGTGAAATTCTTTCGGCTGATAAAACATTCACGAAAAATCCAACGTCTTTGAAAAACATATGACTTGGAGGCTGCTGGTACTGACTGTCGTGAATTACTAACACAGATTTTTTTTTTTGAAATTATATTGCAAGTTAACTTTCGCTTTTCAAAACATCTGACGCGTGAAATTACACTTCTCGGAAAAATACACCATATTTACCAATTGAGTCACAAACGACGAGATTTATACAGCAAATATCATCTAACATCACTAAAAAGGTATAAATACAAATCATCTAATTACATATACCTGTGCTAACAAATCTTCGAACCATTAGAAAGGAGAAATATCTAACTAGCCCTTTCATCAAATCAGTTTAACCACATTGTGGGGCTACTCAACAATTACAAACTATCAGCCAACTCATCTACACAAACGCATCATAAATATTTAACGGCTTTATCTTGCTTCCGAAAAGACTTGTGCTTACATGTTCTCATAATTCCTACGTTAATCTTACACTTGGTGGCTTCACAGAGCACACACACCACAAACACGGCCTACTCCATCCTCCTTCCCTCATACACTACTGTGCGCCAAGTGCTCCCTTACTCCCACACTACAACCTCAGACCAGAAGCAGTATCTTTGGCTCTGAGGTCGCGCAGTCAGCAATCCGCATTATAAGGCAGTCAGAGTGGATGCTGTCCAGACGCCGACATTGTCCTAAGAGCGGCGGCGACAAGCCCACAGGGGCCTGAAGGAGTGGCTGGGGCCAGAGATTCCGTTACATCGCAGAAACCTACTGAAGGGTTACGAGCGAGGCGCGGGAATGACTCGTGTACCCAGGCAGTCTTGGCTGGCAAATTCCCGCGTTTTCTGCTAAATCATATCTGCGATTGGGTTGATCAGGGGATAGCTCCGTAACGTAGCAAAATCGTCGCAGAAATTGGCGCCAAGATTCTCCATTGGTGGAATAGCAGTGCTTCGGCAATAGAGTGGAATTTTACACCGGTTTTCGAGTTGTTGATTGGCACGTTTATCCACGGCCACTGTGATGGGGGCGGTAATGTTCTGTGCTCGGTTTGTACTGGTGCTCTTGGTGGGGTAGAGCCTCGCCTTTTGGTCTGACTAGGTTACAAGGCTGAGCTCTCGCTGCTCTGGACAACCTGACTCCCCCGTTGGGTGTCTAATATACTTTCATTTAATTGTACCTGTTTGACGAAGTTACTGAAGTTTCGACTTCAACATAACTTTCCGAGTACAGTTGGCAATTGAGCATTGTGCGTTAGTGGCCTATGTGGTCGGTCTTGAGCAGTTTTGGCTAAAGTTGACTGTATCGGAGTTACTGTGTGACTTTGCTTGTTAAAATCAATCGCTGTGCCGTCAGTGATTGTGTGGCGAGCCTTCTTTGTCTCCCTGAGAGACGCATTTAAACTGCTAGGAAGTCTTTAGTCTGGAACAACCAGGCCAAGCTAATTAGTATCGGGCTATACTCGCGACATTATCACCACCATGACGGGACGTCGAAGCAACCAGCCATCGCCTCCGGTACGCCAGATCGTGTTCTTGCAGTAAAGAAGACAGCCCGGTGATGTATTTCTGCAGCACCAGCAGATTAGGGAATTTTGCTACGTGATAATCAGAGCTGAGCGGAGCGCGCCTGTTTCCGTTCTTTCTATCCTGGTTCTGTCTTGGGTTTTCATTGCCTGAGTTCTCACTACTGTTGTAGTGCAATTAACGTTCTGCTTACTGGGTGTTTTTCTTAAGATTTGAGTTGCATGTTATTGGCTCCGCATACCACTTGATCATAAATGTCACAAGCTAGTTTATGGAGAACTTCACAGCAATTATCTGTCTATCAAATTGACGTATTGTAAATGTTTCATATGTTTTTCATTTTGAATTTAGTCAGAATAAATCCAATTGCTATCTTAAACAGAACTTTCATTCTGTAGTTAGGTAGAGCAACCCTTTCATCTGTCATGACATTAATTAATCTTTCCACTGTCAAATTAATTTTTATCAAATTAAATTATTGCAGGTGCCAAATTCTTCTCTACTTCACTTGCAGGGTCGATAACAATCAGTTTGCGTTTCTTTTTTTAATCCATGTGCGACAGAAAAAGTCGGAGTTAGGAAAGGGGGTCTTACAGCATTTCGATATGCAAATTCTAGCTGAATTTAATGCTAAATACGCTGCTAGCCCTGGCACAGCTGATATGGCAGTAATTTGAGTATGGTGCAGTTTACACTAATCTAAGATAGGACCACACATGCTGCCAGAAAATAGTTTCCAGTAATCAGGCAATGTAGGGGACTGGTTCAAACAACAAACGCTAATGGAGTTGGGTTATGTGCTAGACAACCACCGATATTCCGGCGTTTGGCCTTCAAAGAGATTGGGCTTTTAGTTTTTAAATACACGAGATTGTGAAAGATGTCGGCTGCATTCTTGTAAGTAGTATGAATACTTCATATTCCATGACAAACACAAGCTCGACAGAGAGAGAAGTTGTGTTTCTTAGCAATGGACTGTTTGTCAGTAAATGCAGAGCTTTTACAAAGATTCCTGTCACACTGTTCACAGTTCGTAGTAATTCAGGAAAATCATCGAGTGAAACGGAAATCATTTCCAGCGTTTCCCAAGGTAGTGCTGTTCCTTATTTATATAAACGATTTCAGAGAGAATGCAGGAACCGTCTGAGGTCGTCTGCAGATGATGTTGTCATTTACCATCTAGTAAAGTAATCAGAATATCAAAACAAATTGCAAAACGATTTAGAAAAGATACCTGTATGGTGCAAAAGTTGGCAGTTGAACCTAAATAATGAAAAGTATGAGTTCATCCACATGAGTGCTATAAGGAATCTGTTAAACGTTGGTTAGATCAGTCAAGGCAGCAAATTGAACTAAATACCTAGTAATCACAATTACGAACAACATGAAATGGAAAGAACACATAGGAAATGTTGTGGGGAAGGCGAACGAAAGACAACGTTTTATTGGCTGAAGATGCAACAGATCTGCTAGGGAGACTGCCTACACTATGCTTGTCCGTCCTGTTTTCGAGTATTTCTGCGTGGTGTGGGATCCCAAACACATAGAATTAAAGGATTACATCTGGAATGTTCAAAGAAGAGCAACACATTTTGTATTATCGAGAAATAGGGGAGAGAGTGTCACTGACGTGATACAGAGTTTGGGGCGGACATCATTAAAACAAAGGTGGTTTTCGTTGCAGCAGAAACTTCTCACGAAATTTCGATCACCAACTTTCTCCTCCGAATGCGAAAATATTTTGTCGACGCCGACCTCCACAGGGAGAAACGAACATCACAATAAAATAAGGAAATCAGAACTCGCTCGGAAAGATATAAGTGTTCGTTTTTTCTCGCGCTTTTTGACATTGGAATGATAGAGGATTATTGTGAAGGTGGATTGATGAAGCCTTTGCCAAGTACGTAAGTGTGATTTGTAAAGTATCCATGTAGACGTAGATGTAGATTACGAGTTTACTACGAGTGATATTGTAATGGACTTTTAAGGACGTTTATGGTTCTTTCACTTGCTCGCATAAACTGTGGTAATTATTCACTTAATGCCTGTATTTTTTTATGTTCTTACTTTCATTTTCGTTACCCCAATTTCTTTTGCGGTATAACTTGTGGCTATGTAATTAACCGCGTGAGCTGCAATGCAATTTTATTGTACGTATGTGTATTATCCTTCTTTTCTGTGATACAATCTTTGGTTTAGAAATAAACCCCACTGCCTTCAGACGTCGCCTCTAAGTAGCATCTGTGACTCAGATATGACGTCGGTCAAAGCCATAGAGTACAAAAATTTCTGGAGTGAGAATTGCGTGCTGCGCACGTTGTCAACATTAAGCTGAAATTGTCAAATGATCTCGGGATGACTCTTTTTAAGACCAGTTCTCCTTGGGCGTCACGTCAAATCCAAACATTCCACAATGCGCTTCTAATGGCGGCATTCAGACAAGTCGTCAACAGACCGTCACGTCACGTCACGGCAGCTCAAGGTTTCTCGGGAAGGAAGTATCGATGGTATCATCGTCTGCTAATATCGTAAGTTAACCTATTTTGCCGCGCTCACTCGTTGTATAGTAGTGGATTGTGTGCTTTTGTAACTTCTTAATCTATATTTCGTTATTGTGTTTTGTTTTCGTGGCAAATTGTGAATGTACCATGACAACTTGGATGTTTATTGCATTGGATATAGTTACACAAGCAACGTGAGATATCTGAAGGCGAAAAACTATTTAGGTTTTACGATAACGGAACAAATGTCCGCTTCCCCAAACCACAGAAATGTCGATGTTTTGAAATGCTGTGTCACATCTCAGTGCTTCAACAAACAAAACTGATCAAGAACGCAAGTTATGAGGTTTGCTTTACCCATTAATCCTCAGCTGCAGTACTGTACTCTGACGTGGACTAAGCGGAATGACGTGACGGTGCCATGCCGTGGTGCCCGCTAATTTTGCTCATCAAAGCTAAGAGAACAATTTATTCTATGTATCAAATGCCAATTGTTATGGTGTCTACAAAACGCCTGTCACAAATACACAGCACATATGAGGGGAATCTATCTGTAATGACGATATGGCGGCATTCAAAATTTATGGGGCGTTTTACTGGCAAACCTACGCCGCCCCGAGATCACGTGCCCGCGGTGGTAAAATGTGTCGACAACAGAAAATCACTTCTGTGCATCTGAATGCTCACTCTGTGATTAAGGCCGACGGTGAAATCGTACACTAGAATTTGTTCATTGTTTCTTTCTGTTTGTGTATCATTAAATGAGGCGTCTTTATCGTCCTCGTGCCAGTGTAATTCGTATCCTTAACACCAGTGCAGTACTGTCGCATGATCTTGGCCTCTCGCCTCCCTAGAATAGAATCAGTAGAGACTGCGCTAATTCGAGCTGCTGATATGTTGGTTCATTTCGCCGTCAGCTTTGCCATTCAGGCCATAGACCTGACACCTATAGTGGTCTGCAACATATTGCTTACAAATATTGTAATGGCAAACTTTCGCCATTGTCTGTACCATGGTTATATATGACACATGGACATTTTTATCATTTAAACCGGTATATGATGTGGCTATTTCTTTCGACATGCTGTCATATTTTTGTGCTATGAACATGCTATTTACACCTTGTGGTCACTATTAAAAGATGATTTTAAGTACCTATGATATTCCTGTGAACATGGATTGTCCATCATGGACTTACAACCTATGCTATTCATATTTGGCCATGTCAACAATTATTTTCCGTAGTATATTTTCAGATCAAACGCACTACACGTGTAACTGCTGCCCTGGTGTTCATTGTGTGGCTCGATTGTTTAATGACTGGAAAACTTATTTGCTACCAGTCTGCCATAGATTTTTACGATTCTGCACTTTCTGCACGCTGGGGCATCCATTACAATAGATCTTGACGATGACATCACTTGACAATGTCTAATTTTACCTACCATTGTTGACTTAAGACCAAAATCATGATATTAATATAGAATAAGGAAGTTTTATACAGTCAGAAGGTGGAAATATCATCCAAAAGCTATGCGCGTCATTGTTTAATGCAGTGTTTCATTTCGGTGATGCGTAACTTATAGCAGTGAGCATCATTTGCACAGTTGTGTATCCCACGATGTGACAGGTTCGCCGACGACGAGTTCATCTAGCAGCACACACGTGAGCGATATATCGCTAGCAATGTCGCTAGAAATTGGTCACAAAACACACCAGCGATTTATACAGCAATTTTAATCAGTAATTCGAACGTCACTACGTCTGGAACACCTGCTATCGAAAATTATCTGCAGTGATTAGAAAAATTTAGTATGTCGGTTAATACTCGCAAGAGTATGCATTGCAGTTGTTTTGGGATGTTACCGACTGGGCACTGTAACATATCAAGTAAAATGGTGTTGAGATTTAAACTGTCTGCTCTTTTTCTTTTTTCCTTACCTCGGCGTCAGTACGTTAATCTGTCAGTGGTTTAGGGTCGCGGGATGCTCCTTCCTATTGCCAACCTTTTACCATCCCCTAATTTTTGGAGTGAGTGGTGGGGGACAAAGGCAGTTTCGGCATTTCTAACAAGGGCTCAGGATTACGCCATTGGAGCTTGTATGTCTTTATGGCATATTTCATGGTGTATGACATGGTTGTCAGATAATTTTTCTCAAAATTTCCCTGGGAAAGAACTACTCGCGACAAATCAAAACTGTCGTCAGCGACAAACTAGGTTCAGGTCATACTATTCTCAAAGAATAGGGAATAGGCAAAACAAGCACCATTTCTTGATAAATAAAACAGAAAACTGCTGACAAACTGCTTTTAATAAACGCTTTAAACATGCACTCGCATAACAAGACAATAATTTAAATTCTTGGGTCGGACTCAGATTTTTTTGATACTTTCTTTTTTAACACCTCGCCGTATTCTTTCACGTATGTTTGGTGTTCGCTCAACGCAACTAGTCTCCCTTCCCTGTAGCGATTCGGTTCTAAGCCAAGTCTTTGCTGTTCGTAGGGTATTGAAGGATCGTTCCATAGTCACCGTTGCCATGGAATAGTACTCAAAATATTTAGTGCTTTTATAATGGTAGAGAAAAGATTCTTGCGCTAGTTGAACAGAGTAGCAATCTACAAATCACCTAATTTGGAGCCAGAGATGCATTTTCTCCTCCATCATTTGTACTGCAGGTGCAGTTCAACGGCAGTGACATTAAAACCGTGAAACTTTTAAAACAACTCCGCGCTTTTATGGAAGTGCGCTGTGCTACTTTTGCCCATATTCAGCGGATGTACGTTGTTCAGAGCAAACGCCGGAATACTTTCAGGGAAAATTGAATTCTTAATGGAGACGGGAGTGATTCGATGTATGGTAATACGACCGAACGTCATCAGCACTTCCTCTCACTTTATGTTAAACATTTTCTTGCGAATTTCTATTTACAAACCAAAAGTCAAAATTTAATTTCCACCTCCGGTCCCCCTGCAGGAGCAGCCTGTGCTTCTACAAGTAATTCCACACTCATCGTGTCTCGTTCACTTAGGTCTGCACTCAGATGGTCGATAACCCATGCCGTGTGCTTCCCCACCGACTTACATTGCAGGACATCCACAACGGGTACCAAACTCTAGAGACCTCGCTACTGCCATTCTGCAAAGAAAAGATAAACTACACCAACGTTGCCTTTGAAATGTCGATGACGGAATACCACATTCTATTACTTGGTAAGTAATTACATGACTAATTTTTTAGAAATTAAATGCCATTATCTCACACACTCATTACAGATTCATACACGTCATGTAGTAATACGCTTATTCTCCTGTTCTTCATCAGCAGCATAACGAGTACCACCTGTCTGCCACCATTAACTCTGCCGTCGACTGCATTTTATTTGCAAACGGATGACGTCCTAGTCGAAAGCTGGCTTTCAATTGTGGGGAAACCAGCACTTCTTCCATTCGTTTGATAAGTAATTACATTTGGTGAACATTATTAATATTACATTCTGCTAGCTCACGTGCAATCTATAGATTCCTATATGAAATGTAGTACATCTATATCTACATGTACGCAGAGAATCCGCAAGCCACAGTACGGTGCGTGGCCGAGGGTACTTTGTACCACTACTTGTTTCCCTTTCTGTTCCACTCGCAAACAGAGCGGGGCAAAAACGACTCTCCATATGCGTCTGTATGAGCCCTAACTTCTCGTATCTTCTCTTCGTGGATCTTACACACAACGTATGTTGGTGGCAGTAGAATCGTTCGGCTATCAGCATCAATTGCCTGTTTTCTAAATTTTCCCAATAGTGTGATTCTTGGGTATCTCCCGGTGTATTTGATAATCAAAATATCCACGGGTGTGCTGCCGGTCTATAGTGTCCAACGGGCACAATATTTCGGCGATCATACATGTCGCCATCATCAGGTGAACTGACGGACTGAGCTCCTGTGAACGTGCCGGTACGGAGATCCGTACGCTATGGCTGTTCAGAGGGAACTGGCTTCGGTCGCGGCGGCGGCCGATTTAAATGCCCTCCGCCCGCGGCGCGCTCCCTCCGCCGTCCGCGCCCCGCGCCACGGTCGCGCGGTGGAACAGATTGCGACGGCGTCTGAGATGACGTCGATGTGATGGCTCTGTCCGCCGTAGTCGTCACAACTATACGTTTGCTCGACTTACTCTTGATTAACCCGATCGCTGGTTCCCAAGCCTTGCTAAGATTATAGCCACAGTCACGGTTTACGAGGCCGTCATTGGTGCGAATTTCGATGACCTCTCTAACAACGCTGCCCAGTATCTCAACGTCTGTACCAGAATCCTCGTGCGTTCATACTCCATAGCGTGATTTTCCGACAAACAATGTTCAGCGACCGCCGACTTGCTCGGATACATCAGTCGAGTGTGCCTCTGGTGTTCACGGCATCGATCCTCGACGGTGCGCATCGTCTGACCAATATACGACTTGCCACATTGACACGGAATCTGGTACACGCCGGCCTTCCTCAGACCGAGGCCATCTTTGGCGCTCCCCACCAGTGCACGAGTTTAATTTGCAGGACGGCGGACGGCGGAGGGAGCGCGCCGCGGGCGGAGGGTATTTAAATCGGCCGCCGCCGCGACCGAAACCAGTTCCCTCTGAGCAGCCATAGCGTACGGATCACCGTACCGGCACGTTCACAGGAGCTCAGTCCGTCAGTTCACCTGATGATGGCGACATGTATGATCGCCGAAATATTGTGCCCGTTGGACACTATAGACCGGCAGCACACCCGTGGATATTTTGATTTTCCCAATAGTGTTTTTGGAAGAGAAGTATGCCATCGAGTAGGTTTTATTTGGAAAGTGAACATGCCCTACTCAGATAGCTTTGAGACGTAGGGAAATGCTTACTTCCCTGATTCGTTTGGTAAGTAATTACGTCTGGTTAACATTTACAAAATTGCATGAATTCAATCAACAGATTCCTATATGAAACGCAGTAATAGGGTTGTTCTCCTGTTCTTTATCAGCAGGTTAACGAGCTTCTTCTGCTTGCCAATATTTACTTACTATGCAATCGACAGCGTTTTTCTTATTATTTTATTTATAAGATGCCCTACTCGATATCTGGCTTTCAAATGTAGAAAAAGAGTAGTTCCTTCTTTCGCTCGTTAAGTAATTACATCCGGATAACATTTTTAATATTACATTGTGCTACGTCAAATACTATTTGCAGATTGCTATATGAAATGTAGTATTAAAATGATTCCTTTCATTTGATTTGAGATTTCATGCTAGTATGGTGTTGTTTAGCTTCGGGTGATCTATTCTACTGCGAAAGAAACGTAATATAACTCTTTGCCAGAACTCGACATGATTCTGCCCCTGTTGTATAAACGTTCTAAAAAATGTGAACGTTATTATTAATCTCTTTTATGAAAGAAAGTGGTCCCCGTGCCTTAATGGTCTGTAAATAATGTTGTTCGTGAAATGGTCAGTCTCCGTAGCGAACGGCTCCTGATATGAAAATACCTCACCTCGTAATGTAATTGCTTGGAAACGCGGTGCTTGCTGCTCTGTACTCGTCAGTCGCAAATTTCTGACTGCAGTCGCTGAGAGCCCAGTGCAACGCTCCAGACAGCAAGTAAGCTGTGTTATACACATCACTGTGTGAGGCACTTCTTAAATGAAAATCACTTGGATCGAAGTTGTGGACAATGCCCATAGGTGAAATATCCCTTTAACCACCTTTTTTCAAAATTATGTGATAAATTATTACTTGTATGCAGTTCATGTTACAACATTTATTAACATTCACGAAGGACGACACCGGTACCAAACTCTTACTCTCACGAACGTTACACAAATAATTAATAAACATGAAAAACACCTCACAGAGAAAATTACACCATCTTTGATGAAAAATCTAAAGTTCTCTTATATGGGTGTCTCATTCAACAGTGAATCTAATTACGTGCGACTGCGGTGTCACTAAATAAGAAATCTCTTCATACTCTTTTCTAATCTCATTACGTGTCTTTTCATTCTAAACACTGATGGATTCTTTCTCCTCTGTTTCACAACACTCAAACAAAAATGTTTTTCCCTGAACACAGACGTAGCCACCTCCACGGCTTCTCTGCCACGAGTCCCCTGCTCGGCGCCCGCCTCGCTACTCCTCTGACGTCACAACTCCCCCGCTCCTCGCTGCCAGGCAGCCACGGCAGGGCAAACACATCTCCCAGCGACTCGGCTGCTCTGAGCACAGGCTGTGCGCGAATAGTAAGAGATCCGAGATAGTCGTTTAGCGTCTGAGACTTACGTAGTACGTATAAATTCCTGAAATGCCAATAACAAACTCCCAGTAGATCTCTTTCACTATTCCACAGCCTCTCCGGCCAGAATTTTGCAGGAAGATTTTTACATATGGCAAAGATTGTACTGAAACATTCGCCTGTGTCATATTATACGAAAATAATAGTAAGCCACGAAGTAGTATTGTATTTTGTAAAGAAACATAAAAAAGATTATGGAATATACAAAATATACATGTGACGTGCACATAGTCACTGTAAACAAGTGATAAAATGTAGTGGTGCTAAGTCGCTTATAAATTAATTTGCAAAAATCTTTGTACATTTCGTGCTCAGGTACACTCCAAACAAAGTTACAAATGTTGTTTATATTGGTGTTCAGGTTTACTTACAATACGTCACGTTCCGTTTGAAATAAGTGTGCACAGGTTAAAAAAAAATTGTTCACTACATTAGTGTGCGCTAGTGGCAAAGTCACTAATCGTGGGAAAAATGACATTCATGGCATTTTTCTTTGTCGTTATTTTGCACAAAATCTCGTGTAACTGATTGTGATTACATTGTCTTTTAGTCGTAGCAAATATGTATCGAAGCAATAACTTTTCGTGGTTTTCATACACGAAGCTGTTGACACGAGTGTGCACAGTAAACGAAGTGACACATGTTGGAGTGTCTTCCAGCACTTATGACGCTGTAATATCCCATCATGTGAGAGCGTCGTATCGCGATTGTTTGGGAGGCGACTGAGAGCACACTTAGTGGGCGCAGTACGTGTCTATAATAAACCCAGTGACAACTCAGAGCCACACCGCTCACAAAAGGCACCTCCATGTCACTTTAGTAAAATGTCTATGAAGTCATCTAAAATCACGATAATTGACTTGGCATGTCGTGGTAAAGAAAATATTTATAATATTTCGAACTTTCTCACAGTGCACAGAATAACTCTACTCAAGTCCATAAATGTGCTGTTTTCACAAAGTACTTATATTCTGTCACAATACAGTGAAAGAAAATAAAGCATACAGATTTATCTAAATATGGTGAATTCTCAGATTAAATGACAAAAAATAACAAACATTTCTTACCAAAATCGAAATTACAGATATGCCGGTAGTGACATCTCAAACAGAATAATCATAATCGAAATCTGTTTTACGCAGTGAAAGAAAAGAAACATTAAAATGAAGTAATGCATTACATGTACAGTGCATTGGGAAATATCAACAGGCAAACACTGTTATCAGTCTTCTTACTTTTTCCACGAGCACGAGTCGACCACTGGTGTTGTTATGCAAGAGTACAATAGTGATTTCTGCAGAGTGTATGTTTTTATATACTCCAGTAAACGCGCATAAGAATACAGGCTAAAGGAAAGGACAGGGAGCGAGTGTGAACAACATTTTATTGCTGTAGAGAAAAATAGGAATTGTTACATTTATCTGTTGTGTGTCAGTCACCAAAGAAAATAAAATAAATATGTGTTCACAAAACCTTAACCTACGCACGTGCCAGTTACTTATAATTACCCCAAATGCAAAATTTAAGTATTATCAACACGAGTAGTTAGTAACTATGAACAAGTAAAGTGAAGGTACAGAATGAAAATAATTAAGAAATATTGTCTTTCCGATGAAATCGGTTAACTACAGCCGAAAAGTTATGAGAAACGGTATTTTCCTGTGAATGAGGAAAGACTCATTAGCATAAGCAAAATGACAAATTCATCAAAGCAAGTACACGGCAATAACAGTCTCCAATCCTTCACATTGTTGTTCACAAACAAAAAAATTCATATTTTTGAAAGAAAGTTTTATATTCCTGTAACTTCATTGCCTTGTGTTGTCGTTTGGCAACACCTTATCAGAAGCCATTATAAATATTACTTATCAGAGATACACACCAAAACACAATCAACAAAGCACACAACAAGGGTAAAATCATCACGTAATCCCTGACAATCCCTAAGATCAGTATGCCACACTTCATATCATAAATCATAAACGTCTGCATAATAATCATAACAAGTTTGCTATCCTCACTTCCTATTATCTCACCATATCCTCATTATAAAAATCCATAAATCATTGCTACACATACTTCACCTATAGTTAATCCTTAAGTCTTCACTTCACATACGACACCTACAGCAAAATCCTTACAGTCAATGAAGAAACCCTGATTCTACCACGGTGTTACAGTATCTCGGTGCAAGACGATGAAATTAAACTTTTTACAAATTAATTTCCGTCATCTCACACACTCATTACAGATTCATACACGCCATGTAGTAATACGCTTATTCTCCTGGTCTTCATCAGCAGCATAAGGAGTACCGCCTGTCTGCCAGCATTAACTCTGCAGTCGACTGCCTTTCATCTGCAAACAGAACATGCCCGGCTCGAAAGCTCCCTTTGAGATGTAGGGATGTGTCTTTCTTTCTTTAATTTTATAAAAATGATATCTACAAATTCCTATACGAAATGTGGTACATCTACCCAGATGGGTTACTGCTGCTACGATGGCAGCTTATCAACATTTAAGTGAGTCTTAACGTGGTGTTATAGTCGGCGCACCAGCGATGGGACACAGCAACTCCGAGGTAGCGATGAAGTGGGCATTTTACTGGACGACCATTTCAGTGGTGTACCTACAATATCAGGATACAGGAAAACATCAAATCTCCGACGTCGCTGCGGTCTAAAAAAACATCCTGCAAGAAGAGGAGCATCAACGACTGAAGAGAATCGTTCGACGTGACAGAAGTGCAACCCTTCCGCAAATTTCTGCAGATTTCAGTGCTGGGCCATCGACAAGTGTCGGCATGGCAACCACTCATCGAAAAATCATCGAAAAGGTGTTTCGGATCCGAAGGCCCACTCGTGTACCCTTGATGACTGCACGACACAAAGCTTTACGACCGTCAACACCATCACTGGACTGTTGATGATTGGAAACACGTTGGCTGGTCGGACGAATCTCGTTTCACATTGTATCGAGTGGATGGACGTGTACGGGTGTGGATACAACCTCATGAATCTGTGGACCCTGCATTTCAGCAGGGGACTGTTCCAGCTGGTGGAGGCGCTGTACTGGTGTAGCTGGAGTGATGTGGGACCCGTGACACGTCTAGATACGATCCTGACAGGTGACAAGTACGTAACCATCCTGTCTGGTCACCTGCGTCCATTCACGTCCGTTGTGCACAACGACGGACTTGGGCAATTCCAGCAGGACAGTGCGACATCCCGCTCGTCCAGAGATGCTACAGAGTGGCTCCAGGAACACTTCTGATTTTAAACACTTCCGCCGGCTGTCAAACTTGCAGCATACTGTTCATAGGAGATCTCCACCCCCTCGTTCTCTTACGGATTTATGGACAGTCCTGCAGGATTCATGGTGTCAGTTCCCTCCAGCACTACTTCAGATATTAGGCGAGTCCATACCACGCCGTGTTGCGGCGCTTCTGCATAAAATATGTGGACTTGAACAGCAAATTTTAAGTGTGTCTTTAGGTTTAGATCTACTCCTTTTCCTGAAACTGCTCCTCTATCGTTATTCTTTTCTAATGGGAGTGTAGGGCAAGAATTATTCGGATTGCGTTTATTACATGCTGCGTCACTAATCAATGTAACTGGAGATCCATAGTCAGTTACCGCGGTGGAATTACGTGAGTCAATTGATATGTTGATAATCGCACGATACACATTCTCTTGTGGCTGTTCTTTTCCCTGCAATAACGCGTATATTATTTCTTCCAGTGTGATAATACGTTCTGTTACTGTGTTCATATTGTAAAAATGTGCAAACTGATTAAATCGTCAACCTAACTATTGATTTACTAAATAAAAAGAAAGTGGTCCTCATGTGTTAATGCTCGTGTTGGTGAAATGATCCCTGTCCATTGATGATTTTCGTAGCAAACAGATCCTGGAATGGAAATACCTCACCTCGTAATGTAATTGTTTTTTAAGTAGTGGCGCCTAGTCGCTCATAAATTTTTTTGCAGAAAGCTTCGTCCATTTCGTGCTCAGGTGAACGCCAAGTCGAGTTACAAATGTTGTTTACATATGTGCTCAGTTGTACTAAGAATATGTTACATTTCGTTTGAAAGAAGTGTGCACAAGTTAAGAAAATGGTCCACACTAGTATTGTGCACTAGCTATAAAGTCGTCAATTGAGGCAAAAAATTACATTCATGGCATTATTTTTTGTCGTTATTCTGCACAAAATCTGGTGAGACTAATTGTGATTATATTGTCTATTAGTCGTAGCAAATGTGTATCGAAGCAATGTCTTTTCGTGGTTTTCACACACGCAGCTGTTGGCCTGAGAGTACGCAGCACGCTATGTAGCACATGTTGAAGTGTCTTCCAGCACTCATGACGTTGTAACACCTCTCCAAGTGAAAGCGTCGTATCGTGATTGTCTGGGAGGCGGCTGAGAGCAGAGTTGGTGCACTCCGTACGTGTCAGCAACAAACCCAGTGACAACTCAGAGCCAGACCGCTCACAGAAGGTACCTCCATGTTACTTTTAACAAAATGTCTGTGAAGTCGCCAAAAATCACGATAATCGATGCGGCATGTCGTGGTAAAGAAAACGTTAATAATACCTCCAACTTGGTCACAGTCCAGAAAATAACTATACTCGAGTCCACGAATGTCTCGCTTTCACAAAGTACGTATATTCTGTTACAATACAGTGAGAGAAAATAAAGCTAAGACGTTTATACTGTGTGAGAGAAAAGGAACATTAAAATATTGTAATCATTACATGTACAATGCATTGTGAAAATATCGATAGGCAAACATTGTTATGAGTCTTCTTACATTTTACACGTCCATGAGTGCATGTTATGCAAGAGCACAATAGTGATTTCTGCACAGTGTATGTTCTTATATACTTGAGTACACTCGTGGAAGGATAGAGCCTAAAGGGAAGGACAGGAAACAAATGTGAACAATATTTTACTGCTGTAGAGGAAAAAAAGAAATTATCACATTTGTCTGTCATCTGTCAGTCATAAAACATAAAGCAAATGAAAATGTATTCCGAAAATTTTAACTTGTGCACACGCCAATTACTTATAATTACCCCAAATGCAAAATTTAAGTAGTATCAAGACGAGTACTTAATGTCTGTGAACAAGCAAAGTCAACGTGCAGAATGACAATAAATAGGAAATTATCTCTTTCCGATGAAGTCGACTAACTATAGGCGGAAAACAATGACAAATGATATTATCCTGTGAATGAGAAGAAAACTGATTAGCTCAAGCAAAGTCACAAATCGATCAAAGCAAGTACATGGCATGGCAATAAGGGTCTTCAATCCTTCACGTTGCCGTTCACAAAAAGATGCATTCTGCTGAATGAAAGTGTTTATCTTCCCGTAACTTCATAGCCTCGTATTATCGTTTTGCAACACCTTGTCACAGGCCGTTAGAAATAGCACTCGTCATAGATACGCAGCAAAACACAATCAACAAATCACGCACCAAGGCTAAAAACATCACGTAATCCGTAACAACCTCTAGCATCAATATGCCACACTTCATATCATAAATCATAAACGCCTGCATAATAGTCATAAAAAGTTCGCTATCCTCACTTCCTATTATTTCATCATATCTTCAATATACAATTCCATAATTCATTGCTACACATACTTCATCTACAATTAATCCTTGTCTTCACTTCACATACGACATCTGTAGTAAATCTCTTACAGTCAGTGAAGAAACCCTGATTGTACCTCCGTGTTAAGAGTATCTCAGTGGAAGACGCTGAAATTAAATATCTCCTCCGACTGTTGAGAGTACGCGTTATGCCTGTGCAAATAAATGTACTCTACCTGTTTTCTCAGTACTATCTGGAATCCGTTACTGCATACTTCTGTATGTTATCCTGTAAGAGAAAATGCATTACGACGAGCAAAATTCGATGTTATTGTTTCTCATGTTGCTTTTATCTTCTGTGATGCCCTTTCTTCTTCGAAAAACTCATTGCTGTCTTCTTTTGCGTAACCTTTGCTTGTAAAATGATGTATTCTAAAGATCTGGGTCAGTTATGTTAGAACATGACGTGGTATATGCTCTGTAACAATCATTGTATCGGTTACATAAAAGTCGTAAGGCAGTGAAAATAGACGTACGAAATGGCTTGTACTTGTAGTACTGTATCAGGAAAAATATTTTCGTCATTTACGTGCGAATGAAAGAAAACCCATAGAACCAGCTTGACTACTGTGTACAAACGGTTGATGTCATACGAAAATGAAATACGTGTTGTCAGAACGTAATTGTTATATGTCGGTATGGTGGTGTCATCATTAAGGAGTAGGAAGTCAACCAATTATTTAGTGAACGGTTTTGTATTGGTGATGTGATGAAGACCTCTCGAAGCTCTCGTTGTGAGTGTTTCAAGATGTCCTGCGTTTGGAAGTGGGATTCGTCGAGTCCGAAATTGTCCGTTATAAAGTAATACAAATTTCTGACACCTGTTCCTTGCTTTACCAGATAATGGATGTGCTCGAACTAAAACTGTTTGTCGAACTTGAGATATTCGAGTGTGATTTACCTTCTTTTGTAGCATTTCCTCTTCTCAGCTGCCTCTTTTGTATTAGCCATTGCAATGTCAATCAGTTCACGATGACGTAGACGCTGTGACTTGGGGAAAGAAACAAGTTCTTTTATTTTGTCCGGCGGATTTTTATTCTTCAAAACTAAATGTGGCGAGAGCAAAGTTGAATCAGTAGGTGTGCTGGAAAATCTGTCCCATTCAGTGTGTTATTTGGACCGTCTGTTGGTGCTCCAAAGCTGTCAACCTTGTCTTTGATTACTCATCTGCACTGTCGGCCGTCTGCCCCTGATCAAACGGAGCTCGCAGAGCAGAGCCGCACAGCGCCGGCCGGCTAGAGGCCGCCACCTTGGGAACTTGCACCTACGCCGTGGCAGCGTAGCTATCGATACCACAATTTTTACTACATTAACAGTGTTAAAATTTCGTGATAGTAACGGAAAAGAAAAAGGTTGCTATTTAATGTCGTATTACCAAGACCTTGGTGAGTGTGTCTGCTGTTTCTTTGCGATAGTCTATCGTCAACTGAAGACCACGGCATGCGCCTCTTGCTCTCACACTGTGGTGACGTCACAACACCACCGCCACACACGCTGGCCCGTTGCCTCTCACCGGAACAACAAATCAACACTTTGAAGTCTGGAAACAAACAAACTGAAAGGCATTTACTAAAAAATATCTTAATACACAACTAAATTAAATTACAATTTTTTATAAATAATTTGTATACGTAATTGGCTTTCGTGTGAAATGGTTCAAAGCATTCTGGCATGCACAGCGCAACATCACACACTGGACAACAGTATGTTGTTTCTTTCCTTTCCCACACTCCAGTTTCTTTTTAGCTTCGCTACCAGACACTTTACACCATCTCCACGGCCTCGCTTTGCTGTCAGTTGGAGGAAATTGTTTTCCAAAATGTCGCCCAGTTAGTCTCTCGCCTGCAGTCGAAGGCTTCGCCCATACTGGTTCCTTTCCAGCCACCGTGGCCAGTGTTTCTCCAGTTAACACACATGAGTTTATCTGGAGGACATGGCTGCCTGCATAGCATTTTATACATGACTGTTTACTATTCCCCAAATGAAAATTCTGTAGATAAGTAAGTCGTATCTAGGACTTGCCAACATGTTTTGTATTATTTACTGTCTGATATGTCACGTGAACGAATTATTTTTTTGAATGATGTAGTGAGAATTACTAATTATTCTTACACGTTTCAAATAATTCAAAATGAAATTCACGCTTTACTTCAATCCTGTAGGCGACATTTGTAACTAATTTCCGAACACCGGATTTTGCAAGATTCAGCCGCGACTCACTCGCGTTACGGAAGAAGCGTTTGTACCGAGCAATGAAATGTATATTCACCGATGTCATGTGGAGCGAGGTAGACCTTTTGCTTTCACAATTACAGTGTCACGGTCGGAGAAGCTGACAGGGGCTGCGTCGTAATCCTGCACAGTTACTCACACCCCGCTGTGGTGTGGAGTCTGTCAGGCCTCGAAGCCGACACTGGCGAGACGTGCGTGCAGTGAGTACGTGTAACGGCGCGCCGCTCACCTACGGCTTCCGTGTCCAGACCTGCAGTCAGATTTTGCAGGGCGCCACAGAAGGGTGTCGCGCCTTCTGAGTCGATGGCTGAAAAATCTTTCCCTTGGAGCTCTCTTGTTTGATGCGGAGGGAGTGCAGAGGTTTAGAGAGGTGACCACATTCGCAACGCCTTTGACAATGCGTCCTCCCGGCTCTTTTTCTGCATCCTTTAGTTACTGTGTTCGTGAAGAGTTACTCACCGCAAAAGGCGCAAAATCTGCATTACGAAACTCTCCACTTGGCCGGTGGCCACCCGAGCGAGAAGCAGAAGGCGTACTTCTGCGCATGCGCGGGCGTATCGAATCCCTCTGCTGGTTCTGTGATGCTGGCACCCTTTCTGCCCCCAGACGGCTGTCGCGCTGGACCTGTACCGTACGTTTTTGACAGTTCCGTCACTCTCTTAATAGTAAGTGGTTCCAGAACAGAGGAGCGTTCCGTTCACACAGCTAGGCCAACAAATTTAATTACCATCAACGTTCATGTCCACCGCAAGGTACAGCGACTGTCACAATGTATCTGTGAAAATATATCATTTTACATGTTTCAAACAGGTAAATGAAGTCTAAACATGAAGATGAACAATATTCAGGGCCAACATTTTAATCAGAGTAATTTGTTTTGCAGACAAATGACATATACAAATTACACTGAAATCGGCCTGCTCTCTCGCAGGCGAATTGTTCGATATACTGAGTAGCCTCTAATTCTCATCGTGTAGCGTGTGCTTCACATACACACATTTACCAAAAGATGTGGGACATCCTGATTAAAAAATAGTCCGACCGTGCATGTGTAACGTCAGTCCCGCATGGTGCGTAAATATTTAAGCGGAATGTCTCAGCGACAGAACATGCATTTGCACGTCTGCTGGGATAAAGTTGGACGTTTTCAGGTGTAAACCCATCCCTTAAAAGAACTGCCGTTGCGCTGTTTACTTCTGCATGGATAGTAATGACAGCTTGAAAGTCAGCTGATGTCATTGAGAGACTTGCTGCAAAAATAAAACATTACATGTATTAAATCATCCAGAGCACTAATTTTAACAGAGGTTGTTATCGAAATAATGTTTAGTGTTAGTACATAGTGGATTGCCATTACACAGATGTAGCGTGCTGTGACATAACTACGAAACTGCTGGGAGGGCGAGAGAAAATATCTTTGTAATACTGGGACATTAAATGGCTGCCGGACACCGGTGTCTGCGATCATCACCGACTTTGAAATTGTTGAGTGCAACTGGAGCAGTAATCGCTAAACAGTATTACAGATTTTATGTCGGAAGTGATCGTCCTGATTTAGTTTCGGCCCCCCCTGTCGTGTGGCCGGTCTTTTCTCCGCCGCCGTGGTCGGACCGCCCCTACCGCCTGCTCCCGCCCCGCCGCAGCTTCTGCGCATGCGCGGCCCTCTGCCGGATTCGCTGCCCGCATTCTGCGTCGCTCCCCCACCTGCGAGTTTCCCCTCGGCGACTGCGCCGGCCTTTTGCGCGGGCAGTCTGACGCCACCTGTTGCTGTTTGCACGGGAATAACAGTGTCGTAAGCGTTTCTGCCTTAGAGACAAGACCGAATGTTTACACAGGCTTTCCTTACGTAGAGAGTAATGCAACATGTTACAATTATGTTGCTCTTTCCGGAAATAACTGTTTCTTTGGCGTCATTTTTATCGATGAAATTCGGATCTCGGAAATTTCTTTGTTATCTCGTCATCTGGCGTGCGCAGACGCATACTTAAATGAAAAGAAGTGCTGTAAACTCATCGCTGTGAAACTGGGCTTGAAACGCATTTGGTCGGTACACACCTGTCTGAAGCGTATTTCACAATGCTCCTTAACTTCTTCCACTGATACCCGCGTTGTTGGTGCTGCAGAGGAAAGGTTACCTGAAGCCTGTTTCTCGTCGCTCTTGCTAAGCACAATAATATTCCCAACTTATTTTCTATTTATGGTTACGGTCGTATTCGGTAACACTGTAACGGTCTTGGCATAGCTGATTCCCCGTTCTACCCTAACAGATTCGAAAAGTTCGGGTCTATCTGTCACTTGCAAGTCTAAGATGCTGTCTTCACGACTCGTTTCTCAGATTAATGGCCCGAGGTAGTTTTCGAGTAAAGCACTTGGATCAGTTTCTCACGATTCCCTGGCCCTGCCGTCAGTCTCGGCCACCTATGTCGCCCACTGCAGAGGTGGCAGGTTAAAGGTTCCACCTAAAACTGTAACATGGCGAGGAAATGCACGCCAGATGTTCTCCGGGTTTCTTACTTTCCATTCAGAGCTCCTAATAGACGAGTAGTTCAAAGATATTTCTAGCATCGCTACTGCAACAGGAAAAGGCCGGAACAGCTGTGGTACTCAAACTACCCTCCGCCACACACCAGAATGTATCTGTGAAATTATCATTTCAGACTTTCCGAATCCCTAAATTATTTCAGAAAGGCGTTATCTTGTGAATTTTGGAGCAGTTTTGACACAAAGCGGGATGCGTTACATTTTATCTTCATTTGCACTATAAATACGGTAGCAGATCTGGTGCAGTTATTGTTTACAAGTCTCAAGATAAAGATTTACAATATTCAGGACCAATATTTTAAATTGAGTTATCTGTTTTGCAGATAAATGGTATGTATAAATTACATTGAAAACGACCTCCTCTCTCGCAGGCGAATTGTTTGATGTACCGGCTAGCCTGGATTTCGCATCGTGTAGCGTGTGCTTCGCATACTTCCGTACAAAATTTAATTTTTACACTTTTCTGTCGCACTGGACTGAGATTTACGTATTTCGTTATCAAAATAAATTTTAGCCATTTCTCAGATACCAACCACACACTTAGAAGCACTAGTTTAAATAAATGCGAACACGTTTCAAAATATATGACGTCCGTTTCGACAGCGGATGTCTGCCGTGAGTGCTATTGTGTTTGACGATGCGAAGAACACAGGTGGAGTTCTGGGCTTTTTTCCGTCTGCTGAAGCGGGCCTTACCGTTCCAAAGTGCCGTAATAGTAGAGTGGAACAGGTGAACGGCGTTAGGCGCGATCCGAATTTTGGGGAGTCACCGTTTTTTTAGGACGCTCTAGCGCGGTCACCACTCGTTGTCAGAAAATCACTGCTGATTGCTGCATGTTGTAGAAGAGTTTGTCCAATTTAATTTTGTGTTGGGTTGTCAACTTTGAGAAACACGTAGTCTTTGTGAAATAAATGAAAATCTGAGAAAAGTCGGAAAATTTTGAGGCTTTCGTTGTGAAGTCGACATACTACAGGGCAGGAAGCACGAAATTTGGATTTAGGAGCCCAAAACATGTGATTATGGAATCGCTGAGAAAAGATGTGCTGCAGTTTGTTACCAATTGGTATTTTTGGTCATTGCACGCAAGGTGGCTATGGATAGTTACTGCTAGATATTTTACGGTAGGTGACTTACTGTTTCCAGCAATTTGTGATCAGCAGTGTAATTGTACAGTAGTGGATTTCTTTTCCTGTGTATGCACAGTATATTACATTTATTTATGTTGAGGATCAAGTGGCAGAGCCTGAAGTATTCATCAATGCCGTGCAGGTCACTCACCAAGCCAATACTGTCTCCTGGAGCCGCTGCTTCCTCACAGAGAATGTTGAGGAGCTTCCGTGTGTAACGCCGCCACATGAGGGCCACAGAAGCTCTTGTTCAGAATGCAGTCTGCCACTTTGGTGACACATGCACGCACGGGGATGCCAAGTCTAATTGTATCATAGAAGACAGGGGAATGAATGTTCCAAATGTGGTCTGCTTCCAAAGCGTGTACAGAGACGCAAAAGTGTACTTTGGCGAAACTGCCGTATAATTCCAGTGATGGCTGCATGTCTCACGCGATTGAGTATAATTCCTTGAGAGATGGTAGTTTGTTCTGTAAGAGAAGCAAGGGAGGTGTTTAGGAGTGTAATGATTTTAGGCGGTTGTTCAATTCTCTTTATTTGAAGGTGAGCTGGCAAGAAGGCTGCAGATGGTGTGAGCATGATGTGGTGTGAGCACTGCTACAAATGTGACATTACAGTTAAACATGAAAAGTACTTGTGCGGTACACGCACAGAAGTGAATTCAGTGTGAGGTCGCAAGTGAAGATACATTCTAAGTGAACAGCTTATATGGCAGTAATATGAGAATGGTGCAGTTCGCAGTGATGTGATGTAGCACCATAGACACTGCTAGCAAATAGTTTGCAGTATTTAGGTAATGTAGGAGACTGGTGCAAAGAACTAACATTAACGCACAACAACCGGTATTCTCGCATTTGTGTCTTGGAAGAGATTGGGTGTTTACATTTCGAAATACAGGCGGTTGTGAGAGAGGTCGGCTGTATTCTTGTAAGCTGTTTGAATATTGTATGTGGGACGAGAAACACAAGAGAGGGAGAGAGAAGTGGAGTTTATGAATGATGGAGTATTTTGCAATTGTTGCTGAGCTTTTGCAGAAATTGCTTGTGAAATGTTTTGCAGAGTGAATTCTCAAAACGAAGGTTTGTCACGTTGGTTTACAGATATCTCCTGTTGTTGCAGTAGTTGTGGTGTTACTGGTGAAATTGTGTGGACTGCAAAAGGTAGAAATGAATAGAGAAAGCGATCTTTTCTTTCAGTTTTTTATTTTAATATTATGTACAATGAAGTACTACTTGCACGTATTAATGCTGTGTTAGCATCTCGACGATCTCGTGATGGTTTCCCTCCCTGGCGATGTCCAGGGCGGTGTTCCCCCACTCATTCCTCACCCCCCTGTCGGCTCCGGCCTGCAGCAACGCAGCCGCCGCTTCTGCGTGGCCAAAGAGTGCCGCCAAGTGCAGCGGCGTCTCCCCCCGCTGATCCCTGGAGTTGGGGTCGGACGCCGCAGAGAGCAGCAGCCGCACCACAGCCGCGTCGCCTCTCTCTGCAGCCCAGTGCAGAGCGGTCCACCCATCCCCGTCCCTCGCCCCCACGTCCGCCCCAGCCGCGAGCAACGCCCGCACCTCCTCCACCTCCCCCTCCTTAGCCGCCTCTATCAGCCTCCTGCCTCGCTCTGCATCAGAAAGGCTCCTGCACAAAACATCGACACACTTACTCTCTACTATCGAGACACACACACCAAATGAAAGAAACTGTCACAGCCGCAAAACTGCCAACAATTCTGAATACACTTCTTCCGAGCAACAAATCACAAATCTAGAAATCTCGCTTCTGCGATACGGGTTAACCAGCGTATTACAGACAGACCCACAGCACTAGCCCATAATCAAAAACTTCAGCCATCTCCCATTAAAAATAGGTGCACTCCATCCCGTAACAAATACATTTGGCACATTCCCTCATAGTTCACTCCACAGATCCGCCTCCTTTCACCTCGGCATGCAGCTGCTACCCAATCCTTCATCTACATTCAAACACACCCCTAAAACTACCTTCTCTGGGTACCAATTCCTTCTCTCACTTAGGAAGAAAACACTAGAAACTAAACGTATCTGTAAGTACTGAAATGCAATTTCCTCACCAGACAGCTAAGTGATTCAGACCAGTAACATGGAAATTTCCTGACATACCGACAAAAGATATAAAAGTCACTGCTTCGTACACAATAAGTCGGTCGACATATTTCAAATACAACAAGGGCACCAGGTCGGCTCTCCCTGACACACACACACACACACACACACACACACACACACACACTACCCGCTGCATAATAATCGTCACATGTGCTCATATAATCATGCATGCAACAAGAGATACATCCACTGGAACATTCATTTCCATCTACTTACACACTTTGCAACCCACCATATGGTCTGTGGCAGGCGGTATCCTGCACAACTACTATATTCAGTCATGTTAACTTTGTGCAACTTTTTGCATTTTCTGAAAATTCTGGACACAAAATAAGTTACACACCACTACAGAAGGCGTAAAACTTTACATTTACACTTAAAAAGGTCTAAGTAAACTTCAAGTGTACACCAGCTACGCTGCTTCCAAGTAAAATTTCTCTTTCAGTAGTAGTACAAAGACTTAAACCCTAACTTTAGACCAGTCTCAAAAAAGTACTGTATTTCCTGTATCTAATGCTATGCATAAATTAGATCATGCCAGAAAGAAATCAGGTGCCTGTAAGAAATACAAACAGAGTGTTGATTCATTATCGCATGTTCACTTACAAATATCAAAATACTGGTATAGATCTGGCATTGCTGAACTTTAACCAATGTCGCGGGAACCTCTCTCCACAGCTGATGCAAGTTAAAGGCTGATCCCAAGCGAGAGAGCCAGTAAGAAGCTCCAAAGACAATTGAAATACTAACTAGAAACTACAGACCTAATAAAACTGCTGCATTCAGTACAAAATAATCAATGTAGGTGGAGCAGCAACCATATGAAACAATAGTAGTAACTGGTACATATAAAAAGTTCTCAACTGACTGCAGTCATCTGCTTTTTCCGTTCCGCTCCCAAGTAGAGCGAGGGAGAAACGACTGCCTGTATGCCTCTGTACGAGCGACAACGCCTCTCACCCTATCTTCACACGCCTTGTCTCAAGTGTACATTGCCAGGACTAGAATTGTTCTGCAGTCAGCGTCAAAAAACAGTTCTCTAAATTTTCTCAACAATTCCTCGAAAAGAATTTCGCCTTCCCTCCAGTGATTCCGATTCGAGTTCCTGAACTTTCTGCACAATACCTCTGCGTCACTCTAAACTACCGGTAGCAAATCTAGCAGCTCAGCTCTCAGTCCTATAGCTGTCTTCCTTTAATTCTACCTGTTGCCAATACCAAACACTCTAGCAGTACTCGAGAATAGGTCGCACCAGCGGCCTACATGCAGCCTCATCTACAGGCCAACCACTCTTTCTTAAAATTCTCCCAACAAACTAAAGTCGACCTCCCGCTTTCCCTACCACAGTCCTCTCACGCTCGTTCCATTTCGTATCACTTTGCGAACTCTCGCTCAGACATTTAAGCGACGCCTCTGTGTCTAGCGCAACACCTCAACACTACGTGTCTGTTTTTCCTACTCACCTGCATCAACTTACGTTTCTCTATATTTACAGATGGCTGCCATTCGTCACACCAACTAGAAATTTTGTCCAACTCGCCTTGTGTCCTCCTACACTCACTCACGACGACATCTTACTGTACACCAGGGGACAATCAGCAAACAGCTGCAGATACCTGTCCACCAGATCATTTATGTATACAGACAGCAAAAGCGGTCCCACCACCCTTTTCTGGAGCACTCCTGCCTCTGGCGAACACTCGCCACTGAGGACAACATACTGGGTTCTGTCACTTAAGAGCTGAGGTCCACTCACATACATGGGAACCTATTCCACACGTTTCTATCTCTTTCAACAGCCGACAGTAATCCACCGTGTGAAATGCTCTGTGGACATGTACGAATATGTTATTCAGAGATGATCGATAAGTGCACCACATCACAGGAAAATCTGCACAATGCAAAGAATTGCGATCTTTGGGGTAAAAATGGCTCAGTCACCTCTATTGCAATCACGGGTTGTATTAAACAGTCGGAACAGTAAGAACTGGGGGCTAATGTTGCCCGTCTCAAAAAGAAAGGATTGTAGTTTACATAAAGTCAGCCTTGCCGCTATTGGACGCATCAGAAAGGCGACCGAAAATAAACCACGCGGTTTGCCAGAACCGCCAAGAAAGTGCACTACGAAATTTGGAGTATAAATCCATCATTGCAAGCAGCTTCTCAAAATCGGTAATTTGATCAACCATAGGGACTTTTGTATGGCTAAAAACTAGTGCCGACATTACACAAATAAGTTGTTGGCGTAAAAACAAAAAAATTATTTTCCTTGGAAGAAAGCTGTTTAGCGTAAGACACTGCATGATATGCGATTTACTTGCAACAGACCTCTAAGTAAAGGAAACATCCCTCTAGAGAGAAGTGATTACTGACTGGCGATGCAAATACTTGATACAAGTCAGGAAATTAACAGAACTCTTTTCTATCGACGAAACTTGGGTGGTGAACCAACGACATTCCTCTTAGAAGACGGTGACAGGGTCGTGACATTGGCACCAAAATGGACAATATGATAGTGGAAGCAACAGCGGTGAATGTTGAAACCAATACTTGGTTTATTTATTAGTCTACATCAATGTCGTCTTCACTAAGATATTTCCCATTACATATTATACATTTATTCCAGTAGTTCTTCCAATGCTTGAAACGATTCTGGAACAATCCTTACAGTAGCGTTTGTTTCTAGCCAAACATGCACAAGCACGCAACGAACTGTGAACAGGTGCGTTACCGCAGTGCAGAGACGGTGAACTGTTCCGCCACAAAGCCGGACACCTTTCCGTGTTGCTTCAAGCCATCGGGGTTCAGCTGGTGAGAAGATCTGCCTACTGGCCGTTTCATCTTGGGACAAGGAGTCGTGGTGCACTGTACTGTTAAAACCGAAGATTACCGTCAGACACATAACATTCACATTTCACTGGTCTCGGCCATATGTCACCGAGACGATTGAGTGTTAGTTTACGCATCGTTTGGTTTGACTCTCAGTTCGTCTTCTATTATGAACTTCTCGTCATCCTTATTTTCTTCTAAAGGTTTATACCAGTCGTAAACACCTATTTCACTCGTAGTATACTCACCAAAAGCAGTATATAATATTTCTAAAACCACGATGCATTTTAATCCGTTCTCATAGCAAATTTTAGTACAAATACTCATCTGACTCAAATGGATTTCTTTCTACGGGGAGCACTGAAAGATAGAGTCTGTCATGAATCCCAGGTATGTCAGATGATACGCGCCAGACCACACGACAACGTATCATCCAATGTAGCTTGTCCAGTTCATCTCCCTCTCTCAAACAGCCATTCCAAATGTGCCTAGCAGTCGATGGTGTGCAATTTGACTATATTGTTAATTAAAATGTAAAAACACACTTCACTAAGGAAAGTATTTAGTCTGTGGATGACAAGGCATCAGTTATTGTGAATAAATTTTTAGCTTATTTAAAATCTATTCCGTCTACGTACAATTTCGAGTAGTTTCTAATCGACAGCAGGTCTTTTGCGCTGTAGAACCACCCGAGTGCTTCCAGGCAGAGACAGGCTGAGCTGACAGAAGGTCATACAGATGGCAGCAGTATCGCGTACGCAAGGTATAAAAGGGCGGCGGGTTGGCCACGCTGTCACCTGTACTGAGGTGGCTCCTGGGAAAGGCTTACCGACGTCTTGATGGCCGCACGACAGGTTTTAACAGACTTCGATTGCGTAATTGTAGAGCTTGTCTATGACTTGATATGTTTAAAATGTACAGTATCCGATGTATCGACATAAAATAAAATACCGTTATCTGCTCCCCATGTATCGAGAAAAGGATTGATATATCAGCGCAAAATCATCAACGTGCCTGCCTATAAAAATATGGGTTGCACGTTGTAAGTACACTCCCGGTTTTAGAGCTGTTCGTTGGAGTATTGATTTATTATTGGATACTCTGTACATCAACAAGCTATCCCCCTCAGAGCAAGAACTGAAAGGAAAACGACGGATGTCCACGCCTCCCGACAACCACCGTGCAAGCTGCGGTAACTGCATGTAAGTGGCACACTGAAAGGTGTCTCGTGGGTCCATCGTTCCGTATCGTCACGTATCGGATTTGTCCGCAACACTTCACGTCGACTTCCCTGCTTTTTCGTTTCAGCAAATGCCAGCGACCCTGCAGCTGTAGCGCCAGAACTGGGTCGTGAATCTAAACGTTTGCCGTTTCTGTTGGTAGCGCTGGGCGCCGATTACGCCCTCAGTTCCCTGAGTCCACTGCAGCGACCAGTTTTGTCGTTTAGATATTTGTTCATTTTCAACGTCTGTTTTTGAAGAATGTCGATGTGAAGAAAGAGCACACTAGTCTCGATAAAAATTGTGTAACGCAACTGGTGTCCTGTTTCTTCGCATTTGATATTCCATTCAAACCGCCCCTCCCCCCGGGGCAATGGGTGTCACATATACTTGCCTCACATAGTCAAAATTAAACACTGGACCTGATGAAAGTTCAAAAAGCGACAACACTCCTTTACACAGTGAAACTAAAATTATGCCTCAGTACAAATCCGAAAACTGTGAAAAAATCTAAATTAGGAGGACTGTCTTTAGTTGCCGTGGCGAGAAGACGTATTTCTAGTGATGCAGAATGTTGTCTGAATAATACACCACTGGCCATTAAAATTGCTAAACCACGAAGATGAAGTGCTACAGACGCGACATTTAACCGACAGGAAGAAGATGCTGTGACATGCAAATGATTAGCTTTTCAGAGCATTGACACAAGGTTGGCGCCGGTGGAGACACCTACAACGTGCTGACATGAGGAAAGTTTCCAACCGATTTCTCATACACAAACAGCAGTAGACTGGCGTTGCCTGGTGAAACGTTGTTGTGATGCCTCGTCTAAGGAGGAGAAATGCGTACCATCACGTTTTCAACTTTGATAAAAGTCGGATTGCAGCCTATCGCGATTGCGGTTTATCGTATCGCGACATTGCTGCTCGCGTTGGTCGAGATCCAATGACTGTTAGCAGAATATGGAATCGGTGGGTTCAGGAGGGTAATACGGAACGCCGTGCTGGATCCCAACGGCCTCTTATCACTAGCAGTCGAGGTGACAGCCATCTTATCCGCATGGCTGTAAGGGATCGTGCAGCCACGTCTCGATCCCTGCGTCAACAGATGGGGACGTTTGCAAGAGAACGACCATCTGCACGAACAGTTCGACGACGTTTCCAGCAGCACGGACTATCAGCTCGGAGACATGGCTGCTGTTACCCTTGACGCTGCATCACAAAATGGCTCTGAGCACTATGGGACTTAACTTCTGAGGTCATCAGTCGCCTAGAACTTACAACTAAGTATACCTAACTAACCTAAGGACATCACACACATCCATGCCCGAGGCAGGATTCGAACCTGCGACCGTAGCAGTCGCTCGGCTCCAGACTGTAGCGCCTAGAACCGCACGGCCACCGCGGCCGGCGTGTTTGCATCCCAAACATTTCCCCACTTCTTACCTTTCCAAGTCTTGCATCTCATCCTGGCGTTCTATTTTTTTCTGCTTTGTTTCACATTCTCTACGGAGCATACGGATTTTGATATCAGCATGTGCTGCATTATTAATACTATTATCCTGGACACTAAGTATACAATTCGACACTGTCGATGATGTTTTCAGTGTGCATGTAGCACATGTAGGTGTGTGTCATCTTATATGTAGCGTTTTTAAAATTTTTTTACTTGTAGGTATGTACTTCCTGTGCTAAATTACGCGTTATTACCCGCATGATTAGTATGCACGAAAATTGAAAAATTTCTGTTTGTTGCCTGCCCCTGATATAATTTCAACACTAATTCTCTCTGTCTTCCATGACTGCGAGTGGAAATGGGTGTGCTTCTGTTGCCTGCCCGAGGTGCAGGAGGGTTTTGAATGTTCAGTGGATTCCAAAGTCGATCAAATCTGCAGCTGATTATCTTGGTCAATCAAAGCAGAAAGTACTTGAATCTCTATACAGGAGGGAATCAACATCTACATCTACATGTTTACTCTGCAATTCACACTGAAGTGCCTGGCAGAGGGTTCAATGAACCTGTTTCATACTATTTCTCTACCATTCCACTCTCAAATGGCGCGTAGGAAAAAGGAACACCTCAATCTTTCCATTGGAGCTCTGATTTCTCTTATTTTATTATGTTGATCATTTCGTCCTACATATGCGGATGTCAAGAACATATTTTCCATCGGAAGAGAAAGCTGCAAATTGAAATTTCGTAAACAGATCTCGCCGCAAAGAAAACCGTCTGTTTCATTGACTGCCACACCAACTCGCGTATCATATCAGTGACACACTCACCCATATTGCGCGATAACACAAAACGAACTGCCCTTCTTTGCACTTTTTCGCTGTCCTCCGCCAATCGTACCTGGTAAGGATCCCACACCGTGCAGCAATATTCCAGCAGAGGACGTACAAGTGTAATGTAGGCTCTCTTGGTAGGTTTGTCGCACCTTCCAAGTTTCTGCCAACAAAGCGCAGTCTTTGTTTCGCCTTTCCCACAATATTATCTATGTGGTCATTCCAATTTAAGTTGCTCGTAATTGTAATCCCTAGGTATTTAGTCGAATTGACAGCCCTTAAATTTGTGCGGTTTATGGTATACCCAAAATTTAGCGGATTCCTCTTAGTACCCATGTCGATGACCTCGCACTTTTCTTTGTTTGGTGCCAACCGACACTTCCCGCATCATACAGAAACTCTCTCTAGATCATTTTGTAATTGGAATTGATCGTCTGATGATTTTACTAGACGGTAAATTACAGCGTCATCTGCAAACAATCTAAGGGGGCAGCTCAGATTACCACCTAGACCCTTTATGTAAATAAGGAACAGCAGAAGGCCTACGACACTACCTTGCGGAACGCCGTATATGACTTCTATTCTACTCGATGATTTGCCGTCTATCAGTATGAACTGTGACATCTCTGCGAGGAAATCAAGAATCCAGTCACACAACAGAGACGATACTTCATACGTACAACAGAGACGATACTTCATACGTATCAAATTTGATTAATACTGGATGTATACGTGGACAAGGAAAAAAATTCCCGGATTTTTCCCGGATTTCCCGCTTAAAAATACACTTTCTCCCGCGTGAAAACACTTTTTCCGTCTTAAGTGACAGTATATTTTCCGTCGGAAGTGCAAGAAATTATCAATCCTTTGAATGGTTATGGTTTTGGACATGGGCGTAGAATTTCCTGGCACTTTAGAAAACGAAACTCAGGGGAAAAGACACGTTTTGGAAATATCTTTGATGTGCAGCAACATGTACGTTACGTATTTTCGTATTACGACAGCACACAATGGAATTCCACCAAACACCGCATGTTACTTTCCGAATCACTGAAATCGAGATTGCGATGCGCTTTTGTAAGCCAGCCACAGCTCATGTCACATGATCTCGCCAGCTCATGACAGCGAGTACTCAGGGCATAGGGCGCGTGATGTAGTCAGCCAATAGCAACATCCCTGCTAAGCAGCGGTAACGCACGAGTTAATGGCTTACATTAATATACATAGTGTTGCTACAAGAAAAGCAAAGCTTCGACATATAATATTGGTCACTAAGGTTAATAAGCTGCAAGAGAAGCTTATCTTTCGATATAATGGTGATTTTTTGCTCGCGTTACACTTTAAGATACATCACACAAATGTGGCAGTAAAATTTTCAATAATGACATAAATGTCTGATCTCCAGGGTTCGAAATTCTTCTAAATGGCTTGTCATCAAAGAGTTGATTTTTAAATGGAGTGAAACACACTGTGATTTAAGAATTTCATGGTACATCCTCGCGCATAGTCCAACTTACGTTAAAAGATATTTACTTTGAAAGTAACGCTTTTCAAACCAACATTCGCAATATTTTTCCACGACCTGCTGGAAACAGGTTCGTTCCAGCAGCTGCCGGAGAGCGCCAGGTAAGAGCCGCCCCGCGCTTGCGCAGCTAACATGACGTAGGAAGCCCGTATGTACGTACGTGTAAAACATTGAAAGATCTTACATTACGTTGTAAAAGCAGTAAGACGTCCCAGGGTACTCCAAGAGATCAGAATTTCGTGAACCATACTAAAATGTGCACATTTAAACTGCTACTTAAAGCGCACATTCGTATGTCCAGATTCACATGTAAATTTTCTTGGAGTACCAGTGCTGCATTATCTCATGTTTGGTTCATTATTATGGAATAATGCCATACGTGCTAGAAGATGAAAACTTGCACTTGAAATGCAGCGACCAGTTGAAACTAGCCAGTACTGTGGAATTAAAAATTTCGTTTCAAATACATTGGATGCCTCTGCAGAAAAGGTTAATAAAGGCCAAATTTCTTTAGCAAACAGACAAAAATCACTTCATTGTTCTGCAAGGCGATTGGTGCTTGATGTCAGAAACGTGGAAACAAAATAAAATCTGAAACTAATAATGTATATCAGCCTTCAGTAATTATGTGAATGTATTTTAATTCACTTGATACCTCCCGGCCAAAGATATCCGTTTTGCTTTCATGTGACGCGAGAGTAAACGAAGGAGAAACAGGAAAACCACTGAACGTCAACACGGGCCACGTGGTGACTGCCCACTGTAGTTCAGACTTCTCTGCGCATCAGCCTCGCATCTACGATATTTGCGAACCGGTCAACACCAAAAAAATCGAATTTTCAAAAGTACCCTAGGGCATCTTGTAAAACACATCATTCTGAAAAATTTGAAACAAAATCATACGTGCTCGAGAAAATATAAGACATGTTATATGGTCTGAAGTGTGCCGAACCGCAGTGCCACGCCTCTTCATACAGCATTCTCCTATCGCACGTCACTGTATTTCACCCTGTGGAATTGAAACGGGTATATTTTGTAAGCGATGACAAACTATATTCAGGACTGTGGAAATAGAAATGTCCTGTGGTGCCTCTCCTGCTCCCAGTCAGCCAGTTTGACAGCCTGCCCATCTTTATTTTTTTTAAAAAACTCGCCATTAATAGTGGATGGGATTATTTGTAATCGGGAGAACAAGAACTCTTCAGAAAATTTGGACTCTTTATTGCCTAATAGCTAATAACTTCCTGTTTTGTGTGACAAAAGTAAAATATAGGATGCATAAAACCAATATAGACAAGAGACAAGCAAGAAAGTACACATTTCAATACTTAGCTCCTAGCATTTTTTCTCTCTAATCTGGCTACAGCTTTAAATGGCGTGCTTTGCTTTCTGCACAAGAATCTATTACCTCACCAAAGTTCGCCAAACTTTTTGCTGCATGAAAAATCTAAATTTCGTTATCTAATACTGAAAAAGCTGTTAATACAAATTATACCCAAGATTGGTGTTTTCTGGATCTGATCACGTCTATTTTGTCGCTGGATGCTAAATAAAACAAAACAGGCCTTTCTAATATTGTAGCAAATTTTGTAACACACACACCAAATTATCGAGACTGTTTTGACACAAATGGTCATTTTTAAAACACGATAGAATATAATTCACCAAGTACCAATATCAAATGCCTATTAGGCCTACAACAAGCAAAAAGCTTTATGTTAGGAAATAGTTTCACATTTTATTCATGCGCACCAGTTTCTCAAGCATGAGATCGGAAAGTAGTATTACGAAATTCTTATATAAATTTGGAATAGTCTCGTCCTTCCATAATTTGTGTGATGTCCCCGTTTATTCTGCTTCCTCGTTCTAACAATCTTGTCATCACCAATTCTGTGGACATTCCTGCTACTGTCAAAATTCGTTCGCCGATTAACTTCAGTAACCCTGCGAGAAACACCGGTTTAGTTACCCCGCGATTGTTCTGCCATTAGGCGTTGTTACAAATTCGTACAAAACGTTTTCTGCGTTACTTCCGGATCACAACTTAAGCGGCTGCTAGACAGGGGCTGTACAACTGGTCCTTACTAGTGTAGCGATCTGGCCAGAAAGTTTCTGTCAAACTTCCATTTTCTTGGATACAACGAGAAGATAATACGTAATCTTACCCACTTGTTATTCCTGCAGTCGTTTATTTCCATTCTGGTAGGCTGAATCTATGGATTTCGCTACGAATTATAAGAAAGCTGATCATTCGAAAACCCAATCAACCACATAATCAGACAGCGACTGGCATTTATCCGTTCGGCTTTACTCCGCTCAGCTCGTACGGCCCCATCCCCTTTTGTCTGCAGAAAGTTTATTTTCTAGATGCGATTAGGATTCTCCTGACAGAGACATCACGTACACTACCCACGCATTCAAAAATCAACTTACGATTCATTCAGAAATGAACTTAAAATGTGTTCAGAAACCAACAAGGATGCGTTTCAAAATCATATAAATGATCGATAGATCAACGTGCGCTGGATGCTAGGCGCTTTGTGAAACAAGTTTTTTTCCTTGAGAATATGAATTTGGCGCCCCCTTTTCCTGGTACCATCTAGCTGCTTGCTGCGACTGCTTGCACAGCGGAGAGCCACATTCCTGTAGCCAGAAGCGGGAGAATCTGCTTCTCAAACGCGACTGAACTGCGCATGCGCATGAGCTCGCTCGTAACTGCTAACACGAATGTAATGTAAACAGTTGTGACTTCACGGTCATCGGAGGGAATTTGTTGTTATGAAGTATTGCACAGCCTTCCCAAAGCTGTTGACACGTTTTGCTGTTGGCAGACGCTTGCATGAGGACTCTGTGTCGTCGTCGTACGTGGCGCATTTCGTTTGCATTTTAAGTTATTTTGGTTTTTTTTCTCTCGTTAAGTTTCATTGTTGCAGTATTATTCTGCAGTTGCGGGATACAGTAATATCATTTGTTAGAGTAACGGTTCTTGCCAGTCAAAATTACAAAAATTTAACTGAAAACTAAAACAATGAAAAATTCCCAGAATTCTAAAAAATTCCCGGGTTTTTCCTGGTTTTCTCCCGGATGAAAAAGTTCCCGGGTTTTTCCCAGATCTCCCGGTTGTCCCGGGTCGTATACACTCTGTAGAAGATGAAAACGTGCCCTTGAAATGCAGCGAACAGTTGAAACTATCCAATAGTGTGGATTTGAACACTTTGTTTCAAACAAACTGGCTGCCTCAGCGGAAAAGATCAATAAAAGCCGAATTACTTCAGCAAAGCGACAAAAGTAACTTCATTGTTCTGCAAGATAATTAATGCTCGACTGTCAGATAGGTGGAAATTGTATTAAAATCTGGAACTAATGACGTATTTTAATCTTACGTAATTGTGTGAATGTATTTTAATTCCCTTGATATCTCCCAGCCACAGAAACCACTCTCTTTCATTTGACATGACAGCAGTGAACAAAGAGGAAACAGCAAAGTCACTAAATGTGAACACAGATCACCCCCCCCCCCTCCCCATTACAAGTCAACCTGATCTACGCATCAACCCTGGATCTATGATATTTCGTAGCAGGGCAATACTAGACGGTTAGATGGTGGCGCCCCGGGTCATATACACCATGTAATAGTCTCTTGTTAGAAATGGTATCAAACCCTTCTGGAAATCTAAGAATATGGAATCGATCTTAGATCCCTTGTCGACAGCACTCATTACTTCATGGGCATAAATAGCTAGCTGTGTTGCACAAGAACGATATTTTCTGAATCCGTGTTGGTTATGTATCGATAAGTCATTTTCTTCGAGGTGAGTCATAATGTTCGAGTACAGTGTATTCTCCAAAATCCTACTGCAAATTGAGGTCAGTAATATGTCTCTGTAATTCAATAGGTTACTCCTATTTCCTTTCTTGAGTACTGGTGTGACCTGTGCTACTTTCCGGTCTTTAGGAACAGACCTTTCGCCAAGTGAACGGTTGTATGTGATTGCTAAGAAAGGCACTATTGTGTCTGCATACTCTGAAAGGAACCTGATTCGTATTCCATCTGGACCAGAAGACTTGCCTTTCGTAAGTGATTTGAGTTGTTTCACAACACCTAAAATATATACTTTTATGTCACTCACGCTAACAGCTGTTCTGGTTTCGAATTCTTGAATAGTTACTTTGTCTTTTTTCGTGAAGGAATTAAGGAAAACTGTATTTAGTAACTCAGCTGTAGTGGCACCATCATCATTGTGGAAACTCTGCTGTTGGTTATATATAAAAATAAAAGTTAACTATACCATGGAATTATACAAAACTTCTCCTCGGTGAATCAAATCCACTACTCATCACACCTGGTGACCATCATCCATCGAATACAGGAGTTTGTTTACGAGTGACGAGCCATACAGTGCTGTACGCATCTCGACTCAGCCACACCCACTGCATTTCTCACTTCTCGAGAGCAGATACCTCAATCATTAGACCAGCTGAGTGCATTTGCTGGCGTAACTGGAAATGCCATTGTGGATGATGTTTTTTACCCATGGTTTGCAAACACTACCGCCAGAGATTCTCATGTACATCCTCTGAAGTAGGATAACATCCACCCATTAGATTTCCCTTTTGCTATCTTCCCACAAGTCCCCCAGGATAAACTCTAGTGCAAGTGTCGATGAGAAGCCGAGTCAGAAGTGGAGGTGTGCTCAGGCAGCCGACTGGTCAAGGTGACTGCCTGCAATAAGCAGCAAATCTGGGTTCCTGTTCCAATGCGGCACAGATTTTCAGTAGCCACTACAGATGTAACTGACCAGGGAACCATTTAAGGAATACTCGAATTACATTTTAAGACATACCCAAAACAATCTGTATCCTCATTACTGTACTAAATATTAACTTTTTGTCATTATTACTTGTATTTCTGTTTACCTTATTTTCGCCATTTCTTACTCAGTGTCTTCAACAACTTATATCTACAACCATTCACATAGGTTTTGTTGAGTGCAATTGTGTGAAAAATCCTGTTTCCATACCCATTTAATTCAGAATCAATTTGTAAGACACACAGTCATCACTCTAAACAAAATCTAGATTCAACACATCAATATATAAAGAATCTTTGGGAATGGGTATGATTTGTATGGGACACTTCCTACGTAGCTACAGTTGAGTGACTCTGAACTGAATGTAATTCTCACGGCAAATACAGAGAACGAGAAATCTTCTGCATATGTGCTCAATCTTCAAAATATCATAGCCAAAAAAGTGAGAAAGGAGTAATGTTTAATGGCAACTGTAACCTCTATCCAAAAACTGAAGGAATCTGTACTTTATTTTATTTACTATATCGGCTGGTTAATGCCAAAATAAGCAGTACTGTGGGGGTAAGACTTGGGCACGTGTGGCAACACAACTCACCGGAAGCGAGAGACAGCTGCGTCATCGGGTGGAGGGGTGTGTCTGGCAGACGTGGGAGGCGCAGCTGCAGCAGGAGTCCGGCTGTGGCCGCTGTGGGGTTGACGGTCAGAGTTGGGGGTGGGCCCGCCCCCTGTGGCGGTCGGCGAGCTGCACAGAGAAACACTGTGTGGGTGGGCGTGTTCACACAGGGGCTCACTGCAGGCGGTACAGCTGAGGGACTGTCCACCAGGGCAACAGAACACACAGTGCCAACAACACCAGCCTGTCGCTTAACGTGACTGTGCCACCAATTAACTGATCTTTTTCTGCACTACTTCTGCTATATTCCCCATTGGCGTAGCCTAAGATGCAAAACAACAAATTGTTCACAATGAAGCACAAACCAAATCCCAAACATAAGGGCCAACAATTTTGCTGCCCTGATAGAACAACTATCAGACAGAATTTAGAAGCAGTTAAAGTCAACTGGCTGCTACTTTTGGTTGTGAGGTAATTTGAAAACTGATATATGGATGCTGAATTATATCACTGGAGGAAGAGAGAGAGACAGAGACAGAGAGACAGAGATCCAGCGATAGAGAAACAAACTGGTAAGTTGGGGTATCAACTTACTGTTTAAACTATATGGTCATGGATATGCAGGCGCTCTGATGTGAAGCCCGAGGGAATGAAGAAGATGGACAAGAATTACAAGAGCTATGCTATAAAAGTTATCAAGAGTATATTCAAAATCTGCATTTCAGTAAAGCAAATAGAACTGTATATATGCATGTAATGTCTCCACAATTCGATTCATTGAAAAGACAGCAGTGGTGATGTGTTTCTTAAACAACAATTTTCGTGTTGAGCAGTTTGCAGTAGAGGCCACCATTAAAAGAAAAAATATGGGTTACGCAGTGTATGCAATTTTATCTGATGGACAACGTTTACAACTTGTGAAGTAACCTGTAGTCTATTGAATATGGATTTTTTTTTTTTTAAATTGGAAAGGAAACAAAATAGACTTGTATGGAGCATATGTATCCGAGAGACAGAGGCAACAAATGATAGCTGGATGGAAACGTCACATCAATACTGACGTTGTGGGAGATATGTCGTACACCTGTAGGTGGACAGCGAATATAATCTGCTGTATCCCAGTAGCGGAAAACCTCGTAGGATTCCGTGGACGATCTCTGGTAACGCCATAGGGAACTTCAAACAAGACAGGGGGGCAGAGATTTCCTGTCTGCTTTGTAAAAGGGAATGCACGGAAAAAATTCGGGGCGATAGCTGAACAGAGACGAGAAGGAAATGTGATTGTAAGGCACAGCCTTGAGTGTGACAACGTTACTGTGCTGGCTGGAGTATTCTCTTCTTGTTTGCCCCCAGTGTGCATGAGTAGCCGCAGTGCTCATAGCTCCTGCTTGACTGGATATCTCAGGGAGTCACACCCTGCTCTTTGGGGCCAGTCACCCAGGGGTAGCGTCTTTTTTAGTAATCAGGAAAGTCTTCAGTCCCAGGTTTGAACCTCACCATCACTTGAATTTTGAATACGAATCATCAGCATTGGTGTCTGAAGACTTCCAGCATCAGGTGTCACCCTCTTTCAGCCAACAGCCTTTCCACAGAGGGCGGAGGGTCGACAGAGGTTCAGGGCACTCTCTTTCCCTTGAGGTCTGAAACTGCTCCTAAATGAGGAAGAATTGGCAATGATCAACAACATGAAGACACAGAAGGCAATGTAAACTACTGTGTAAATATGCATAACGTGCATCAACATGACATGTGGCATGTGATTCAATAAGAGCCATAATGGTCTCTCCATTGGCAAAAGACTAGTCCCCCATTCAAACCTCCAGGCGAGGTGGCCCAAGAGGGAGGTGACCACGAGAAAAAGGTTGAGTAACCAACGAAAGGATAACATACTATGATTCGGGAGCTCGAAAATTTGGGTTGCATTCAAAAAGTATTGATATAATCAATCAACCTTAAATAGAAAAAGAAGCGAAATATTGCAGTCAGTTTCGACCTGGAAGATTGGTAAATAAAATACCCTTATTCTTATTAATTGAATTCAAAAAGAATGTGGTTGGGAAGCCAGATAATAAGAAACGAATTTCTGGTCACATGAGAATAGGGTAGTAGCAACAGCAGTAGGATTCAGTATCAATAGAAAGGCAGGGAAGAAAGTGAGTATAGTTATGTTCTCGTGAGAATCAAAAGCAAACCAACAACATGCATAGTTCAGGTATACATGATGACGTCGCAAGTTGAAGGTGAAGAGAGAGAAAAAGTGAGGATATTGAACAGGTAATTCAGTACTATGTAACAGTCATGGAGGGACTGAAACGTAGTCGTAGGGGAAGGAGTAGAAGAAAGTGTTACACGAGAATATGTACTTGATAATAGGAATAGGAGAGAAGAAAGGCTAGTTAAGTTCTACAGTAAATTTATCCTCGTAATAGCTGGTATAGTCCGTTCAAAAATCACTAGACGAGGGGGTATATTTGGAAAAGAATCGAAATATGGGAGGTTTAAAGTCACACCATATTATTGTCAGGCAAACATTTTGAAACCAGATACTGGGCTGTAAAGCATACCCAGGAGTAGATATAGAGTCATAACAATTTAGCAGTGATTCAGAGTAGGCTGAATTTTATGAGACTTGTCAGGAGCCATCGATGAACAAAGAAGTGGAATACAGTAGTACTAAGGAAAGAAGAGATGTGATTTATGTTCTCTGAGGCTACAGATACTGCAATAATAAGCAGCTCAATAGGTAGTTCAGTAGAATAGGAATGGATATCTCTAACAACGACAGTAACAGAAGTTGGAAAGAAAAACGTAGGTACAAAGAAGCTAACTGCGAAGAAACCATGGAAAATATAAGAAATCCTTCAGTTGATCAATCAAAGAAAGAAGTTCAAAAACATTCAGGAAAATTCAGTAATAGAGAAATATGTTACTTAGGAATTAAATGAATAGGAAGTGCAGAGAAGCTAAGGCGAAATGGCTGCACGCAAAATGCGAAGAAATCAAAGAAGAAATGATTCTTGGGACGACTGACGCAGCATATAGAAAAGTCAAAGCAATCTTCCACGGTATTAAAAGCAAGCGTGGTAATATTAAGAGCACAATGGGAATTCCAGTGTTAAATACAGAGGCGAGATCGGATAGTTGGAAAGAGTACACTGAAGGCCTCCCTGATTGGAACAACTTGTCCGATGGCGTGACAGAAGAACAAGCAGGAGTCGGTATGGAAAATATTGGTGATTAGAATCAGAATTTAAAAGCGCTTTGGAAAATTTAAGATCAAAGAAGGCATAAGGTATAGACAACATTCAATCAGAAGTTCTAAAATCATTGGGAGAGGTGGCAAAAGGTCTATTCTCACTGGTGTGTAGAATGTATGAGTCTGGCAACATACAATCTGACTTTGAGAGAAATATAATCATCACGATTTGGGAGACTGCAAGAGCAGAGAAGCGTGAGAATCATCGCACAATCAGCTTAACAGCTGAAGTATCCACGTTTCCGACAAGGATAATACACAGGAGAATGAACAGAAAATTGAAGTTCCGTGACGTTCATAGGATTTGTGGTCCTGGAGAAAGCGTTCGGCAATATCAAGTGGTTCAAGATGTTAGAAATTCTGACAAAAATACATGTAAACTATAGGAAAAGACGAGTAATTTGCAATATGTACAAGAGGCAAGAAGGTAAAATATGAGTGGAAGACCAAGAATGAAGTAATCGGATTAAAAAGGGTGTCAGACAGGAATGTAATCCTTCGCCCCTACTGTTCAATCTATACATGGAAGAAGCGATGACGGAAATAATGGAAAGATTGTAGAGTGGAATTAAAATTCAGGGTGAAATGATATAAGATTTGCTGATGACTGATTCCCTCAGTGACAGTGAAGAAGAATTACAGGGTTTGCTGAATGGAATGAACAGTCTAATTAGTACGGAATATGGAATCGGAGTAAATCAGAGAAAGGCGAAATTGATAAGAAGCAGTAGAAGTGGAAACAGTGAGAGACTTAGCATCGTGAACGACGATCAGTAAGTAGATGACGTTAAGGTGTTATGCTATGTAGGCAGCAAAGAAACCCACGACGAACAAAGCAGGGACGAACATAGCAGGGACGAACAAAGCAGGGACGAACAAAGCAAGGACGGACAAAGCAAGGACGGACAAAGCAAGGACGAACAAAGCAAGGACGAACAAAACAAGGACGACATCAAATTCACACTAGCACTGCCAAAATGGGAATTGTGCTTACCTGTCTTCTGCTGGTGGCCCTCCGACCATACTGCTGACTTCAATGACTTCTTGCGGGTACTCGAGCACAGCGTCCGCCCAGCCCCGCGTGGCCATCACCTGCAGGTGGTCCTTTATGAAGGCGACGGCAGCCCTGGTGGCGTCCGGGCACGAGTGCCTCACTGCCGTGACGGCCGTCGCCGCTGCGGTCTCGACGGCCAACTGAGAGATCAGCTGCCGCTCGCAGGCAGCCTTCAGGGCCGACAAGCCGTACTTGTCGGCCGCCGAGAGCAGCTGGGCGGCCGTGTCGGGCAGCTGGGGGGCCTGCAGGGTATACGTGTAGGCGACCAGGAGCTTCAGCACCGGGCCCTCCACGTCGTCGATGCTCACCTGGCCGCAGCTGGCCTCCAGCATGTCGTGCGCGAACATCGCTGCGAACACGGGGCTCGCGGCTGCCAACACGGCCCTGTGAGCCGCCACCCTCGTCTCGCCCGCCACCAGCGTCACCAGGGCGCCGTCACCCCCGTCTAGCAGGGCGGCCAGGGCCTCGGTTGTGGTGTTCTGAACCTCCGTAACTGCCGACATGGTGGGTGGTCCTGAAACACAGTGCCACTGAGCAGCCCTCACACTGCACCCTCAACACTTGTACGAGGCGCATGCATACCTGTATGAAACAACAGCTGTGAAAGTGTTGTCCACCCTAAACCAATTGCAACATCACCAGTTTCCCTAAAATGACAAGGGCCCGTACTGCTTCGCGATCACCTAACGTTTGTAACTACCACTGCGGTGCTATGATAGACTGCTTTCACCTTCTAAAAATGTTATCGTTCTCAGTCAAAAGATGGTTTATTTATGTCTCAGCAAAAAAATTAGCAAAGCAACAAACTTGTTTCAGCCATAAAGTTACACGACTTATATTTAAATCCAAGTTGGTGGCACCTCTAACTAGGAAAAATTTTCTTCCTCCTTATCCCAAGTTCCTCAGATCCGTGACACCTGATCAGAAGCAATGTACATCTAATGCAGAAATCAGTTTCCTCGGTGAATGTCTCAGGCTAGGCACGATTAAACTTGACCGGCCACCTTGACCGAGTGGTTCTAGGCGCTTCAATCCGGAACCGCGCGTGTGCTACGGTCGCAGGTTCGAATCCTGCCTCCGGCATGGGTGTGTGTGATGTCCTTAGGTTAGTTAGGTTTAAGTAGTTCTAGGTTCTATTGGACTGATGACCTCCGATGTCAAGTCCCATAGTGCTCAGAGCCATTTGAACCATTTTTGATTAAACTTGAAACCCAGATGCCTCTCCTATTCCACGGAACTATAATGTTTTATTGACTGCTGTACAGATTTCCATGTAAATTCGTCTGAAAAACATTTCACACAATAGAATGCCCCGTTAGTAGCTGCTGCTGTAATCAGGTACTATTCCCTTAAAAGGGGCAAACTAGGAATGCTGACGAGACGGACAGGTTTATGTTTCACGGTTTATGTTTCCATCTAGGATCATACACTGAAGCGCCAAAGAACCTGGTATAGACTTGCGTATTGAAATACAGAGATACGCAGTCAGAAAACGGCGCTTCGGTCGGCAACTTGTATGTAACACAAGTGTGTGGCGCAGTTGTTGGATCGGTTACTGATGCTACAACGGCAGGTTACGAACATTTAAGTGTGTTTGAGCGTGGTGTTATAGTCGGCGCACGAGCAATGGAATACAGCATCTCCGAGGTGGCCGTGAAGTAGGGATATTGCCGTACGTCCATTTCACTAGTGTACGTCGAATATTAGGAATCCAGTAAAACATCAGATCTCCGACATCGTTGCACCGGAAAAAGATCCTGCAGGAACGGGACGAACGACGACCGAAGAGAATCGTTGAAGGTGACAGAAGTGCAAGCCTTCGGCAAATTGCAGCAGATATCATTGCTGGGGCATTAACAAGTATCAGCGTGTGAAACGTTCAGTGAAACATCATCCATACGGGCTTTCGGAAAACTTTTGTGACTGCACGACACAGAGCCTCAGGCCTCGCTTGAGCCCGTCAGCACCGACAGTGGACTGTTGATGACTGGAAACACGTTGTCTGGTCGGACGAGCGTCGTTTGAATTTGTATCGCGCAGTTGGTCGGGTATGTGTATGAAGACAACCTCGTCAATCGGTATACTGTTCAAGCTGGCGGAAGGTCTGTAATGTTGTGGGGTGAGTGCAGCTGGAGTGATATGGGACCCCTTATACGTCTAGATGCGACTCTTGGTAGGTGACATGTACTTAAACATCCTCTCTGATCTCCTGCATCCATTCGTGTCCATTCCGCATTCCGACTGACTTTGGCAATTCCAATAAGGCAGTGCGAATCCCACACGTCCAGAATTGCTACAGAGTGGGTCCAGGAACGCTATTCTGAGTTTAGACACTTCCACTGGTCTCCAAACTCCCCAGACATTAACATTATAGAGCTTATCCGGGATGCCTTGCAACGTGCTGTTCGGAAGAGATCTCCACTTCCTCGTACTCTTACAGATTTAAGGACAGCCCTGCAGGATTCTTGGTGCCAGTTCTCTCCAGCACTACCTCAGACATTAGTCGAGTCCATGCCTAACCGTGTTGCAGCACTCCTGCGTGCTTGTGGAGGCGGCACACAATATTAGGCGGCTGTACCAGTTTCTCTGGGTCTTCAGTGTAACAACACCAACATATATTACTCCTACTTTTGAAGCGCTGGTAAGTTAGCATAGGCAAAGCTGAGAAACTGAATTACCGAATATCTGTTAGCTTTTTTCACAGTTGTGTCACGTGAGCTGTCCTGCGATGCAGTTTGAGCAATCTACACGGAACGCAGTAAATAACACGAGAGCAATTATTTGATCTCTGAGTAACAGTGACTGCAACGTCCTCTGAGCTTATCCTGCTCGGGGCAGACACTGCAAATGGGTCTGCTACTTAAGTGAAGGACATCTTTCGATTGAAAGCTATACGATTTATGCTTTATTTCAAGCATCTGTCCATGTTGATAACTCTATGCTTGCAACAATTTGTGACTGTGACGTCTTCCAGCGGCAGCAAAACCGTTTTTTGCAATTTTTAAAGGAGAAAGACATTGTCGAAGAGAAAAGTCGTGTAACACAGCCTCTACTCACCTCGGACTCGGGGAGAAGTGACGTCACGGAGTGGACTCAGCAGGCAGAACGCTGGTGCAGCAGTGTGGGGCGGACAGCCTGCCCGCCGCTTATATGGCCGGCGGCGGGTGACGTCACTGCCTGCCTGCTGCTGCACGCGTCACCGACGGCTGGTGATGGCCCGTATCAGGCGATCCCTAATCTAAAGTGCGCCGAGCCGTCGGGCTTATATTGTACAGCCAGCCTCCTGTTGCCAAGTGACGCCCCTGACCCTGGGAAATCGAAAATTTGGACACGGGTTCTTTGTCCGATTGAAACTTGGGACTTCCTAAGAGATAACTTTCCACACAGTCTGTATCTGAACAGACTCAAACAGTTTATTTTCGCATTGTCTGCAGGACGGCTGCGGTTGTACTTCTGATGGTTGCAAGTCAGTTCTCTTTGACTCGAATGAATAGTCGGAAGTGAAATCCACACAGCAGGCATATTCTCCACAAATAATACACGTAGTGTTTTCGGATCTTCACACTGGTGCAGGGCTCTATTTCAGCCGGAACGCGTTCCGACACCTCCCAGAGACCTTTTTTTTTTTTCCTTTTACAGTTCAGCACCGGAGATTTGAAATAGTACGCGTGTATTAAATCACAACGTAACGATAAGTTACAAGTTACAAGTGAACGTGTCAATGGGACACCAACGTGATGTGACGGGCAGGAGGTACTGCGTGTGTGTGTGTGTGTGTGTGTGTGTGTGTGTGTGTGTGTGTGCGTGTGTGTGTGTACGCACGTACAGTACACCCAAGATACGTTGAGTATCTTGTTGTTGTGATCGGTACATAGCGCCTTTTGTTTACGACTGCCTACAACCTCAGCGGTGTAGTAGCAAGGCGACGTCTCATGTTATGTGTGTCAATGACAAATAAATAATGTAAGCCGTTTTTGAATGTCGACGTCTGTACAATGTGCTTTCACGACATCATTTTATTCCGTGACGTAATTTATGTCATAGCTACTAATCAAATGTGCGTATGGAGCACGCATGACTAAACGTTGGCAGCCTTTCCAGCCGATACGTCCATTTTTCCACAGAACTCTTGACCTTTAAGCTCCCACAGGGGGCAAATTTGAACTCCCAATGCAGAACGGAGGTGTATATGTCTGACCCGTAAGTCTATCTGTCTGTCTGTCTACCCCTACATAGTTCTCAAATTAAAGTTCCAATTTTAAAGCAGATTTTTTTATTTGAAAGCTGGTTTAATCTGGACGGTTCTTACCTATAGTTCTGAAAGTTTGTTCAGCCGTTTAAATTTCATCAGCTACATGAAGTAAAAATGTTTTCCGCCAGCATGCTCTATTGAAATACCTTACGAAGTCCATAAGAACTGCACCACGTTATGTAGTACCAGGTTGTAGATCTCAAAAAGATGTACCTAAATAAAAGATTACGGTTGAACGATAATGATGATTTTTGTCTTCTGAAGTCGCCTGTTTCCGCACCTACAAAGCGGAAAAAGTGTGAGTGTGACCTTGTAAGCCATCGCTGCCTCACAGAGAAGCCAGCAAACAATCCAACAGCTGCCTTCGGAATTCACATTCAATAATATTACTCACTCACTCTATTTACGTCAGTCGCTTGCAGCTCAGTTGCTGATCTGCTCAGAAGCGACAGCATTGTTTCGGTCTGTTCGTAGTGTTTATTCACACATTGTGAATGTGAGTGAACACGAGAGTTTAATAGTTACGTGTACCTCTACAAAAAATAAGTGGCTTCTTCAAACCTAAAAGACAAAAAGTTAGTGAGAGCAACGAAAACGGCAGCCACGTCTTCAACTGCGGCTGGAGAAGAAGATGCAAACAGCAAAGCAGACGGTTCTTCTCCTACGTCGTCGTCGCTAAATGATAATTTCTCTAAGTTGGTGGATATGGATATGGGCAAAACACCTATAGACAGTAATGAAAATTGTAATGATGATGAAAAGCCAGATTGTTGGTCTATCGAACAATGTACAGATTATAAAGCTAAAAACCCCTCGTTAATTATTAAAAAAGCTAGTTTATAGAAGTGTATCTGCACCAGGTCCCAAAAAACGAAAGGGTTAAAACTGGGTGAGCAATGGGTTTTAGGAACTGTAAGCTCATATGGAACAAACAAAAAAGATCAACTAACGTCTCTTAGGAAAAAACTATTTGATAACCGCACATCTCAAGCTCACGGTTTAGCGAACAAAATCCAGACTAACGCAGAAAGACGTCACATTCAGAACCCAGTTGCTTCAATGGTACAGGAACAACAAGTAGTTACGAAGCGTGTATTTCGCACAGCTTATAAGCAAGCAGAGTTAAACAGACCGTTTTATGAGTTTGAGACAGAAATTGATCTGCAAATTAAAAATGGTTTGGATATGGGACGAATACCACATTAAAATGTTGCTTTCTCTAATATAGTGCTTCATATTTCTGATCAGACATCAGATCTAATAAATAAATTAATAAAGAGTGACTCCGAATTTTCACTTCTTTTGGATGAAGTCACTACTCTTTCAAACAAGAACACTTTGATTGTATACCTTAGAACCTTGTTAAAAGGAATGGGAAACCCCACGACAATTTTTGAGCTACATGACAAAACAGCATCTGGTATCTTAGAAGAACTTTTAAAGTAGTTGGAATCCCTAGGTCTAGGCTATGACTTTTTGAAAGACCGTATAATCGATTTGACTTGCAATGGAGCTTGTATCATGTTAGGAAAAAAGTCTGGCTTCGCAAAGCAGGTGTTGGAAATGTTTCCAAACTTATTCACCTGGCATTGTTTGAATCGTCGTATAGAACTCGCCGTGGACGACACGATAGAAGAAGTGGCGGGAATTAATCACTTTAAAATATTCATCGATAAAGTTAGAAATATGTTCAGCTGCTCTCCGAAAAACAGCAGGGGGCTGGCAGTTGTTGCTAAAGGTTTTGAGCAAGAAATTTTGAAAATCGATCGTGTGCTTGACACTCGTTGGGTGGCCTCCCGTTTATTGCCATGGCTCTGTACAATCATTTTTTAGAAGCATCAGAGGACACGCGACGGGACTCAAAACAACGGCCTACTTACAAAGGGCCTTGTAACACATTGTCATCGACATCTTTAGTCTCCAACCTAGCTGTAATGTATAATGTCTTTGAAGAGTTCGCCGATCTATCCCTACAGCTGCAAAGATCAAGTGCAAACCTTGTCAAGCTCACTACGACATTACACTTTTCATAAAAGTGTTTGAAAGTCGGGTTGATGCAATGGGATAACATGCAAATGTAGCTAACATTGTAATGGAAAATATGAACTTTCAATGTGTCGAACTTCGTGAAAGAACAAATATTTCTAAGATTTCTGATAAACAGTTTTGTCGCAGCTTGGCAAATAATTTGTCATACAGGCTGTTATCATCAGTGAATGCATCTGAAAGCTACGATGTTGTTATGAATGACATGAAGGTCATTCATTCCAAATTATGGCCTCATAACATATCGATCACTTACGGAGAAAATGAGATTTAGCGAATGTGTGAAATATTTAAGATCAATAGCCCTCGTGAAATAATGAAGGACTTCAGGGAGTACAAACAGCGCATGAAACCAGTACTAAGCGGAGAAACGCCAACTATTCTTGTACAGCCACCAATGTTCAAAACGTTCTTATCAGTAATGAACAGCATTGCAGTGTCGAGTGCGGAGTGTTAGCGTGGCTTTTCTGCAGTGAACTTAATTATGACACCACTGAGATCTTCACTCTACATCAGCACTGTTTGTAGTTCATCACGCATCAGACTTCTGCGACCACCTGCAGCCAGATACGAACGTGGGCGTCACGTAAAGTCTTGGCTGGCGAAGGGATATCATTCTGCACTGGCTACACAGTCAAAGGCACGAAGTGATGAAGTGTATAATGAAAGGAATATTGTACTATGGAAATGTTTTTCTTAATCCATCTCAAACTGTTTATGATTGATTGTGTTTGAAATAATTTCGCAATGCTTACTTTTTCTTCCTTTGTTTGAGCCACTGAGTATGAACTTAGTTAAAATTATGAGCTCAGTTAAAATTCAATACTTTCTAACAAGGTACTTTTTAACAATAAATATACAACGTATATTCTGCGTAAATTGACTGGTCATATGCCACTGACTTTTGTCAGAGTAACAGATGGTTGTCTTAATGGGAAGTATTTAAAAAACGTTGGATACCCTTAGGTCAAAGATATATACCGCATGTTGACAGGACTTGTTATTTTATGAGTGAAGGGAAACTAAAATCGTATTTCTGACTACAAAATCGTAATCTCAAAATTGTTCTACTCCACTACGGTTCAGCACTGAAATCCCAACTCCCGTACTTCCAACTGTCAACGGCTCTGCAACTCTTTCTGGTCAGCTGAAAAAGTTGCTGTAGTTATTTTAAGCAGGGGGGAGTACAGCAACACGTCACGACATTCAAGTGTGTGTGTCCTTGATGCTGTTATGTCGATAATTTGTTCCTTCGTGTTGTCAGTCTTGACTTAGAACTCGAGCGGGTCATCATTCAAATGTCTCTCGCGCTAAGAAGTGTTGTTTTGCATGCGAATGCTGAATAGCATTAATTTAGGAATGAGCAGTTTATATTATAAGTTCGTTTCCATGGGTTTCTAAGGGAACCTTTTAAGATTATAGAACACTGTTTCAAACAGCCTATAGAATCCTCAAGGCAGAGACTGGTGTTTGGCGGAGCAAGGTGTGAGCACTCTACCAATCTTATCCACTTCCTGTCTTATTCCTGTGGCGCGGCTATCGAGGGACAGATGTCTGTCTGCACGCCTCGGCCTGACCTCTATAAAGGTATTTCAGTACTGGCGCCGTAAGGAGATGAGAATCTCTCCCTTGAACAGACTGACATTTGCGTCTTATTTCTAAAAAAAAAGATGCAGCGTCCAACTCCGTGGTAAATAATGCTGTATAATACAATCATGAATAATGTCGCCGTCTTATCCGAAAGTTGAAGGTTGTGGTGTACCCAGGTATCATTTCCAGGCTGAGCAGTTTAGAAATCAATGACAGTGCGTCCCTTTGCAGAAGATGTATTGTGGAACTTCTGCACATACATCAGCCAAGAATCACAGATGGAAACAGAGAAAGTGTTGAAAAAGAGTGAAAAATTGATATCGGGTTTAGGGGAAATATTAGAATACGGATGCGCGGTCATATTTCTTTTCGTACATATCTCCTTTCGGCGTGGGCGTGTTTATATTGTATCTTTGCCCCATAGAACGTTCCGATACTTATTAGATGACATGTACGTCATGGCTGAACCAAAGCAAGATCTGCCATACCTCCGACATCACTCTTGACTCTCCTGGTCGTATGAGGGGCAAACGACGGAGTCAGTGAAGTAGTTCCACACCCTACAGTGTAAACTGGTTTCCTAGATTCAGACAAGTGGGTTTCACGAGCACGGCCTCCACTTTTTTCGAAACCTGCCGACTTAGCATCTCCATTCCGCCAGCGTAAGACGTCTGCCGGACCGTTACGGTGCCAGCAGAGTGCCTAAGAATTCGTCCCAAGGCTTCTGTCGCGGCAGCTCGACGTGGATGGAGACGCCGAGGCAGTGCTGAACAGAGCGTAGCGCCGGAGGTCAGCGCAGCGTCGCAGGCCAACATGTACACTGCAGGCTTCTGGAAGCCACCCGACCAACCCAAGTCTTCCTTCCCCACCTCTCGTTAGTTAATTGTACACTTGTTTCCATTTTATATCGCTTTGTGGTTTTTTCGCCTCCCCACTCCAAGTATTCACTCAATGCTGTTGGCTTTAAACTTTGGAGACTGGCGTTCTAATCGCATAACAAACGACTTTTTGCTGTTGTTTACAGGTATTGTTACCGTATTTGCCTACATCTAAGTGGTACTGCATGTCAGTAAACGAAGTGAAAAAAGCTCCATTGCTGTTTACACTTCGATATAGTCTTCTAGCAACGACACATTCCTCGTCTAGGAAACCGCTTTTTGTATCTTACAAATCTTTTATGTACTGCCTTTTATAGATCAGGCTCGGAATGTGCCTGTTGTTTACATTGAGCTTTCGCGGTGTAACGTACTAGATCACTCAAACGTTTCCCGAGCTAGTGGCAAATCTCCCAAGACACTGAGCGCGATCGTCGACAGCGAGCTATGGTCTCGAATACCTTTAGCGCATTTGGGAGAGGCAATCTTCCTACGCACCTGCGCCGTATAACCGAGTGAGAAACGTGTGTGACGTGCAGGTATTGGACCGCATATGAAGGGCGCAGCGGGGAGACACTCTGGACTCACATTCGGGAGGACAGTGGTTCGACTCCCTGTCGGGTTCCCATGTTCAGGCTTCCCTCGGTTTCTCGCAGATCGCGTGAAGTTGACGACTCCTGCTGGTATACTGCCACGGATTCTGACACGCTCATCCGGAAATATGGCACCAATTATCGTGAATGCCATTACAGCTCCTTTTAAAAGAGCACGTGTTATTTCCTTCCCCACACTCCTCTGACCGTAGCCCGTGTTCCGTCTCTGACGACCCTACCGTAGACGGCAGTTCCCCACGCCGTGCGAAGCGACCTTCACGCGCCTCAGAACGTGCACGACGACACGTCGCCGGACTGGCGTTCACAGGTGTCGGGAATTCCGATAAGGTGGCCTCGCATTTTAGCTTATCGCTTGTTGTCAGCTCACTCACATTTCTAGATAAACGCGTTTTAACGCGACAGTACAGACTGATATCAATGAGAGAAAATGGGTCACCCCTTTCCCTAAATAATTTAGAATTTTTTCACAGCAAATGCCTTGGTGTACGAGACTGGAGCAGTGACAAGTATCGCAGCTGAGAACCCGGCTGACATTCGCTCGAGTCTAGGGGACCACGCCTTCTGAGGGGACGCGCGACAACACCTGTCCTGACAGGGGTGCGGCGCGCACGCCTGCCTGCGCTCCTGAGGAGGGGGGGAGGGGCGGCCGCTGCCACACGCAGTGAACGCCGAGGTGACGACACGTCTCTGGACCACGTCGTACTGGGATGTGTTGGACGTGCTGCACACCGAAATAAACCGTGCTGCAACGTGGCGAACAATAATAGTAACAAGTCACAGCAGTCACGAAATTAACGGCGGGATAGCGCTAGGTGACGATCAGTTTGGCTTTAGGAAAAGTAAAGGGACGAGAGAGGCAATTCTGACGTTACGGCTAATAATGAAAGCAAGGCTAAAGAAAAATCAAGACACTTTCATAGGATTTGTCGACCTGGAAAAAGCGTTCGACAATATAAAATGGTGCAAGCTGTTCGAGATTCTGAAAAATGTAGGGGTAAGCTATAGGGAGAGACGGGTCATATACAATATGTACAACAACCAAGAGGGAATAATAAGAGTGGACGATCAAGAACGAAGTGCTCGTATTAAGAAGGGTGTAAGACAAGGCTGTAGCCTTTCGCCCCTACTCTTCAATCTGTACATCGAGGTAGCAATGATGGAAATAAAAGAAAGGTTCGGGAGTGGAATTAAAATACAAGGGGAAAGGATATCAATGATACGATTCGCTGATGACATTGCTATCCTGAGTGAAAGTGAAGAAGAATTAAACGATCTGCTGAAAGTAATGAACAGTCTAATGAGTACACAGTATGGTTCGAGAGTAAATCGGAGAAAGACGAAGGTAATGAGAAGTAGTAGAAATGAGAACAACGAGAAACTTAACATCAGGATTGATGGTCACGAAGTCAATGAAGTTAAGGAATTCTGCTACCTAGGCAGTAACATAACTAGTGACGAACGGAGCAAGGAGGACATCAAAAGCAGACTCGCTATGGCAAAAAAGGCATTTCTGGCCAAGAGAAGTCTACTAATATCAAATACCGGCCTTAGTTTGAGGAAGAAATTTCTGAGGATGTACGTCTGGAGTACAGCATTGTATGGTAGTGAAACATGGACTGTGGGAAAACCGGAACAGAAGAGAATCGAAACATTTGAGATGTGGTGCTATAGACGAATGTTGAAAATTAGGTGGACTGATAAGGTAAGGAATGAGGAGGTTCTACGCAGAATCGGAGAGGAAAGGAATATGTGGAAAACACTGATAACGAGAAGGGACAGGATGATAGGACATCTGCTAAGACATGAGGGAATGACTTCCATGGTACTAGAGGGAGCTGTAGAGGGCAAAAACTGTAGAGGAAGACAGATATTGGAATACATCAAGCAAATAATTGAGGACGTAGGTTGCAAGTGCTACTCTGAGATGAAGAGGTTAGCACAAGAGAGGAATTCGTGGCGGGCCGCATCAAACCAGTCAGTAGACTGATGACAAAAAAAAAAAAGCACATCAGCTGAAACAAGCCCAAATGAATCTGTGACGCACCAAATACCGACGCTTGCAAATTAGTACATGCATAATATGGTTGGTTCAAATGGCTCTGACCACTATGAGACTTAACTTCTCAGGTCATCAGTCCCATACACCTAACATAAAGACATCACACACATCCACGCCCGAGGCAGGAACCGTAGCGGTCGCGCGGTTCCGGACTGTTGCGCCTAGAACCGCTCGGCCACCCCGGCCGGCACATGCATAATATAATTCTTTACTTTCGTGTAGCTGTACGTTTTTTTGGCCGTGAGACTTGCGGCTGGTTCGATGTACGTCTCCACGAAATGCTCTCCTGTGGGAACTTCTTTATCTCGGAGTACCACTTGCGATCAACATCCTCAGTTATTCGTTGGGTATATTCCAATCTCGGTCTTCCTCTACAGTTTTTACCCTCTACAGCTCCTGCAAGTGTCACGGCCTTTATTCGTCGATGTCTTAAGAAATGTCCCCTCATCCTGTCCACTCATTTTGCCAATATTTGCGACCTGTTGCATTTCTCAGCATTCCTACTCAGAACCTCCTTTTATCTTACAAGTCCACTCGATTTTCAGAACTTGTTTACGGCACCCCACCAGAAACACGTACATTCTCTTTTTTCCGATTTATTCCACACTGCATGATTCACTTCCTCAGAAATCTCCTCTTCAAATGAAGGTCAGTGTTGGATAGCAGTAGACTTCTTTTTTCGTGTGAGTCTGCTTCCGTTGTCTGTCAGTTTGCTTCTAATGTAGCGAAACTGATTTACTTTGTCTACTTTGTTGCCTGTCCCATCTCACTCCTCCCAGTTTTCATATTAACTTTGTCGCCAATCTCACAAATGATACACCATATTTCTTTCATATTTTTTCTGTTTTCTTTTCAACCCACACTGTGTGGTTAGCAGAGCGTTCATTCCATTTAACATGTCTTGCAACTGAAACTTCCTGGCAGATTAAAACTGTGTGCCCGACCGAGACTCGAACTCGGGACCTTTGCCTTTCGCGAGAAAGTACTCTACCATCTGAGCTACCGAAGCACGACTCACGCCCGGTCCTCACAGCTTTACTTCTGCCAGTATCTCGTCTCCTACCTTCCAAACTTTACAGAAGCTCTGCTGCGAACCTTGGAGAACTAGCACTCCTGAAAGAAAGGATACTGCGGAGACATGGCTTAGCCACAACCTGGGGGATGTTTCCAGAATGAGATGTCTTGCGATTCTTTCTATCGCTGAGAATAGCAATGTCATTTGCGAATCTTGTTATAGGCATCATTTCATCCTGAATTTTAATCACAGTCCTGAATCTCTCTTTCATTGCTGTCATTATGTGTACCCTGAACAATAAGACTACACAATATATCCCTGTCCTATCAGCTTTGCCGGCCGCGGTGGCCGTGCGGTTCTGGCGCTGCAGTCCGGAACCGCGGGGCTGCTACGATCGCAGGTTCGAATCCTACCTCGGGCATGGGTGTGTGTGATGTCCTTAGGTTAGTTAGGTTTAAGTAGTTCTAAGTTCTAGGGGACTTGTGACCTAAGGTGTTGAGTCCCATAGTGCTCAGATCCATCTTTCTTATCACCTTTATAACTGGAGCACTTGGTGTATGGTCTCATTCTCTCCCTCTTGGTCCTCACACATACTGTACACTACCCACCTCTTCTCATAGTTTAGACGCAGTATTCAGTAGTCCGGGCCCGCCTCCTGTTGCTGCTGTTTGCCTGTGCGCTTATTCCCTCTCACTGTGCTGCCGTCGTCTCAGACAGAGCACTTAGAAGTGTGTCGTCCACGAGTCGTTCCCCACGTACCGTTTTGAGGTGGTGCTGGCCTCAGGACAGGACTGCTGATTCTGTGCTGTGTGATCGGTGTAAACAGTGAAATTAGATTCTGTTATCCCACCCGGCAAATGCCAGACGTGACGCTGTGCTGCGGCATTAGCCGACAGGCAGTCGTCACGTATGCAGAGCGACATCTTGTAACACCGCATTGCATCAGCTTTGAGCAGGTTGTTCTGGCGACTTTGGGACATTAGATCACTCGCAGCAAGGACAACAGATCGTGGTAGACCTCGCACAGGTCACGTGTCACATATAGTGGGGGAGGGGGGTCGTGGGGGTGGTGAAGGTTGCGACGACCAGAAGATGGTCCTGCAAAAAGTGTGTGAATAACTGGAGTTGTTGAGGGAGCTATGCACGCACTTGGATGGTCAGTTCTGTGTGGAGAGCTACTTGATCCGTATCACTTACAGCATGTGCGAGCTCTCGACTCATGAGACCGGTGTGCTAGATTGGAGTTCTCCCACTCGATGCTAAGACCGTGCACTGAAGATCGAAAGTTCACAACTTGCATTTTATTTCTGCATGAGGAGAGGTTTACGTACAGGTGAGACAATAAATAACCACAATAGCCGAGTTTGGGCAGGTGTAAATCCTCGAGTGCCAATGGGAGCAGAGCAGCAAGTGCACTCTATTACAAAGACGCCCCGGGCCAGACACGTCGCTGCACAGGTTAACAGGTCCTGCTTGTAAGCAGTTTCTGCGCCCCCGTTTTTCAAGCCTCGTACGGCAGAAGACAATACGGGCAGGGGGAGGGGGGAGGGGCCCAGCAGCGTGGCCTCCCTCTCCAGCAGAGCTCTGGCCGCGTGGGCGTTCCAGCTGAGGCTCTGCTGCACGCCGAACTGGAAGCTGAGTCCCCAGCACGTGAAAAGACCTGACAGCAGCCTGGCTGTAGCCCGACCACTTAGGCTTACTTAAGTTTCGCTGTTATTATGTACACATAATAATTCGGTATGGCAGCAGTTGCAAGTTATTTGGAACAAAACGATATCAGAAAGTACGCAACTAATGGCCAAAATGGTAATTTATTGTACTGTCTTTGTCGAGACTTAGGTAAAATAACTGTAACTACTGAGTTCAGCTTTGATTGGTTACCTGTGATAATGGTTCATAACTATTCATTAGCCGAAAGTAAGGTTGACTATTATTCTTATTCCAATGGAAAATCAAATAATAAATCAAAACAGTCGCCAAACCTAGTGCACATAATCTGTTTCTGAATTAATCAACTATAATTACAATTATGTACACAGAACAGTCTGCCCTACTCATTCTGAAGGTGTCAGTCACTACACGTATAGAGAAAATCTTTGTCCTTGTGAAATAGTAAAATTGAGTTAGGTGAAAACTTTGAAGCATTTACTTCAAAAATGGCTCTGAGCACTATGGGACTCATTTTCTGAGCCCATCAGTCCCCTAGAACTACTTAAACCTAAATAACCTAAGGACAACACACACATCCATGCCCGAGGCAGGATTCGAACCTGAGACCGTAGCGATCTCGCGGTTCCAGACTGTAGCGCCTAGAACCGCGCGGCAACTCCGGCCGGCTGCATTTACTTCGTCTCGTTTTATGTGGAGATTAGTAGATCGATAATCGAATGAGTAACTGACGTATACAACATGATAATGAACTGTGTAACCTCGTTTCCACTGTAACTGCCAAATACTCTAATACAGTTTTCAGATACCTGAATATCATTAAGAACATTGTTTTAATGTAATAATATGGCGTATAAATAGACAATGAAACACTTTTTCGATGCTGCAGTGCAGTAGCCAAGAGGTATACATAAACAAGGCCAAAAATTCATTAATATTCTTAAATAAAAGAATAAATTAATGAATTTTGCCAGATTACGTTCTTTTAAACGGTTCTTGTTAACATTAAACTTAAATTTCAATTATTAGTCCTTTTCATCATCTTTGAAGAGAAAACTCTGATTACTTAGAAACAATCTCAACTTTAAATCATAGAAAGCTCTCAGACCTAGAACTACACTACTGGCCATTAAAATTGCTACACCAAGAAGAAATGCAGATGATAAACGGGTATTCATTGGACAAATATGATAGAACCCACATGTGATTGCATTTTCACGCAACTTGGGTGCATAGATCCTGAGAAATCAGTACCCAGAACAACCACCTCTGGCCGTAATAACGGCCTTGATACGCCTGGGCATTGAGTCAAACAGAGCTTGGATGGCGTGTACAGGTACAGCTGCCCATGCAGCTTCAACACGATACCACAGTTCATTGAAAGTAGTGACTGGCGTATTGTGATGAGTCAGTTGCTCGGCCACCATTGACCAGACGTTTTCAATTGGTGAGAGAACTGGAGAATGTGCTGGCCAGGTTAGCAGTCGAACATTTTCTGTATCCAGAAAAGCCCGTACAGAACCTGCAACATTCGGTCGTGCATTATCCTGCTCAAATGTAGGGTGTCGCAGGGATCGAAAGAAGGTTAAAGCTACGGGTCGTAACACATCTGAAATGTAACGTCCACTGTTCAAAGTGCCGTCAATGCCAACTAGAGGTGACCGAGACGTGTAACCAATGGCACTCCATACCATCGCGCCGGGTGATACGTCAGTATGGCGATGACGAATACACGCTTCCAATGTGCGTTCACCGCGATGTCGCCAAACACGGATGCGACCATCGTGATGCTGAAAAGAGAACCTCGATTCATCTGAAAAAATAACGTTTTGACATCCGAGTACCCACGTTCGTCGTTTACACCATCGCAGACGCTCCTGTCTGTGATGCAGCGTCAAGGGTAACTGCAGTCGTGGTCTCCGAGCTGATAGTCCATGCTGCTGCAAACGTCGTCGAACTGTTCGTGTTTTTGCAAACGTCCCCATCTGTTGACTCAGGGATCGAGACGTGGCTGCACGATCAGTTACAGCCATGTGTGTAAGATGGCTGTCATCTCGACTGCTAGTGATACGAGGCCGTTGGGATCCACCACGGCGTTCCGTATTACCCTCCTGAAACCACCGATTCCATATTCTGCTAACAGTCAATGGATCTCGACCAACGTGAGCAGCAATGTCGCGATATGATAAACCGCAATCGCGATAGGCTACAATCCAATCTTTATCAAAGTCGGAAACGTGATGGTACGAATTTCTCCTCCTTACACGAAGCATCGCAACAACGTTTCACCAGGCAACGCCGGTCAGCTGCTGTTTGTGTATGAGAAATCGGTTGGAAACTTTCCTCATGTCAGCACGTTGTAGGTGTCGCCGCCGGCGCCAACCTTGTGTGAATGCTCTGAAAAGCCAATCATTTGCATATCACAGCATCTTCTTGTTGTCGGTTAAATTTCGCGTCTGTAGCACGTGATCTTCGTGGTGTAGCAATTTTAATGGTCAGTAGTGTATAAGGATGATATTAATGGCTCATCAACCACAAAAATCATCATTAGACTCGGAATGCAGAACGATATACCTTGGATCGAGATGCAGGTAGTAATCAATTGGAAAAAAGCTCAGTCTGTGTATTCACATTTCGTACAGAATTCATACAGTTCAGACCATCGCTGTGTGGATGTGGTCAGTTGCTACTTGCCAGCTGTAGCCAGCCGCCACCTCCTGATGATGTCGAGCAGCTGTCCGGAGGAAACATTCTGCAGCACACAGAACGTGGTGTGGTGGCAGACCTGACGTCCATACGTCAGTCAGTGGCGCGTCATCTTCCAGCTGGACCACGCTTCCCTCGTTACTCCTATCAGCCCTCACGCCTGTTCCTCACCTCCTTTGCTGTGACGCACTGGAGCAGCTCCGGTTACCGAATAGTAATCTGGCACAAAGTCTTCTGTTCTGTAAGGGAACAATGAAGTGTGCAGGGTAAGTGTACTTTACTTCCATTCTGACACCATCAGTGACCACACAAGGATCCAACTGCACGATACCCCATTCCTAAGTTACCACATAGCTATTCTCGATCATCATCGAGTTCCTCACCTCCATTACTCCTGTGTACAGTAATCTAAAACAGCGTTTCGAAATATCTGAGTGAACAGTGAACAATATAGATATAGCGAAATCCTCTTGATTTACTACAGCATCAGCAGCATATAATAAAGCAGGATTACAACCCATTCTTTAGTTATAAATTACCGTTCTTCAACCCTCACGTGTGTTTCTCAGCTCCCTTGCTGTGACATGCAAGGCAAACTGCAGGTATGAGGCAGGAGGGGACAGTAACCTAAAGTAATCTCTGGTGGTTACTAACGGCACTTTGGAGTGTGTTGCATTATAAGGCTAACCTTCCCTTTGTTTTTACAATATTATTGGGACATGGTATTCCAGGAGGACAATGCATAATTTCTCGCTTACGTTGTCATTCAACTCTGCCACTCAGCGTGGACATGTTGAAAGTGGCTGTCTCAGTGCAGGTGTGTGACTGGCAGTCAAACAGGAAGAGTTTATATGCCATAGTGAGACGTTTATGTTCATTAGAAAAAGTGGAAATTATTTTAGAACATACAGAAGAATGCTGAAGATAAAATGGCTAGATCAAATAGCGAATGAGGTGGTACTACACAGAACTGGGGACAAGAGGAATTTGTGGCACAACTTGACTAGAAGAAGGGAACGGTTGGTAGGACATGTTCTGAGGCATGAAGGGATCACCAATTTAGTATTGGAGGGCAGTGTGGAGGGTAAAAATCGTAGAGGGAGACCAAGAGATGAATACACTAAGCAGATTCAGAAGGATGTAGGTTGCAGTATGAAGATTGCACAGGACAGAGTAGCATGGAGAACTGTATCAAACCAGTCTGAGCACTGAAGACCACAACAACAACAACATTTTAAAACAAAATTCCTTGTAACACATTAACTATCATGTGGGCTGTATGCCATTGCCAACAAAACTTTGGATATTATATAAGAGAGGAGCGTGTGAGGGCGTTTGGGAGCAGCGCTGTGTTGTCTTGCTGGAAGACTACGTCTGACTCATGTCGTCGTGTAGGCAGCATCACGGGTTGGTTTTGTGCCACGCACTGCAGCATTCCTCAAAGACTAGTGACGGTGCACCCAACTGGTTTCAACAACTGTCTGGCTAATCAATTCTTTATCGATTGACTCAGTTTTTCAGTTGAATGGAACAACCGGATGGAACTAGCCTTTGTGGCGATGTCAGTAATACCTCCTGGTAATGTGTTTTAGGGATGTGGGCTAAAAAGACCGCTGGATGTGTTGTGGGAATACTGAAGAACGTGGCATCACTAATTACCATTCGGCTTCTGTTTCCAAAACATTAATGTAAACTAATCTGCCAGCTGTGTGAGGAGCAGTACTCTAAAATAAGTTTTGACCTTGTTGAAGAATCATTGAAGTGAGAATGATTAATAAGGCCTCTTCAGATTCCATTTGTAGAGAATCATCAGGTCTCTCTCTCTTACAACTGAAGAAATCCCCATTTCTTACTTATGCTAATATTGAGCTCAGCCATCCTTCTCTTGCAACTGAAGAAATCCACATTTCTTGCTTGTGCTGTTATTCACCTCAGCCATTTCTTAACTCTCTTGGCTTCCCTACGGTTTCATACATGACCGTGCCCTGACATTATGTTGCAAGGAATGTCGCCTAAAAAGCGCTCTGTTTGCACTGAGGAGAAACTGATTGTGAGTGCACGAATAACGCCAATTCAGCTAACATTCCGAGAACGTTAGTGGGAACTGGTCTTCCAGTTGGCCATTTTTCCTCAGTTCGGGGCAAGATGCGGGAATTTTTAAGTGAGTGCCCAAATAATGCCCATTCAGGGTCTGTTCCTGCACCGTCACCGCGATACGACGTTCCAGCGAGACAACGCTACGCTACTTGCTGGCGTCCAAACGAGTCCCACCCTCCCTCTTTCTCCTGTGATTTCTTCTCAACATCGAACAAACACAAATGAACGAAATTAGCGACTAGCACAAAGGACGTCAATTACGAATGGATAAGAAATAGGAAAATCGTATAAACAATTTATTTGAAATTTTCGATGTATGTGTCTTCTTTCAGACAGTTATTAAGTGAACTGGCGAGTCAGATAGTCAATCTCATGCGACGCTGAGCGAGGTGTGTTGGCGGCAAAGCCGACGTGTCGCCCGCCGGCAGTAACGACACTGACGCAGACGGCACCCCCCCCCCCTCCCCCCGTTCGCCGACTGACCGCTGTTCAGCACGCTGTCGCAAGTTTCATCTGTAGCCTGGAGTAACCGTCTAGGTAAACCTGGGATGGAGTGACGATATAAAACAACCTGCGGGGAAAACAGCTATCATGGTGAGTCGAAAAAATGGAAGCAAATTTAATTAACCCGTGAAAGAAATGGCTTACAAAAGACTCGTTAGGAAAAAAATTTCCGCGAACAGATCCAAAACGAGTTCGAAACTATGAGGAAAATCGTATAGACTCCTACAGTTTATGTACGCCAGCTGCGAATGGTGGGTACAACGGGAAAATCGTCCGCCGTGTTTTTGGGAGACTGTGTGTGGGATGTACAACTGGGTGAGTTCGCAAGGTGGAATGTAGTCGGCTATTATCTGCAGGCCGGCCGGAATGGTCGAGCGGTTCTAGAGCTACAGTCTGGAACCGCGTGACCGCTACGGTCGCAGGTTGGAATCCTGCCTCGGGCATGGATGTGTGTGATGTCCTTAGGTTAGTTAGGTTTAAGTAGTTCTAAGTTCTAGGGGCCTTATGACCTCAGCAGTCGAGTCCCATAGTGCTCAGAGCCATATTATCTGCAACAAGAAATGGATTTCACAAGTCCAACTAAAGGAAGAATTGCATTGAGTTTTAACAGCGTAAAGCTAATTCCATACTTGTATGGCTTCATATTTTAATAGCGTAGTATGAATGACTCTGCTGGAAAGCCGTATCTACGTCCAACCATCGGCAGAACTAGTGGAAGAAAATTCACATAATCCGATATCTTGGAAGAAACGAAACCAGTCCAGTCTAGTGTCTTTTGTTTCATTTCAGAGAGACGGCATCGATTTTAATTTGTCTGCACGCATATTTACCACTGCAGTTCATCGCAAGCGAAAAGCTTTGAAAATCTTTCCACATTTCTATAGTATCTATGTTGTTGTTGTTGTTGTTGTTGTGGTCTTCAGTCCTGATACTGGTTTGATGCAGCTCTCCATGCTACTCTATCCTGTGCAAGCTTCTTCATCTTCCAGTACTTACTGCAACCTACATCCTTCTGAATCTGCTTAGTGTATTCATCTCTTGGTCTCCCCCTACGATTTTTACCCTCCACACTGCCCTCCAGTACTAAATTGGTGATCCCTTGATGCCTCAGAATATGTCCTACCAGCCGATCCCTTCTTCTGGTCAAGTTGTGCCACAAACTTCTCTTCTCCCCAATCCTATTCAATACCTTCTCTAGTGATGTAATCTACCCATCTAATCTTCAGCATTCTTCTGTAGCACCACATTTCGAAAGCTTCTATTCTCTTCTTGTCCAAACTATTTACCGTCCATGTTTCACTTCCATACATGACTACACTCCATACAAATACTTTCAGAAACGACTTCCTGACACTTAAATCTATACTCGATGTTAACAAATTTCTCTTCTTCAGAAACGCTTTCCTTGCCATTGCCAGTCTACATTTTATATCCTCTCTACTTCGACCATCATCAGTTATTTTGCTCCCCAAATAGCAAAACTCCTTTACTACTTTAAGTGTCTGATTTACTAATTCAACTCCCTCAGCATCACCCGACTTAATTCGACTACATTCCATTATCCTCGTTTTGCTTTTGTTGATGTTCATCTTGTATCCTCCATTCAAGACACTGTCCATTCCGTTAACCTGCTCTTCCAGGTCCTTTGCTGTCTCTAATAGGAGTACAATGTCATCGGGAAACCTCAAAGTTTTTATTTCTTCTCCATGGATTTTAATACCTACTCAGAATTTTTCTTTTGTTTCCTATACTGCTTGCTCAATATACAGATTGAATAACATCTGGGAGAGACTACAACCCTGTCTCACTCCCTTCCCAACCACTACTTCCCTTTCATGTCCCTCGACTCTTATAACTACCATCTGGTTTCTGTACAAATTGTAAATAGCCTTTCGCTCCCTGTATTTTACCCCTGCCACCTTCCGAATTTGAAAGAGAGTATTACAGTCAACGTTGTCAAAAGCTTTCTCGAAGTCTACAAATGCTAGAAACATAGGTTTGCCCATCCTTAATCTATTTTCTAAGATAAGTCATAGGGTCAGTATTGCCTCACGTGTTCCAATATTTCTACGGAATCCAAATTGATCTTCCCCGAGGTCGGCTTCTACCAGCTTTCCCATTCGTCTGTAAAGAATTCGTGTTAGTATTTTGCAGCTGTGGCATACTAAACTGATAATTCGGTAATTTTCACATCTCTCAACACCTGCTTTCTTTGCGATTAGAATTATTATTTTCTTCTTGAAGTCTGAGGGTATTTCGCCTGTCACATACATCTTGCTCACCAGATGGTAGAGTTTTGTCAGGACTGGCTCTCCCAAGGCTGTCAGTAGTTCTAATGGAATGTGGTCTTCTCCCGGGGCCTTGTTTCGAGTTAGGTCTTCCAGTGCTCTGTCAAACTCTTCACGCAGTATCATATTTCCTATTGCATCTTCATCTACATTCTCTTCCGTTTCTATAATATTGTCCTCAAGAACATCGCCCTTGTATACACCCTCTATATACTCCTTCCACCTTTCTGCTTTCCCTTCTTTGTTTAGAACTGGGTTTCCATCTGAGCTCTTGATATTCATGCAAGTGGTTCTCTTTTCTCCAAATGTCTTTATTTTTCCTGTAGGCAGTATCTATCTTACCCCTAGTGATATGTGCCTCTACATCGTTACATTTGTCCTCTAGCCATCCCTGCTTAGAAATTTTGCGCTTCCTGTCGATCTCATTTTTGAGACGTTTGTATTCCTCTTTGTCTGCTTCATTTACTGCATTTTTATGTTTTCTTTCGTCAGTTAAATTCAATATCTCTTCTGTTAACCAAGGATTTCTGTTAGCCCTCGTCTTTTTACCTAATTGATCCTCTGCTACCTTGACTATTTCGTCTCTTAAAGCTACCCATTCTTCTTCTACTGTATTTCTTTCCCCCATTCTTATCAATCGTTCCCTAATGCTCTCCCTGAAGCTCTCTACAGCCTCTGGTTCTTTCAGTTTATCCAGGTCCCATCTCCTCATATTCACACCTTTTTGCAATTTGCCGGCCGGCCGAAGTGGCCGTGCGGTAAAAGGCACTGCAGTCTGGAACCGCAAGACCGCTACGGTCGCAGGTTGGAATCCTGCCTCGGGCATGGATGTTTGTGATGTCCTTAGGTTAGTTAGGTTTAACTAGTTCTAAGTTCTAGGGGACTAATGACTTCAGCAGTTGAGTCCCATAGTGCTCAGAGCCATTTGAACCATTTTGCAATTTGCTCAGTTTTAATCTAAAGTTCATAACCAATAGATTGTGGTCAGATTCCACATCTGCCCCTGGAAATGTCTTACAATGTAAAACCTGTTTCCTGAGTCACTGTCTTACCATTATATAATCTATCTGATACCTTCTAGTATCTCCAGGCTTCTTCCATGTATACAACCTTCTTTCACGATTCTTGAACCAAGTGTTAGCTATGGTTAAGTTATGCTCTTACTTACATAATAACATACTTACATAGTAATATACTCACATAATAATATACTTATATAATAATGGTTATATGCAAAGAATGTGTGGCTTATCGTGGAGAAAGTGAGACCCCGTACTCGATGACAGATATCGCCGACGGCCGAAACCAGAATCACTGAAATTTTTTAAATTTTAAGTTCGTGGCGTCTGTTCCTTCTGATATCTCCTACAGGACAACACCATTTTGATCCATCAACCACTATGAATTAAGTCACAAATGAATTACAGACACTGGCTGCGAGTCGGCATTGATTTCAGTCAATGGAGAAAGTTGAAAATATGTGCCAGACTGGGGGTCGAACCCAGGTCTATTGCTTGCCAGCCTGGCGCTCCGACCAGTACGCCATCCGGACACAGCGGACCGCCCTGGCCACGCCCCCCGCCACGCCCAAACACTCGACCCGTCCGCGCGCTGCCGGCGGACTGCCCGCTGCCCGTTACGCTCGTTACTCGCGCCATTCCGTCCTGTCACACATGTTAGTAAGACTTTTAATTTGTTTGTCGGAATTTTACTTTGTTTCTTGGTATTTTCGCCGTTCTTTTCGTCGTATTAAACATTGACAAGATACTACTTGGCCCCGAGGAACACACTTCGTTATTATATGTAGTTTTAATAGTTTTTAATACGCACTGCGTGGCATAGGTACTAATGCACTGTTCATGCACACGCTATACAGGATGGACCATTGATCGTGACCGGGCCAAATATCTCACGAAATAAGCACCAAACAAAAAAACTACAAAGAACGAAACTCGTCTACCTTGAAGGGGGAAACCAGATGGCGCTATGGTTGGCCCCCTAGATGGCGCTGCCATAGGTCAAACGGATATCAACTGGGTTTTTTTAAAATAGGAACCCCCATTTTTATTACATATTCGTGTACTACGTAAAGAAATATGAATGTTTTAGTTGGACCACTTTTTTCGCTTTGTGATAGATGGCGCTATAATAGTCACAAACACATGGCTCACAATTTTAGACGAACAGCTGGTAACAGGTAGGTTTTTTAAATTAAAATACAGAATGTAGGTACGTTTGAACATTTTATTTCCGTTGTTCCAATTTGATACATGTACCTTTGTGAACATATCATATCTGAGAACGCATGCTGCTACAGCGTGATTACCTGTAAATACCACATTAATGCAATAAATGCTCAAAATGATGTCCGTGAACCTGAATGCATTTGCCAATACGTGTAACGACATTCCTCTCAACAGCGAGTAGTTCGCCTTCCGTAATGTTCGCACATGCATCGACAATGCGCTGACGCATGTTGTCAGGCGTTGTCGGTGGATCACGATAGCGGATTAGCCGCGACAGCAGCTAAAACACCTACTTGGGCATCATCATTTGTTGCAGGTCATGGTGCTCAAAATGATGTCCGTGAACCTCAATACATTTGCCAGTACGTGTAACGACATTCCTCTCAACAGCGATTAGTACGCCTTCCGTAATGTTCGCACACGCACTGACAATGCGCTGATGCATGTTGTCAGGCGTTGACGGTGAATCACTATAGCAAATACCCTTCAACTTTCCCCACAGAAAGAAATCCGGGGACGTCAGATCCGATGAAGGTGCTTCGATGACCAATCCACCTGTCATGAAATATACTATTCAATACCGCTTCGACCGCACGCGAGCTACGTGCCGGACATCCATCATGTTGGAAGCACATCGCCATTCTGTCATGCAGTGAAACATCCTGTAGTAACATCGGTAGAACATTACGGAGCAAATCAGCATACATTACACCATTTAGATTGCCACAATGCCGCACCATACATTAACCAGCCAAGGTCGCTGATGTTCCACTTGTCGCAGCCATCGTGGCAACTGTACACGACGTTCAAAGTCGTCACCATGCCATTCCTGTAGCATAGAAATATGGTACGGGTGCAATCGATGTTGATGTAGCATTCTCAACACTGACGATTTTGAGATTCCAGATTCTCGCGCAGTTTGTCTGCTACTGATGTGCGGATTAGCCGCGACAGCAGCTAAAACACCTACTTGGGCATCGTGATTTGTTGCAGATCGTGGTTGACGTTTCACATGTGGCTGAACACTTCCTGTTTCCTTAAATAACGTAACTATCCGGAGAACGGTCCGGACACTTGGATGATGTCGTCCAGGATACGGAGCAGCATACATAGCACACGCCCGTTGGGCATTTTAATGACAACAGCCATACATCAACACGATATCGACCTTTTCCGCAATTGGTAAACGGTCCATTTTATCACGGGTAATGTATCACGAAGCAAATACCGTCCGCATTGGCGGAATGTTAGTGATACCACGTACCCATACGTTTGTGACTATTACAGCGCCATCTATCACAAAGCGAAAAAAGTGGTCCAATTAAAACATTCATTTTTCTTTACGTACTACACTAATATGTAATAAAAATGGGGGTTCCTATTTAAAACACGCAGCTGGTATCCGTTTGACCTATGGCAGCGCCATCTAGCGGGCCAACCATAGCGCCATGTGGTTTCCCTCTTCAAGCTAAACGAGTTTCGTTCTTTGTAGTTTTTTCGTTTGATGCTTATTTCGTGAGATATTTGGCCCGGTCACTATCAATGGACCACCGTGTATAACGGACTGCGTCGATTATTCAGGATGGCCTGCGTCAAGAGTCAGTTAAATAATTTTATGATTTTAACTCTATAGTCTTTTCTGACGTGCAAGGCCCTGAAACATGATTTAATTATCAGAAAAAGTTCCGGTTAGCTCACGTAACATTTGGGCTGAGATTTTGTTATCTGCGTCGTATTGAACTTTAAAGTTAACATCCGACTGTCACCATTAATATCTTTGAGGTTCGTAGCAAACTGTTCACACTAAAAAATTCTGAATACAATCACTTTTTAAACTCCTACAGCCTATTTAGTTGAAAGTTACTTGTTAATGAATTTTCCTTTAATAAACAGTTAATTAATATTTCTCCTCCATAGTTTGAACTTTGAGAAGTAATTATTTCCTAGGATGTAATTAACGCCGACTTGGCGCGGGGAGGTCTTTTGTTAAAGGAAGTACACTGTTTAAAATAAACTCTTTTGTATTTGCAATACTTTCTTTATACAGCACAGATAAATAAAACTTTTACTGCATTCTCAATGAAAACTCCAGAAATCAAACCAGTAACCGTAAATTAGCAACAAGAGCGAGCAATAAGAGCAGCAAGCGAGAAACACAAGAGAGCTGACAACACCTTGTAGTGGCTTGCGTAGACCAAACAGTCTGCGACACCTCTTTGTATTGAAATAATACTGAACTTAAACATTTCATTTTGTTTATAAAGAAAATAGTAAAGGATGAGTAAAATACGTCGCCCATAACTGACAAAAATGGGAGAGTGCCTACACAGGCCCCCTGGACAAAGGTCGCGCACGTAAACGCTTACTCCACGACCAGAGTCCAAAGAGACAAACCACGCTTTCACTTAAGCAGTCAACAATTTCTCTCACCTATTTGAATCAAACTCTAAAGTGCCTCTAACGAGGTTGCTTTCTTAAGTATCTCGTGTCAGCGAGAGATGGATCCAGTTGCAGCTGTCGTAACTTCAACAATCGTAATTTCATCGAATAACCTTACGCACTTCAATACCTTTACGCGTTGTTGATGACTTGCTGCTGTATGCCAAACCATTCCTGTGTCTGAGATGTCACACAACTCTAAGATTATTGCTGATGATGGCAGTCAGGAGTTTTAGCTATCGCCTTGGCACACGCACGTGTATCTGTTAGTTTCGCGTTGACTTCTTCAGTTTTCTCTTTGACACGTAGCTCGTGTTTCTGTACTCTAGAATTCAACTCCACGCCACGTCTAGCTACTGACTCAACGGTAATTTCCATTTCCATTAACTTAGCGCTGACTGCTTCCATTTTTCTGTCAGCATATAGACGTATGTGCTTTGCACCCTCCAAACCAGTGTACAACACGCCCAGATTTGTCCATAGTCCACAATATACTGATACAGTCACGTTTCGATACCCTGTCTTTTGTGCGCACTCTCATGCATTTTCGTCTGTATCAGCTCTCACTGAATTTCCTGTTATTATCTACAACCCCAGCTGCCTACACATGTGGTGACGAATTCACTGAATGACAATTCGGCTCCTACGGCTGCTTGGTAAATACGGTTTATATTCATATTGTGTTGTTTGAAAGCGACAATAAGGTCTGCATTATTCCAGTCCACTTGCACCTGTATCCTTGAGTATTGTTTGGCTGAAATAAAATATGGCTGCCAAAGCAGAAATGTCCTTGGATATCATCCTGATTTTCCTCTGCCATGTCGTCAAACGCGGATTCACTAATTGGCTTTGCTTATTCAGATGGGGTAATATTACTGCTTTTCCTGAACGTCTGGTATATTATTCCTTCGGTGCAATACCAAAATTTCCTGCAAAAATATATGCATGCTCGAAGGAGACACCCTCAGGATGTGTTAACAGTATTAGAAGATTAGCCTTCCCGCAACTGAAGACCTGATAAATAAAGCACTATGTTACTGGGAAGCAATGGGCCGTTTGCGTTCTCCTTACGGCTTCCAGCATCACCACTGAAGGACCAGTCGCCTACTACAAGACCCTTTCGTTGAGTTTATGACGTCCTCTCGGTCATGGTGGTAACTGTTCGCCTACATTAGGGTGCAGGGGATTTTATAGAGGAATAAGATAACAAATGTGTGGCTCCAAACTTTTTATACTCTCACATATAGCTGGAGGTACAAACATACATAAATAAGACCGTAGTTCCTACGCCCACATCTGGTATAGTTGAATTATACATCTCCACCTCCGTCGATGCACAGCAAGCCTCGTTGAGTTGAGCTATGGTTCCTTCCAAGAGGGGGAGAGTTTGTCGAAATACTCTAGCAGATTGCTCCGCAATGTCTCACAGAACAGGTAAACCTACGACTGCCTCCTTAGTCGACATTCTAACTCATGCTGTGTTGCGTAACTCGTATACATTAGACTCCCCATAGTCTGCTCATGTAGATATGTGCTCTCTCTGTTGTTCCGTGGCTTGGCTGTTCCAGGCAACTCCCCTACACAGAACGTACGACCACTCAGCACCACCGACAGTGAGTGGACGTAACTGTGGAACGAGGCCGAAATCTGCACTGACGTACCGCCGAGTCGGCGCCGTTCGTCCTCGTGTGACGTTGCTCTGATGTTACAATCGCGACGGACTTCAAATGCTACCACTGGGTAGAGCTCCCAGTGCGGTAGCATACCGGCACTGACATGCTTACACCTGTTAGTGTGAGGACAGGAGGTTTAGTTTAACAACTGTATGTCCACGTCAGGTGTTTGCTGCTGGAATCTACGAGGCAAGTTAGCTTTAAGCTAGCTTTTTGTTTCGTCTATGCTCCAAGCGTTAAGACTTACACCGCCTTGCACCAGGGAGTGTTGATATGCGTGTTGATGTCCTCACACTTTGACGTTTCTGCCACAAGTAAGTTAACTGTTTACTGATCGCTGTAAATATTTACGACGTTCGCAACCTTTACTCTCATTAATATTATCTTTGGTACTGAATTTACAGTTACCTGTGTCGGTGGACGACTGGTTAACACATTTAGGATGGGATTCTAGCCGGCCTGCTGAAGTCTCGTCTGTAACGATGACGTAATCAATGTCGCATTGCGTGGCTGATGCGTGCCTCAGAGGCAGATTCTTTGAGCAGTGCGCGGCGCTCTACATTTAAAGTTTAACAACTGCTAGGGAGTAAGACGCATTTATTAACAATATTCGTCATGATTCTGCTGCGAAGACCGACACTAACGCTGCAATGGCACAAAAAACCCCAAGTATAACGTCATAGAAACGTAGTTATATCGTGAAAGACTGATCGGTATGTGTGAAATGTTCCAGTTAAAACTCATGTCCACACATTTCCGCAAACTACGAAGAAAAGCATAAACTTGGAGACATCCAAATCAAACCTAGGAGAATTTCGACTGGATCAGATAGCGATATCTAAAAGGTTTATCACGGAAATTATGAATGTTAAAATAGTCAGAAATGGGGAATTCTACTCGGATCATTATCTCTCTAAGATTAAAATAAAATTTCTCCCATCTAATGCAAAAAAGCAACTAAAAAAGTGATCGGATACAACACCACTACAGGCAATATTACAAAGGAAAATGTTGAAAAATTTAGAGAAGTAATTGATACAAGTGAAGAAGGTGATTAGAGTGAACTCCAGATGCAAATAACTCAAGCAGCAGAGGAAACTTTCAGATTGGCCAAGAATAAACAGAAGGCATGGTGGAATGAGGAGTGTGAAGAAGCAGTGATACAAAGAACTCAAAAATGGAGAAGTACGAAAAAAGAGGAGGGCCCTGAACAATTCAGACAACAAGGAAAAGAAAGAACAAAAATAATCCGGAAACTCAAAAGAAACTTTGAAAATTCTCAGCTTATTGAAATAGAAGAAACTTTCACCAAAAATAATACTACAAATTTCTACCAAACATTTAAACACATACTTCAAGGATATCAGGCACCAACTATTTGTTTCAAAGATAAAAATGGCAAAATGGGATTAAATAATAAAGAAAATTGTGAAATTTAACAAAATTTTTTGGAAAGCTGTTAAACTATCCAGTTTCAACAGATAAATTTGAATTTCCAGTGACACCTCAAAATCTAGAGGATGATTTCCCACCAACAGAGTTAGAAATTCATGAAAGCATCAAAACACTCAGTAACAATAAAGCAAGTGGTGAAGACTTCACTACAGCAGAATTAGGGTGAAGTGGTCAGAACCAAAACTCATAAAGGATCTGCAACTGCTTCTTGAGAACATATGGAAAACAGAAAAAATTCCAGTTGAATGGAAAACAGCATTAATCCAACCGTTACATAAACATGAAGACAAACAAACTATCAATAATTACAGAGCAGTGTAACTTCTGCCAGTGGCATACAAAATATTATCAAAAATACTCTTACACAGAGTGGTACATACTTTAGGCAAACAAATGGCGGAATATCAGGGTGGTTTTCGAAAGGCAAGATCCTGTGCATAAGAAATGTTTAGGTTATAGTCAATAATTCGCCATAGAATGTTAACCAGGAAACCAATAACAGTGTCATTTATTGACTTCAAGAAAGCATTTGATTGTATACACAGAGAAACAATAGATAAGGTTATTAGAGAGTTTGGTGTTAAATCAAAATTAGCAAATATAATTCGTGAAACACTAACAGGTACAATCTCTAAAGTCTGCCATTTGAAAGAAAAACTGGTGTTAGGCAAGGTGATGGTTTATCACTTTTACTGTTTTATTGTGTTCTAGAAAAAATTGTAAGTATCTGGAATTCGGAGCTAAAAAATCACAAAATTGAACCAATAAGTCTGGGAAGGAAAACAAATGGAACTAAGGTAAACTGCTTGGCTTTTGCGGATGATTTAGCAATAATTTCAGAAAACCTGACAGAAGCAGTTATTCAGATCAACTTTCTGAAAAAAAATAGCAGACAGAACTGGTCTAAAAGTTTCAGCTGACAAAACAAAATACAAGACAAATATAAAAAATGCGCCAAATTCATAGAAACACAAATAGATAAAATAGCGTAAGTAAATAAATTTAAATATTTTGGAGAGACTATACAACAGAATGGACTAGAAAAATCAGCAATAGGTGTAAGAATTAACAAAACGGAATGAGCATATGGTTTGACCAAAAATATTTACAACAATAAATATATAGCTAGAAAAAACAGAACTAAGACACTACACCACTGTGGTGCGACCAGAATGTTTATATGGATCTGAATGCTTAACGATGAACTGTAAGATGGAAAAAATGATGGGTGCAATAAAAATTCAGTAATGAGCAGATCTATAAAAATGCAGAGAAAATCTCTGCTGTAATGGCCTAACGCAGATTAACCTTTTTTGGACATCTCCACCTAATAGTTGGAAATAGACCAACAAAACAAATACTCCTATATTTCTGGAAGAAGAAGTCGACAACAGCATGGATTACAGAGGTAAGGAAAGACCTAAACAGAAAGAACATCGAGGAATCAGAATTAGCAGAAAGAAACCATTTTAAAAATAAAATACTAAATTTGGAAGGCTTTCAAAGGAGAAGAAATAAAAAATCGGGAACATCATGGACAGAAGAAAGGAAGATACTTCATGGGGAGATAATGAGGGAATACTGGAGAAACAGGAAACAACAACAAAGGAAGGAGAGGAACTGAAGTTGTTAACATGATCGTAGTTAGTCAATAAGACTGAAAAAAATGGAGGAATGATGTGACTATTTACCGTGATGGCCTACGCATCTTGTGTGGTGCAAGATGGTAAACAATTCCAACACACACAGCATATTGTTGAGGTGGACTCAATGGCGTGATGCATCTTCCAGGCATTCTGGCGCATAGCTAGGTCGTATGCTCCTCCGCTATCGTGCCCATCCAGTCTTCACGCAGAAAGCTGTGAGTACGTTTCTCTGACAGATGTTTACGTCAAAGAGTCTTGTCAAATTCTTCTTTGCTCAACGAAGGTGTCTCGTCAATTGAACACGTGGGACCCAGACGTACATGCAGTGATGGAATGACGACATTATGCGTTTTACATGAGCATTTGTGGACTTTGACGTGGCACATGTGTGTGACGTAGTGTGATCGTTTAAACATTAATGCTTTCCTACTTATAATGTCCCGCAACAAGTCTCTTATATACAAAACTGTGCGTGACGTCGCCAGATCACAGATTCTCTACTGCTTTGCATGCAGTTGGCTGCTGAGCAGGGGTGCGCTACGGAAATCGAATCCTGTCGCCACTTTGCCCCCCCCCCCACCCCCCACACCCCACCCGCGCTGCCCGTCGGGGCCTGTCGCTTCTCAGAAAAGTACAGCTTTTACTTCTCCCAGTAGAGCATTTTCATTAATACTGCACAACGTTACATTGTTTTTACTAACATTAACAACAATCTCTAACAAAAATTTTGCCGTGTTACGTAACTGCCGGACTGCCGGCACCGGTGGCCGAGCGGTTCTAGGCGTTTCAAACCGGAACCGAGTGACTGCTACGGTCGCAGGTTCGAATCCTGCCTCGGGCATGGATGTGTGTGATCTCCTTAGGTTAGTTAGGTTTAAGTAGTTCTAAGTTCCAGGGGACTGGTGACCTCAGATGTTAAGTCCCGTAGTGCTCAGAGCCATATTATCTGCAACAAGAAATGGATTTCACAAGTCCCACTAAAGAGTCCCACACTGTAGCATCACATACGGACCACATTTCGCTGAATCGCCCTAAAAGGATGAACTCATAATATATTTCAAAAAAATCATAGGTTTTCCATCAGGATACTACACATTGGAAAACAAAGTTTACCTTACACCAACACATAATGGAAATACCTATTCTACAACACATTTTCCGTTTTAATTCAAAATTTGGTACCCATATAGTACACATTTATCACAATATAAATTGTGTATCATTTGCTTTCAGAAACGACCCTTGCCAAGTGCACCACTGACTCAACACTTATTTATAGGTTACTATTTTGTACTTACTACTGAGCCCTAATACGTCTACCAGCTACACCATACACGTGTAAAAGTTATTGAAACAGAACAGTAAAGATGGCAGTGCACCATAGACAGCAGTGTGCCGTGGAGCGTCTCTTGCGGACTACATTTTCATTTCTTTCATTATGTTTATGGACAACTAAGTAAGTGAGTTCTTCTTCATTCCCCATGACTTCCACTTTATCAATTCATTGTGAGTCCTTTCTCACAACTTACAGCTTTCACTTAGATGTCCAATTGCACAACCGTGGCGGCCGACGCAACACAACTTACACATAGTGGAGATCAGCGACACAGAGCAGCCACACCCATCCACCAGTAATAATCCAACAAACTAGATTCAGCCGAGATACGCTCTACGTCTTCGGCTGAGGTTTGGAGTGAGAGCAGCCCGACACAGAACAAAACATTGGAAATCTGTATCCTCAGATATAATGACGGGGTACAGATGGGACATGAATTAATAACTGAACCACTCCACGTGCATAAAGGAGCACAAAGACAAAGTACAAGCGATAATAGAGATTAAAATTAACAATATTGATGTGCAAGCAATCGTAGATACAGGTGCTACGGTCAGTGTCATGAGTATGGACTTATTCAGAGTACTGGGGAAAGAAAAGCGTATGCTGACTTTTCCTGTGAACAGTTGCAAAGTCACTGGAGCCATCAGTGCACAGCGACAAATAATTAAACTCCAAGTGCGGGTAGAGATGTATATAGGGGGAGAAGCCATAGCGTGCTCATTCCTGGTAGTAAAGGGTTTAAAGGTAGCCTGCATTTTGGGGGGTAGATTTTTTGAGAGAAAGGGACGCAGTAATCGACCTTTCTCGGGGAAAATTAAGTTTGATGAACATGGGTAGGATGATAGAATTGTCCATGCTCAGATCTGAAGAGTTACCTGTGCCTAATTGTAATGCTATTAACATAATATGTAGGAATCAGTGGATGCTACATTTAGACCATCATTCTCTAGGACAAAACCTCTATTATCCAGACGTACAAGGTGATCAATTAAAAGCAAATGTGGACGCACTTGTGAACAAAGTATCACAGTCCGAAAATTTGAACTCAGTGCAACAGCAGGATTTGGTACAGTTATTATCTGACTACTATTTTCAGAACGACCAGGAATTGTTAAGGGATATCAATACAACATCGAGGTGAAGCCTCACAAAACCTACTGTCAAGCTTCATACTCCATTCCTTGGTCCAAGAAGGAAATAGTAGCTATCTCTTAGCAGATCCCCAGTCAGGGAGAGTACGGGGACTGTAACCGCCTAAGGATGTGAAAATATTCCTACAGTAAATGACTAATAGTCCTATGTGTTATGTGTAAAAAGGTACACCATTCTTTTGGAAATGAATGAACATTAATGATGTGTTATCTGTAGAGATAATGTACTAGTGTAGAAGTATTTAGTTATAAGAATATGATTGACTTTCTCTTTTGTTTATGACTATTTGTGTTATGTCTTCTTTTTGATTAGTGTTAGCTTAAACATGCTCTAAATGTCTGCACAGATAACCTGATTAGTGCAATTATTTGTAGTGTTAAATTGTGACAGAGATCAGTCAGGAGGAACATTTTAGTAGTGATTAGTTTGTGTACTGCGTAATATTCGATATGTGTGTCAAACTTGAAATGCTACTTGGTACAGTCTTTTCTACTATATATATATATATATATATATATATATATATATATATATATATATATATATACTCCTGGAAATGGAAAAAAGAACACATTGACACCGGTGTGTCAGACCCACCATACTTGCTCCGGACACTGTGAGAGGGCTGTACAAGCAATGATCACACGCACGGCACAGCGGACACACCAGGAACCGCGGTGTTGGCCGTCGAATGGCGCTAGCTGCGCAGCATTTGTGCACCGCCGCCGTCAGTGTCAGCCAGTTTGCCGTGGCATACGGAGCTCCATCGCAGTCTTTAACACTGGTAGCATGCCGCGACAGCGTGGACGTGAACCGTATGTGCAGTTGACGGACTTTGAGCGAGGGCGTATAGTGGGCATGCGGGAGGCCGGGTGGACGTACCGCCGAATTGCTCAACACGTGGGGCGTGAGGTCTCCAGAGTACATCGATGTTGTCGCAAGTGGTCGGCGGAAGGTGCACGTGCCCGTCGACCTGGGACCGGACCGCAGCGACGCACGGATGCACGCCAAGACCGTAGGATCCTACGCAGTGCCGTAGGGGACCGCACCGCCACTTCCCAGCAAATTAGGGACACTGTTGCTCCTGGGGTATCGGCGAGGACCATTCGCAACCGTCTCCATGAAGCTGGGCTACGGTCCCGCACACCGTTAGGCCGTCTTCCGCTCACGCCCCAACATCGTGCAGCCCGCCTCCAGTGGTGTCGCGACAGGCGTGAATGGAGGGACGAATGGAGACGTGTCGTCTTCAGCGATGAGAGTCGCTTCTGCCTTGGTGCCAATGATGGTCATATGCGTGTTTGGCGCCGTGCAGGTGAGCGCCACAATGAGGACTGCATACGACCGAGGCACACAGGGCCAACACCCGGCATCATGGTGTGGGGAGCGATCTCCTACACTGGTCGTACACCACTGGTGATCGTCGAGGGGACACTGAATAGTGCACGGTACATCCAAACCGTCATCGAACCCATCGTTCTACCATTCCTAGACCGGCAAGGGAACTTGCTGTTCCAACAGGTCAATGCACGTCCGCATGTATCCCGTGCCACCCAACGTGCTCTAGAAGGAGTAAGTCAACTACCCTGGCCAGCAAGATCTCCGGATCTGACCCCCATTGAGCATGTTTGGGACTGGATGAAGCGTCGTCTCACGCGGTCTGCACGTCCAGCACGAACGCTGGTCCAACTGAGGCGCCAGGTGGAAATGGCATGGCAAGCCGTTCCACAGGACTACATCCAGGATCTCTACGATCGTCTCCATGGGAGAATAGCAGCCTGCATTGCTGCGAAAGGTGGATATACACTTTACTAGTGCCGACATTGTGCATGCTCTGTTGCCTGTGTCTATGTGCCTGTGGTTCTGTCAGTGTGATCATGTGATGTATCTGACCCCAGGAATGTGTCAATAAAGTTTCCCCTTCCTGGGACAATGAATTCACGGAGTTCTTATTTCAATTTCCAGGAGTATATATATATATATATATATATATATATATATATATATATATATGTGTGTGTGTGTGTGTGTGTGTGTGTGTGTGTGTATGTGTAGCTGTCAGATTGACAGGTTCGAACCTGGAATAATATTAATAATATGAGACCCTGAGAACTTTATTTTCAAACCACTATTATCAAAGAGAATAATGCACCCAGTAGTGACCCGAGGGCACCATGGGAGGCAAACTTATTGCAAATTTAAGTAACGCAAAGTTAAGCACAAATTGAAGGATGTGGAGATCGAACCAGTAAAAAGAGCTAGCCTGATACAGTCCAAGTCAATTTTAGCCTACAGAGACTACACTGTAGTTAAGTAGGACCTTGTAAGTAAAGTGAGACATAATTTCGAAGGAGTTATTGAGCAATATGCCTGAATCCGGCTGGAATGTACAAATAAAATCTACTCGAACATAAATACAGATGATTTTTGGGCAAACTAATACGAAATTTCAATATTTGTTACCATGTACGCAATTATCACACACCTTAGTAAAGAGCGAACAAAGAAGCTACGAATGTGCTGTTACAAAAAATTGCACAACGGACATAGTAACTGAAAAAACTTAAACAAAAGTGCAGTATTGTGTGGCAGAGAGAGACAGTGACTGTTAAACCTGCAGCAATACGTCACGAGGTTGTTTCGAACAAGCAATAAGAAACTGTATCATCGCCGTGTGTGCAAGTGGACAAGGAACTAACACGACAAACAGTGAGCTGATAATAGACGGTAGACCAAGCTAGTGTCAAACTATAACTTGTACTATGCGTGTGTACCAAAAAAAAAATATTCTTTGTGTGTCAAGGGACGCCAGGAAAGCGCATTGACTACAGAGATACATTTTGTTCTAAGGTGAAAACTTCCGTGTGACTAATGACAAGTCATGACATGGTGAAAAAATATTCTGTGCCCATAAAACGCGTTACTGTGACAACGAAACATTGTGCAAACCAGACTAGTGAAGGCCTACTGAATAATAACTGGCAATAACTGTGTGCGTTCCTTCCCACAGCAGGAAAAATGCCCATAAGGATAGTACGCTGTTTGTGAACTTGTTGCATGTTTGCTGGAGCACTGCAAGAAGATGTCACACGGGCATCCGGCTACTTCAGCCATGCAGCGGCCGCAGCAACCCGTAGCAGACCAGACAGCCACACACCTCTCCGCGCCGTAGCTGTCAACACCGGGGGCGGTGACCTTCACGGAGCAGACGCGCCGCGCCGAGCGCCGCTCAACAATCACTCCGCACCGCTCACCGACTACAGCATTATTGACATATTCCAAAATATTTACATAAACTGCATAACATGTCAATGAACTCGAGTTTTGACAAACACTGAACACTTATTATGTATACCCGTAAATTGACGAGAGAAATGAACACTAACAAGTGTAGGAGATGGATTTGTAACACGTAGGTAGTGAGAACATTATGAAAGTGACGTTGTACTAGATGATTTCAAAAAACTAAGTGATATATCCTAGGACAAGTGGCCTTGCAGTATATCGCAAAAATGATAATTACGAGTTGTTAAACACTCACAACAAACTGTCGTTGAACTGTATGTGACTGTGATGTTATGTAACCGTTGATGACAAACTGCTAAATCATTTCAAAACAATGACTGTTAAAGAGACAAGATTAATCATGAACCAACTGGGATGGCTGGGCTTCGGCACAGTTTTGCCCAGGTTTCCTGTCTGCCTTCGCCCAAATGGGGGAGCCATGAACACATATATCCCTGGGACTAATTAAAAGAGCCATTCCATAAAAAACACAGATTTGTAAAGAACGTTACTGGCACCACTGTGTCAGAGTATAGAAACTCTTTGCCAAATGCTGCCAGGGGGCACTGTAACGTTCCCTGGCGGCACACACACTATTAATAAAATGAAATGACACACAGAACTGCCGAACTCGAGCGTGCACATTTGCAAATGCTTAACAACAACTGTGGCACGCCTGTTAGGAACCTGTACGGTAATGAGAACACTACGTACAGTTCATACCAACAAAAAAGCAATTCGTATGTACTGTAATTGCTTAACAAAAAATATTATTTAATTTTGTGTAAAGGACGTTGGTTATTATTGTAATATTTTCTGTAATAATATTCTCGATGTATTTATGATTGTAATATTTCTATACTCATAATGTAATTACGAAATAAGTTGATATCTGCGATGAAAAAATGTAAAATATAGCCACAGAGGAAAATAATGTTCTAAGATTACAAAGAGATATTCATTAACAGCAATACTATAAAAAGCACTTCATAATGTGCAGTCTTTATCTTCTTCCTCGAGAGCTGAGAGAGAGAGGAACCTGTGACGTAGCATTATATGAATGAGTAGAGTTCTTTTGTCTGTATCTATCTTTAGCCGCCATTAGAGGAGAAATTATAAAGGTGTGTAATTTTAATTATTGTTATGTTGTAAATACATTGTAATTTATCAAAATTGTGTATTACTAATGTAAATTAGCTTGCCCATGTCATCTATAATACTTCTTTAAGGAATTTTCAGCATTTTTAGCGATTATCGTTGGTGTTGCTGGGCTGTGCCGCGACCGAACGATTTGCAGCGGCGGCACATTTAAAAAATTGTTCCGCTATAAAACTAACCAAACCCGTAAATCGGGAGCAGGTAAAATTAGCAGTGATTTACGAAATATTTTTCTTTTACAGTGATTCTGAGGCTGACTGAATTTATTACTGGTTTTACATTTGTGCATTCATAGGCGGATAATTAACGTTGAAGTTGTTAATCTGTTGGTTCTTTCAATTTCTAAAGCAAATAACTTAAACGTATAGTGAAGTGTGTTTTGTCAGTGATAATTAAACCTTCAGGTCGGCTTGGCAATATTTAACCATTTTATGCTAACAGAGACAGTCTTGTGTTCCATAGCTAACGCCGGGAAGAATTCAGTAAATATTTAAAAAACCCACTGCGTATAGAAAATATGTGTCAAGGCCGAAATACGTAAAAAAAATTTAATTTAAATAGTTTTCAAAGTCATAAATGTTATTAGTCAGTTGGTTTGAATTTATCAGCATGAGAGGGTTGCTAAAGTTCACGTAATTTTAAATGTGCTCATTCTGTCTAAATGAATTTTTATTACCACACGTTAAAAAAATGGGTTCTACAACAAAGTTCGTACTGAAAGATTAAATAACAAAAATATTTAAAGCCATTTCTTCCCCATTTTCATCCATTCTTTTTACATAATATAATTTTTTTTCTCATTAAAACGAACACATACATATTCTACAACACATTTTCAGTTTTAATTCAAAATTTGGTACCCATATAGTAAACATTTATCACAATATAAATTGTGTATCATTTGCTTTCAGAAACGACCCTTGCCAAGTTCACCACTGACTCAACACTTATTTATAGGTTACTATTTTGTACTTACTACTGAGCACTAATACGTCTACCAGCTACACCATACATGTGTAAAAGTTATTGAAACAGAACAATAAAGAGGGCAGTGCACCATAGACAGCAGTGTGCCGTGGAGCGTCCCTTGCGGACTACATTTTAATTTCTTTCGTTATGTTTATGGACAACTAAGTGAGTTCTTCTTCATTCCCCATGACTTCCACTTTATCAATTCATTGCGAGTCCTCTCTCACAACTTACAGCTTAGTGTTTTACTTTGTTTCCAAGGCTCCATCATAGAAGCTTAAAACATTTCTACAATATCTTTATATAACTTTTGGTCTCCCTGAATTTGTTCCAATGTGATACATTCATCTTGGACCACTTTTTTCGCTTTGTGATAGATGACGCTGTAATAGTCACAAACACATGGTTCACAATTGTAGACGCTCAGTTACTAACAGGTAAGTTTTTTAAAATTAAAATACAGAACGTAGCTACGTTTCTACATTTTATTTCGGTTGTTCCATTGTGATACATTCATCTTTGTGAACTTACCATTTGTGAGAACGCATGCTGTTACAGCGTGTTTACCTGTAAATACCACATTAATGCAATAAATGCTCAAAATGATGTCTGTCAACCTCAATGCATTTGGCAATACGTGTAACGACATTTCTCTCAACAGCGAGTAGTTCGCCTTCCGTAATGTTCGCACATGCATTGACAATGCGCTGACGCATGTTGTCAGGCGTTTTTGGTGGACCACGATAGCAAATATCCTCCAACTTTCCCCACAGAAAGAAATCCGGAGACGTCAGATCCGGTGAACCTGCGGGCCATTGTATGGTGCTTCGGCGACCGATTCACCTGTCGCGAAATACGCTATTCAATACCGCTTCAATCGCACGCGAGCTATGTGCCGGACATCCATATTCTGGGAAGTACATCGCCGTTCTGTCATCCAGTGAAACATCTTGTAGTAACATCGGTAGAACATTATGTAGGAAATCAGCATACATTGCACCATTTTGATTCCTATCGATAAAATGTGGGCCAATTATCCTTCCTCCCACAATGCCGCACCATACGTTAACCCGTCAAGGTCGCTGATGTTCCACTTGTCGCAGCCATCGTGGATTTTCCGTTGCCCAATAGTGCATATTATGCCGATTTACGTTACTCCTGTTGGTGAATGACGCTTCGTCGCTGAATAGAACGCGTGCAAAACATGTGTCATCGTGCCCAGTGGCAGAACTATACACGATGTTCAGAGTCGTCGGCATGCAATTCCTGGTGCATAGAAATATGGTACGGGTGCAGTCGATGTTGACGTAGCATTCTCAACACCGACGTTTTTGAGATTCCCGATTCTCGCGCAATTTGTCTGCTACTGACGTGCGCATTAGCCGCGACAGCACCTAAAACACCTACTTGGGCATCATCATTTGTTACAGGTCGTGGTTGACGTTTCACATGTGACTGAACACTTCCTGATTCCTTAAATAACGTAATTATCCGGAGAACTGTCCGGACACTTGGATGATGTCGTCCAGGATACCGAGCAGCATACATAGTACACGCCCGTTGGGCATTTTGATCACAATAGCCATACATCAACACGGTATCGACCTTTTCCGCAATTGGTAAACGACCCATTTTAAGACGGGTAATGTACCACGAAGCAAATACCGTCCTCACTGGCGGAATGTTACGTGATACCACGTACTCATACGTTTGTGACTATTACAGCGCCGTCTATCACAAAGCAAAAAAAGTGGTCCAACTAAAACATTCATATTTCTTTACGTACTTCACGAATATGTAATAAAAAAGGGGGTTGCCATTTAAAAAAACGCAGTTGATATAGGTTTGACTTATGGTAGCGCCATCTAGCGGGTCAACCATAGCGCCATCTGGTTTCCTCCTTCAATCAAGACAAGTTTCGTTCTTTGTAGTTTTTTTCGTTTGACGATTATATGGTGAGATATTTGGCCCGGTCACTGTCAATGGATCACCTTGTATATTGATTTTGTAGTATTTCTACTTCTTTATTTCAAGACGATATTTTACATCTGACCATTGTCATTTTGAACACTTGGTTCATACCTTTTCAAATCGCTCACATTCCAAATACCAAAACACTTTTTTGATATAATGTAATCTAAGTAATAAGCACTGATGTAAGGTATATTTGCTATCCTGTTTGATTCATTATACACAAACTTAAATTTTTTTATCTCGTGGTTAATCTCACTAGATTTGTCGTAAGCTTTCATGAGAACCAAATTGCCTACTCTAAATTTTAGAAGCTTTAAGTTTTCGACATGTCAACAAATCGTTTCCCAGATTACTTTGCCGTCTTGTTTCTCAGTAATTCTTTCTTCTTGTCCATTGTCAACTCTTCACAAGGGGGAAAATAATAATTTTCCCACCATTCACTTTTTCTCTTATTTCAAAATTTCCTCAGGAGTGAATCTCATACTTTCACAGTTTAATGTGTTCATTATCTCCTTCGATTAAATTACCTACTTTCCAAGTGCTCAGTGGTTTTTGTGCGAGTAAGTTCGACACAATCACCCAATCTCTCACATATACCTCTCAGCTGAATTACTTCACACATGGTATGTGGTTATATGCATAAACTATATTTCGGTTTACCTACATTCGGAAAATAGTAGAGAAACAGTATATTATATACAGCTCTTATTGTTACCTTCGTCAATGAATACAGTTTGATAAATTTTGAGAAAAGTTCCACCACTACCAAAATATTGCGACTATATTCAACACATCATAGGGTTCAATAGTCGGCATAAGATCTCTGCTTGTGGCATTTGTCACTTTTGCTCTCTGCCATATATCACACAATTTTATTGTTTGTGACACTCTCCTTACGAGATTATTGAAAGCGATGCATTCTAACAATTTTTCTACACACTTTTTGGCTCCGCTATGACAATAAACCAAATCAATGTGATCTATAGTCTCTTCTATAAATTGCCCAGTCCACCATACTCGCCATACTCCTGGGATGGCTGCCTTCTGTAAGTACAATACTCCTTTATATATTCCGTATCAAGCCCTAATATTAGTGGCACCAGCATCGTCAAATTTGATCTTCACCAATTTGAATGCTTGATCGACATTTATTTTTGCAGACATCTCTTATTACATTTTTACGTTCCACGTCTCTGATGTAGCTAATCCTGTATGTAATATCATTCTCTACCACTTTATTTAGTATCTCTGAATTTTTGGGTAACTGTGATAATGCATCAGGCATACACTTTTCAGCGCCTTTTACGTATTTGACCTCTACGTCGTATTGTTGCAGGGACAGTGCCCATCTCGTCTAACGCTGTCTGCCAATAGCCAGCAGTTAAATCAAGACTGCTCATATACTGATCTCTTCAAATTTTTAGAGAAGTTTGACCAGATATTTAGGACGACCTGTCTGCCTTTTTACATTCCTATTTAATGCCCTAGCGTCGATAACTACATGCAAACTACCATCTTTCTTGAGCTACGTGAACCAAGGAGTTGTTATATGGACTATTGCTACGTTCTGTTACTCATCACTCAAGCATTTTAACGATATCCTTCTGAACTTCCGCATTTTTCGTTATTGGAATGGCATAAAGTGGCTTGAAAAAATGTTCATCTTCAATTACATTTAAATGGTGTTCATAACCTTTTACTCCACCTGGTGTATTAGAAAATACGATTCCATTCTCCATCAACAAACCAAATAACTGTCCGGAACCACAGACTCAGACTGGTCAAGCCGTCAGCGGGCCCTTGCTGAGGACACAGGGATACTGTCATCAGGTCAGGTGGGGCGTTCGGTACCTCATCTGCAGACCAGGTGGCGGTAACAATGGGCTTAAGAAACAACTTTCTGGGAAGGGCAACCTCAGTTCAGAGACGCTGTGCATGTATCGGTAGCGTCCACGGGCTGCTTACACCACATCGTCGTTTTATCAATACGCTTGATGTATGCATATACACTGGATTTAAACTATTAGTTACATTGGTTTTATAGAGCCTGTGTCTGCCAAAACCTCTAGTATATTCTACGAGACACTATCTGGCCTGGCTCATTCAGCTGTCATGCTTTCTATATTTTGACAAGCATCTTCTGGGGTACACTCAGTGAGGTTTGACTCTTAACGTGGATAACTTCCTGGACGCTGGGACCCCATAACCGCCCATGCAAATTACGATAAGACAACCATTATAAAGCTGAAGTTGCATCCCTGCTAACGATAAACTGGTGCTTACGAATAAAGCACCTTCATAAACTATAAGGCTTTTGAAGATATTTCAGCATTCTTGACTTTTTAAATTTTTATAATTGTTATGATAATTAGTATGGTATTTTTAGAGTTAAGTGTTTTTCTTTGTTAACCATAATGTGCATAGTTGATTTGACCACCGTGGGGTCATATATTGGCTGAAAAGAGTCCAGACAATTATACCAGTGGTAATGACTGTGAGCGGAAATAGACATCCCAGAGCATGTCATGTTGGGGCGCCCAGGACACAAGTTGTCTTCGAGGAGAGGTAAATCATAACAGGGTAAAATATATAGGAAGGCTTGCGTGATGAAAAACAGATTAAGAGGTTAAATGATTTTGTTGTTGTTGTGGTCTTCAGTCCTGAGACTGGTTTGATGCAGCTCTCCATGCTACTCTATCCTGTAAAAGCTTCTTCATCTCCCAATACGTACTGCAGCCTACTTCCTTCTGAATCTGCTTAGTGTATTCATCTCTTGGTCTCCCTCTACGATTTTTACCCTCCACGCTGCCCTCCAGTACTAAATTGGTGATCCCTTGATGCCTCAGAACATGTCCTACCAACCGATCCCTTCTTCTTGTCAAGTTGTGCCACTAACTCCTCTTCTCCCCAATCCTATTCAATACTTCCACATTAGTTACGCGATCTACCCATCTAATCTTCAGCATTCTTCTGTAGCACCACATTTCAAAAGCTTCTATTCTTTTCTTGTCCAAACTATTTATCGTCCATGTTTCACTTCCATACATGGCTACACTCCATACAAATACTTTCAGAAACGACTTCCAGACATTTAAATCTATACTCGATGTTAACAAATTTTTCTTCTTCAGAAACGCTTTCCTTGCCATTGCCAGTCTACATTTTATATCCTCTCTACTTCGACCATCATCAGTTACTTTGCTCCCCAAATAGCAAAACTCATTTACTACTTTAAGTGTCTCATTTCCTAATCTAAGTCCCTCAGCATCGCCCGACTTAATTCGACTACATTCCATTATTCTCGTTTTGCTTTTGTTGATGTTCATCTTGTATCCTCCATTCAAGACACTGCCCATTCCGTTCAACTGCTCTTCCAAGTCCTTTGCTGTCTCTGACAGAATTACAATGTCATGGGCGAACCTTAAAGTTTTTATTTCTTCTCCATGGATTTTAATACCAACTCCAAATTTTTCTTTTGTTTCCTTTACTGCTTGCTCAATATACAGATTGAGTAACATCGGGGAGAGGCTACAACCCTGTCTCACTCCCTTCCCAACCACTGCCTCCCTTTCATGTCCCTCTACTCTTATAACTGCCATCTGGTTTCTGTACAATTTGTAAATAGCCTTTCGCTCCCTGTATTTTACCCCTGCCACCTTCAGAATTTGAAAGAGGTTATTCCAGGCAACATTGTCAAAAGCTTTCTCGAAGTCTACAAATGCTAGAAACGTAGGTTTGCCTTTTCTTAATCTAGCTTCTGAGATAAGTCGTAGAGCCAGTATTGCCTCACGTGTTCCCATATTTCTACGGAATCCAACCTGATCTTCCCCGAGGTCGGCTTCTACCAGTTTTTCCATTCGTCTGTACAGAATTCGCGTTATTATTTTGCAGCCTGACTTATTAAACTGACAGTTCCGTAATTTTCACATCTGTCAGCGCCTGCTTTCTTTGGGATTGGAATTATTATATTCTTTTCGAAATCTGAGGGTATTTGGCCTGTCTCATACATTTTGCTCACCAGATGGTAGAGTTTTGTCAGGACTGGCTCTCCCAAGGCTGTCAATAGTTATAATGGAATGATTTAACAGAGAATATTTGAGGCGACGATCACCAGATGCACCAGAGGGAAGTGCTGCGGCATGGCGACAGATGGGAGAGAAAAGCCAGGTGTGTGTGTGAGAAGGAAGCGACGTTGTCCTGTGTTTTACGCCAGGGGCGACCTGGCCGGCCTCTGGTTCGAGTCGGTCATCCTTTGGTCTGGGTTTAGTAGTGTGTGTGACTAGGAAGGTTACAGAGGTAAGCAATGGTGGAGGGGGAAGTCTTGCTCATCTAGCGAAATCTAGGGATGTGCCGAAGTCAGCATACAAGTAATGAAGTATGTTCATCCTTAGGTAGTTTTTAATGGTGAGTATTGTAAATAATGAATACCTGTAGTACCGTAATTGTTCTAGTCGAGTTAAAACATTTCGTAATTAGATAAGGGAAGGTGGTCTTTGAGGTTAGGCCGTAGAACCCCGCCCACTTGACACGTAGCCGTCTGTATGGATACTTGGCTTCCTGCTAATTAGCCTGTTTCCTAGCTCAGGCATGGTTGGTGACTTTGCTGTACCACTTTGCAGAAAAGAGTAAACTCCTCTCAGGCGCTAGACGTATGGGGCCATTACATCCTGCGTGGCGTTGACAATGGACCTCCTGAAGCCATCGATTACGTATTAGCATCCCTGTTGTTAAATCCCGAGCAGATTTACTGCTGAATCTACTGGAGTCAGTAAATAAGAGCATGATGAGGGAAGGAAATGTGTATGTCGGGCGTTAATGCAAACAGCAGACATGACGTCTTTGCAAAACTCATCGGTCATAATCATACAGAAATAAATAACATTTTTATGTCTTCACCATCCTCTATTATTTCTTATTCTGCTTACACGTTTTGGTTAAGTGCTACCATCGGAGCCGTCATGAGGTAACAAGTAAAAATATGGGATATAGACTTGTTCTCACATATTACTAAATATTTTTCTCAGCAGCAGAAAATATCGATAGAATGCACAGTATTTCACTAAATCACAAAATGAAAAGTGCTAACAAGAGGTAGGTTACAAATACAGTAATGTACCTGTGTAATACATGCCAAATACTTTAGAACATCAATACAAGTGCAGCGTGCGTTGTCAAGCAGCACGTGTCTGTTCCAGGTGTGGGTGTGTACCGGCAGCGGCACGGTCACTGGCCAGGGGCTTAACGACTCGACCGCCGTCAGGTGGCGCTCCAGACACAGCAGTGGCACGCTCTCTTCGTGAGTGACTACTGGTGAGTGGAAACTTTCGACTTTTTAATATATTAAACAATCGTTAAAATAACAAATCCATCGGGATTGATACAAGTGCAATGTATATGGCTCTCAAGAGATTTTAACAAAATTTACCTAAGACAGTATTTGTACTGCATATGACAGCTTATAGTAAAATATTGCAGCCCCAACTGCAACGCTGCAGACCAAATCGAAAGAAATTGTGAATAATGGGACAAGGGGAGAGTCGCCAGAAAGTAGGTCACCCCAAGGGCCGCCATCACCGTTATCCAAGATGGCGGCCGTGAAGCAAGTTCCTGACATCACGTGACGTCAGCTGATGACGCGACTGACGTCATTCAAGATGGCGGGAAGACAGTGCAGTTGGACTACCTCTACCAAACTAAGTCACATCGTCCTAGGAAATGTCCGGGAGTTAGAATTTCCGTGGGGGGATAGGTCAATTGGGCTACCTCTGCCAACGCAAGAAAACGCTGCCGAAGAAACGGCACTCGGGTTACCTACACTAACCTAAGCCACCTCTTCCTATCAACTGGACATAAGTCTTTATTTAAATAAATACAAGCAGTACCACCATCAACTGTGTTGACCATCCTCTTGGAAAATTTTGCTGAGTGGCGTTGGTACGGTGTCGCCCCCACTAGAGGCTCTTCATTTAATTCGAATAAAATTTCTGTAAATTAGTTTAAATTTGTAAAAATTTCTTTAAATTTCTATAAATTTGTTTAAATTTATTTAAATTTGTTCAAATTAGATATCAGTTTCTCAGTCCTTTAATATCTTTATTACATGCACTCATTCAGCTCTCGACATTAAACAACTACAAACAGCCGGCAGCAGGGGGGCGTGGCCAGGAGGCAGTACAGCAGGGAGCGACTGTGGGGAGTCCTGCAGGGGAGGCCGACACTCGGACAACGGCCCGGCGGTCCTACAGGCTGGGCTGCAAACTGTCGGCGGCTCGATAAAGAAGCGTTCTGTCAACAGATACCTGACGCCGATGTACTGTCGCTATCTGGAGCCTCCAGCGATAAGATTACCTGCTGTGTGGAGAGTCCTTGAAATGCAACAAGATAGTTAGGATTCCACATTTCTGTACGTCCTGCGTGAACGATTACAGGCGAGAAGACTTAACTGGAAAACAATACACGATTAAATAATTTAATGCGTCTTCAAATACTTTTGTTCGTGTGTTACGCTATATGTGAAAAATGTGCTTTACAGAAGTCTTTTTAACTTTGCACAGTGGTTAGCACACTGCACTCACATTTTGGAGGATGACAGTTCGAACCTGTGGCTGGCCATACTAATTTAGGATTCCCGTGATTTCCCTATTGACAAACGCCGGGATGTTTCCTTTGAAAGGATATGGCTGATTTTCTTCGCCATCTTTCCCTATTACGCACCTGTGTCCCGTCTCTAGTGACCTAGCTATCGACGGGGCGATAAACACTGATGTCCCCCTCCTGTGTGGGGGAGTAGCCCCTGCCGCAGACGGCGGTCCCAGCAACGACCCGCCGCTGCCCTGGGTCAGCTGAAAGCACGAACTGTGGAAATCAAAACGGCTGCGAGAATACATTGCACCGTCTTGCCATTGCTAGCTTGTTTCTCAGCCTCTGTCAGGAACTGATGCACGAAATTTACGTGCAATACGTACTGGATGTTCAGTGGGGATACTAAGTGTTTTAGTAGGTGTTACTAGCGACTGTTGCGAATAAAACATTCCATCTAACGCGTCTGCAAGTCTTACTGTTTCAGAGCCACAGCTATTGGAATGAAAGCCAACGCAATACTCACTGAAGGTCTTGAGGAAAGCCAACTGTTTAAGCTCAATGTTGCCATTCGGAAATTCCACCTCTGACTTCAAAGCAATTTAGAATTCTCCCGGCACAGCGTGTGCATAGCTGTTTCGAGACCCTGGTAGGGTTCTTTGCTAGCGCTTCTGATAAAGCAAACGACCAGCTCGTGTTGTGTCTTCATTCTAAATCTCTAGACTCCGCCTTTCAACACCCCCTATAGGCAATAAACATAAAGGGATGTGCTCTCGGAACCTTGGTGACTGAGGAAAGTGACAATTTGTACCAATCCATTGTTCAGGAAATGCCAGGTTTAGCTGATGTCTCAGCAGACAGGGGTGCCGACATGCTGGCACAACACACCCGTCCTGACAGCCGGAGCAACCTCTCAGAACGCTCCTGCAAGCCGATTTTCCTTTAAGACGATGCGGCAACACGACAGGGCCAGTCGGCTGGTTGTCTACCACAGTGCACCATGCTTCTGCAGACAACCGTACTTGAAAATATTTCTCCACAAAGCTGTTATGGTTTTCGTCTGACCACGGATGTGAGACATTCATACTATATCGACTCAAGCTGGCTTCACCGGAAGACATTGTTAATGCGATTGCTCGGTGATTTACAAATAGCCAGCGACAAAAGTCCAATCCTTCACCATTAGTGGAAGTGTTGAATCCGCTCTAAATGGTAAGGATACAGTCTTGATTTTACACAGAGTACGCGAAGGAACTTGCCCCCTTCTTGCAGCGGTGTACCGTAGGTCTCTAGAATAGTGTAGCGTTCCAAAAGATTGGAAAAGGGCACAGGTCATTCCCGTTTTGAAGAAGGGACGTCGAACAGATGTGCAGAACTATAGACCTATATCTCTAACGTCGATCAGTTGTAGAATTTTGGAACACGATGTAAGACACCGTGGTTTCTTGACCTTCATTGCTTACATATTCTGCCCTCACAATCATATTCCGCACATCAAGACGCTTCATTCGGACCCAAACTGGATAAGATAAAGTCAATGTTGTATGAATTCATGTAAACGATACGCAGTTGACAAGTAAGCGCACCGTGGTTCAAATACTCGAGGCTGGCGTGCACACGTAAATTCCAGACACGACGGCACAGAAACTTTTAGTTCGGGAGAGAAACCGCACAACGGGTCGCCAATCCCTTCAGAGAACGACCCAGCCTATGTCGGCCTGTGACCGCCCGTGTAGCGGACAGCGTGGGCCAGAGTGAAAGGGGGGAACGACCCCGTGTTCGGCTTAAAAGCAAATTCCGCTACATTATGTGGGAGCAGCCAGCCTACGTATTCTTTACACATAGCACGCAGTTTCAGAGATTTTCACGGGGAGACAGCAAACGCCAAACGCCGATACTACAGATTTCCAGATTGGTCGCCTTAAACGAAACGTCATTCTCCCGTGTTAGAAGAGCAGTGCTGATTGGCAGACGATATTTCTGATGCCTTGAGCTGCAGGAGCAATGGAAGAGACCGAAAGATATACCCCCTTCACATCTGGCGTGGAGAGGCGCCCTTCCATTGTCGCTCTTGGAGGAACAAGTCCCTCCTCAGTACTTCACTGGGAGAGCACCTCTGTCGACAGCGAATCGAAGTGCGACTCTATATTGAGTCCTTGCAATTAAGCGTTGTTCACTGTGTTGGCCGATACACTTATTGTGCAGTGTGCACGGACAGAGTTATAGTTAAATGCCTACGAGAGAATTTTGAATGGCATCACGGTGGACTAGTTATCTGACCGGTGTACCACGCCAATAGTTAGACTAGGGGCGAATAGGAATCCTTGCCTTCATAAAGGCATAGGGAGAGTTTGATTGGCGAAGGTCAATCCAGATAGAACAAGAGTTATCTTATTTGTCAGCAGGGAGTGGCGCAGACAGCAGTCATCGCAGCTTACAGTATTGTGCGCTACAGCTATTGTGAGCCCCATATTTCCTCCACAACAGTACACTTCACTGCATTTCACACGCGACAGCCTCGACCGTACCTAACGATATTCTAAAGGATAATTATTCAAGTTGAGTAGGCGCGCCTCTCAGCCATTCTGCCAAGTCAATAATAATCTTAAACTTTGTATAGAAATTTCATTAGCGAACCCTATCCTTGAGAGGTAACTTTCCATTCCGAAAAGAACCAGGATATAACTTGTTCAAGTCATAACTAAAAGTGCCATTGTGATTTCTCAGAATTTCTGCAAAATAAATAATAACTTTCGTTAGTTTCATGTTTTTTTTTTTTTTTACACTAACTAGCACTACTCCAGTGCCCAAGAATCCCACTAGTTATGTAACAAATGTTGTGAATTTTTGTGTCATTTCCTTACAGCGAACGACTCCAGAAAATATTTATTGCTGAAAGTTTTTCAGGCATTTCTCTTTAGAACGTTACGAGCGTCTGTCCGACTTCTGTAGTGGTGTGGGGATGGAAATTGCATCTTGCAGGAGCCACAGGGTAAAGGGTGCATCTCAGATTAATCCGTTGTGCAGAATAACAGACCAACCCCACACCTCAGAACGTATTATGTACGAGTACAATGACTTTCTTGGAGACTAGAAATCTACTCTTTAGGAATCAGCATGGGTTTCGAAAAAGACGATCGTGTGAAACCCAGCTCGCGCTATTCGTGCACGGGACTCAGAGAGCCGTAGACACGGGTTCCCAGGTAGATGCCGTGTTTCTTAACTTCCGCAAGGCGTTTGATACAGTTCCAAACAGTTGTTTAATGAGTAAAGTAAGAGTATATGGACTATCAGACCGATTGTGTGATTGGGTTGAAGAGTTCCTAGATAACAGAACGCAGCATGTCATTGTCAATGGAGAGAAGTCTTCCGAAGTACGAGTGATTTTAGGTGTGCCGCAGGGGAGTGTCGTAGCACCGTTGCTATTCACAATATACAGGGTGGTCCATTGATCGTGACTGGGCCAAATATCTCACGAAATAAGCAACAAACGAAAAAACTACAAAGAACGAAACTCGTCTAGCTTGAAAGGGGAAGCCAGATGGCGCTATGGTTGGCCCGCTAGATGGCTCTGCCATAGGTCAAACGGTTATGAACTGCGTTTTTCTAAATAGGAACTCCCATTTTTATTACATATTCGTGTAGTACGTAAAGGAATATGAATGTTTTAGTTGGACCACTTTTTTCGCTTTGTGGTAGACGGCGCTGTAATAGTCACAAACATATGGCTCAACAATTTTAGACGAACAATTGGTAACAGGTAAGTTTTTTAAATTAAAATACAGAACGTAGGTACGTTTGAACATTTTATTTCGGTTGTTCCAATGTGGTACATGTACCTTTGTGAACTTATCATTTCTGAGAACGTATGCTGTTACAGCTTGATTACCTGTAAATACCACATTAATGCAATAAATGCTCAAAATGTTGTCCGTCAACCTCAATGCATTTGGCAATACGTGTAACGACATTCCTCTCAACAGCGAGTAGTTCGCCTTCCGTAATGTTCGCACATGCACTGGCAATGCGCTGACGCATGTTGTCAGGCGTTGTCGGTGGATCATGATAGCAAATATCCTTCAACTTTCCCCACAGAAAGAAATCCGGGGACGTCAGATCCGGTGAACGTGCGGGTCATGGTATAGTGCTTCGACGACCAACCCACCTGTCACGAAATATGCTATTCAATACCGCTTCAACCGCACGCGAGCTATGTGCTGGACATCCATCATGTTAGAAGTACATTGCCGTTCTGTCATACAGTGAAACATCTTGTAGTAACATCGGTAGAACATTACGTAGGAAATCAGCATACATTGAATCATTTAGATTCCTATCGATAAAATGTGGGCCAATTATCCTTCCTCCCATATTGTCGCACCATACATTAACCCACCAAGGTCGCTGATGTTCCACTTGTCGCAGCCATCGTGAATTTTCCGTTGCCCAATAGTGCATATTATGCCGGTTTATGTTACCCCTGTTGGTGAATGACGCTTCTTCGCTAAGTAGAACGCGTGCAAAAATTGTCATCGTCCCGTAATCTCTCTTGTGCCCAGTGGCAGAACTGTACACGACCTTCAAAGTCGTCGCCATGCAATTCCAGTAGCATAGAAATATGGTACGGGTGCAATCGGTGTTGATGTAGCATTCTCAACACCGACGATTTTGAGATTCCCGATTCTGCCGCAATTTGTCTGCTACTCATGTGCGGATTAGCCGCGACGGCAGCTAAAACACCTACTTGGGCATCATCGTTTGTTGCAGGTCGTGGTTGACGTTTCGCATGTGGCTGAACACTTCCTGTTTCCTTAAATAACGTAACTATCCCGCGAATGGCCCGGACACTTGGATGATGTCGTCCAGGATACCGAGCAGCATACATAGCACACGCCCGTTGGGCATTTTGATCACAATAGCCATACATCAACACGGTATCGCCTTTTCCACATTATTTGGTAAAAGGTCCATTTTATCACGGGTAATGTATCACGAAGCAAATACCGTCCGCACTTGCGGAATGTTAGGTGATACCATGTATTTACACATTTGTGACTATTACTTCGCCATCTATCACAAAGCGGAAAAAGTGGTCCAACTAAAACATTCATTTTTCTTTACGTACTACACGAATATGTAATAAAAATGGGGATTCCTATTTAAAAAAACGCAATTGATATTCGTTTGACCTATGGCAGCACCATCTGGCGGGCCAACCATAGCGCCATCTGGTTTTCTCCTTCAAGCTACACAAGTTTCGTTCTTTGTAGTTTTTTCGTTCGGTGCTTATTTCGTGAGATATTTGGCCCGGTCACTACCAATGGACCACCCTGTATATAAATAACCTTGTGGATAACATCGGAAGTTCACTGAGGCTTTTTGCAGATGATGCTGTAGTATGTCGAGAGGTTGTAATAATGGAAAATTGTACTGAAATGCAGAAGGATCTGCAACGAATTGACGCATGGTGCAGGGAATGGCAATTGAATCTCAATGCAGATAAGTGTAATGTGATGCGAATACATAGAAAGAAAGATCCTTTATCATTTAGCTACAATATAGCAGGTCAGTGACTGGAAGTAGTTAACTTCATAAATTATCTGGGAGTACGCATTAGGAGTGATTTAAAATGGAATGATCATATAAAGCTGATCGTCGTTAAAGCAGATGCCAGACTGAGATTCATTGGAAGAATTCTAAGGAAATGCAGTCCGAAAACAAAGGAAGTAGGTTACAGTAGACTTGTTCACCCACTGCTCGAATACTGCTCACCGGTGTGCGATCCGTACCAGACAGGGTTGATAGAAGAGATAAAGAAGATCCAACGAAGAGCAGCGCGCTTCCTTACAGGATCATTTAGTAATCGCGAAAGCATTATGGGGATGATAGATAAACCCCAGTGGAAGACTCGGCAAGAGAGACGCTCAGTAGCTCGGTACGAGCTTTTGTTGAAGTTTCGAGGACTAACCTTCATCTACATTTACATCTACATTTATACTCCGCAAGCCACCCAACGGTGTGTGGCGGAGGGCACTTTACGTGCCACTGTCATTACCTCCCTTTCCTGTTCCAGTCGCGTATGGTTCACGGGAAGAACTACTGCCAGAAAGCGTCCGTGCGCGCTCGAATCTCTCTAATTTTACATTCGTGATCTCCTCGGGATGTATAAGTAGGGGGAAGCAATATATTCGATACCTCATCCAGAAACGCACCCTCTCGAAACCTGGACAGCAAGCTACACCGAGATGCAGAGCTCCTCTCTTGCAGAGTCTGCCACTTGAGTTTGTTAAACATCTCCGTAACGCTATCACGCTTACCAAATAACCCTGTGACGAAACGAACCGCTCTTCTTTGATCTTCTCTATCTCCTCCGTCAACCCGATCTGGTACGGATCCCACACTGGTGAGCAACACTCAAGTATAGGTCGAACGAGTGTTTTGTAAGCCACCTCCTTTGTTGATGGACTAGATTTTCTAAGGACTCTCCCAATGAATCTCAACCTGGTACCCGCCTTACCAACAATTAATTTAAATGGTCATTCCAGTTCAAATCGTTCCGCACGCATACCCCCAGATATTATACAGAAGTAACTGCTACCAGTGTTTGTTCCGCTATCATATAATCATACAATAAAAGATCCTTGTTTCTATGTATTTGCAATACATTACATTTGTCTATGTTACGGGTCAGTTGCCACTCCCCGCACCAAGTGCCTATCCGCTGCAGATCTTCCTGCATTTCGCTACAATTTTCTAATGCTGCAGCTTCTCTGTATACTACAGCATCATCCGCGAAAAGCCGCATGGAACTTCCGACACTGTATACTAGGTCGTTTATATATATTGTGAAAAACAATGGTCCCATAATACTCCCCTGCGGCACGTCAAAGGTTACTTTAACGTCTGTAGACGTCTCTCCATTGAGAACAACATGATGTGTTTTGTTTGCTAAAAACTCTTCAATCCAGCCACACAGCTGGTCTGATATTCCGTAGGCTCTTACTTTGTTTATCAGGCGACAGTGCGGAACTGTATCGAACGCCTTCCGGAAGTCAAGGAAAATAGCATCTACCTGGGAGCCTGTATCTAATAGAATGAGATTTTCACTCTGCAGCGGAGTGTGCGCTGATATGAAACTTGCTGGCAGATTAAAACTGTGTGCCCGACCGAGACTCGAACTCGGGACCTTTGCCTTTTGCGGGCAAATGATCTACCAAGTGAGCTACCGAAGCACGACTCACGGCTGGTATTCACAGCTGTACCTCTGCCAGTACCTTGTCTCCTACCTTCCAAACTTTACAGAAGCTCTCCTGCTTATTACGATTGCCTTAAACTTTTTCCATAAACACTCAACATTGTCAGTGTCGGAACAGAAATTTTCGTTTTGATCTGTTAGGTAGTCTGAAATCTGCCTTCTATTACTCTTGCTAAACAGATAAACCTTCCTCCCTTTTTTTATATTCCTATTAACTTCCATATTCAGGGATGCTGTAAGGGCCTTATGATCACTGATTCCCCGTTCTGCACTTACAGAGTCGTAAAGTTCGGGTCTGTTTGTTATCAGTAGGTCCAAGATGTTATCTCCACGAGTCGGTTCTCAGTTTAATTGGTCGAGGTAATTTTCGGATAGTGCACTCAGTATAATGTCACCTGATGCTCTGTCCCTACCACCTGTCCTAAACATCTGAGTGTCCCAGTCTATATCTGGTAAATTGAAATCTCCACCTAAGACTATAACAATCTGAGAAAATGTATGTGAAATGTATTCCAGATTTTCTCTCAGTTGTTCTGCCACTAATGCTGCTGAGTCGAGAGGTCGGTAAAAGTAGCCAATTATTAACCTAGCTCGGTTGTTGAGTGTAACCTCCACCCATAGTAATTCACAGGAACTATCCAGTTCTACTTCACTACAGGATAAACTACTACTAACAGCGACGAACACTCCACCACGGGTTGCATGCAATCTATCCTTTCTAAACACCGTCTGTGCCTTTGTAAAAGTTTCGGCAGAATTTATCTCTGGCTACAGCCAGATTTCTGTACCTATAACGATTTCAGCTTCGGTGCTTTCTATCAGCGCTTGAAGCTCTGGTACTTTACGAATGCAGCTTCGACCGTTTACAATTACAATACCGACTGCTGCTTGGTCCCCGCGTGTCCTGGCTTTTTCCCGCACCCTTTGAGGCTGTTGTTCTTTCCGTACTTGCCCGAGGCCATCTAACCTAAAAAACCGCCCAGTTCACGCCACACAACCCCTGCTACCCGTGTAGCCGCCTGCTGCGTGTAGTGGACTCCTGACCTATCCAGCGGAAACCGAAACCCCACCACCCTATGGCGCAAGTCGAGGAGTCAAGCAGTATATTGCTCCCTCCTACGGATATCTCGTGAAGAGACCATGAGGATAAAATCAGAGAGATCAGAACCCACACAGAGGCATACCGACAATCTTTCTTTCCACGAGACTGGAATAGAGGGGAGAACCGATAGAGGTACTCAAGGTACCCTCCGCCACACACCGTCAGGTGGCTTACGGAGTATGGATGTAGATGTAGATGAGCATAGGTAACATTCGTTATGCTCTTGTATGTTGAACACAAATACATGTAAAATTTTCGTGTGTGCCAATTCGAGGATTAACTACATAATGCCTCCCCCTTCATACACACTCTGTTCAGGTGAGGTTTGACTGTCGGGTACTCCGCCAGTCTCACCCAGTTCAGAGAAAACTGGGTTGAACCACCTTGAATCTGGCAGTCTATGGTTAGGAAATCCTCTAGCATGTTACCTACAAGCAGCTTTTGCATTACAAGACCCATACACAAACACTATATCGGCTTACTCAGCATTTGTGAATATGGGGTGCACGTTGAAACGATATTGGTCAGCAAGTCAGAAGCGCAGTCGAAAAGTTCATTTATGCAAAACCAAGTGAAACTTCACAAACTGGCCCCCAAAATAAACCCACAGCAAATTCAATATGAGCACTTGAAAGGAAATCTTATCTCAATAACCATCTATCTTTCTGTAGCCAATACAAACTGGACACGTATTATATGAAATGTTTTATTCACATTAATTTATACTACCACCACTTAAACTATCTACTATTCCTCTTGAGATGCCCTGTCACAGCTGTACGCTGGAAGACAATAAGTGATGTTGCGCTGAGTGTACTCAAAAGTGTTGCAAGCTTTCAAAAGACGCTGACTGTCAGTAGCTGTAGCTGAGTGGTCAGCTCGACAGAATCTCAATCCTAAGGGCCGGAGTTCGATTGCCGGCTGGGTCGGCCTGGGTGTTGGGTTGTCCCAATCATCATCTTTTCATCCCCATCGACGCGCAAGTCGCCGAAGTGGCGTCAGATCGAAAGACTTGCACCCGGCGAACGGTCTACCCGACGGGAGGCCCTAGTCACACGGCATTCTTCATTGATCTATTAAGAGTAGAGGAGTTACGACACATACCTAAAGCAACATTTAACCAAGTTTTGCGGTGAATGACAATTTAGTAAGCAACTTAGACTTATGCATAAGCTAATAAAAGCAGCAAAGAAGATCTGTGCTGTTTGGTAAAAAGGCGTTCTCAAAGCTAAAAGCCACTCATTCATGGTACACATATATATATATATATATATATATATATATATATTAAAGGCCATCCTCTTCATTCCACCAGCGATGTAACATGCCTTAAGCATAATGTGCAATATACCGTGCCTTTATTGCATCATACCAAGAGACCTGTAGTGGCCTACATTGTGAAGGAAGTTATTGTTCCCAGCACGAGAAAAGTCATATCCAGGGATCTCGAGACGCAGCTTTACGCCCTCTGGCTGCCCCACGGCTTGCTGGAAGTCGACTGGATTCCAGCTGTGGCGTCGCGTGTCCACAGTGGACACCGCCTTGTCATCATCTCCTGCAGGACTTGATGCAGCCGTGGTCTGCACTTCTGGATGCACTGTACGTACAGCGCACACTGCACGTTTCTCTAAATTTCCTGAAACAGTGAAATGCATTTGATTCCGAAAGATAACAAAAAAGCAATGGCTTATATCAGTCTGCTTCAAATCATTGTACATAATCTTGATTTAAAATTGTAGAAGTAAAATTAATAGTTGGTTCAAAGGTTGTTTTCGCCGTGTTTTCTATTTATTTTGGTGGAATATCCCCGTAAATCTTCAGACATGTAGCAGACTTGTACGTCACGGCCTTCTTTAATGAACACCTAGTGTTCGTTGATAGTATGTCCACCATAATAACTTTGTTACACAAACACGAAACAGGAATACTTGTAGTGCATTATTAACTGAGAGGAAAGTTATTATGTCACTGTTAACATAATATTAAACAGATAATAGGATTCCATGTACGACGAGGCAAACCGGTATGCAATAAAATGTACGCTATTCTTTAGGTTTGATTTCGTTTGATACCATGGAAGTTCCCATGATGTACTTGTGAGCAATTGTCAACCATAAGACATTAGCTTCATTGTCGCAAATTTCATTACTGTAATGTATCAGGGCTACTGTGGGGTTAGGGGCCTACATGTGTAGCCTGTATCCTACACAAGCCACACAATACCAGTGTCTTGCATTACTAACATCGCTCATGCAGGGAGCAGCGTCATAATGGTCGTAGACACTGTTGTTCTCCGACCTTTGCTAGAGGGTGTTTCCCTTTATCTGATGTGAGGTTCTAAATAGCAACACGGCGTTTCGTACATCGTGTCTTGCTTACTAAGATCCGATGCCGCCCATATTTGCTGTGTCCAGCGTTGTCCTATCTCCCTATGATCGTACTATGGAGGTGGGGGTGGAGGGTGGAGAAAGGAAAGGAGAGTGGGCAGCTGTGTTTACCCCGGCGCCACCCGGTCACGTTGCTCTTCTCGAGTACACAGTGTCCCTAGGCAGGTTCCCAGGGCAACCCACATCCCCATGCAGCGCCATCTATCCTCAGAGCCCTTGCTCGCTAATTTAAGATTTCCGCTGGAGGTCGAACGTAAACGTGCATCCACACTGAAGGTCGTGCATTCACCGCCCTTCGAGGCGAATCAGTTATATGAATGCACAGTCTCTGTTGTTTCCAACATGTCCAACAGAACTCCCGTTCCATTTCACCAAAACTTCAGTAAGAAGTGTCACAGCATATATATGAAAATTTAAGCATTTATGGTGATTGTTAAGTAAAGGTAAGACGAAAATGTTGTCCTTCTTGTCGTCAAAACGTTTTATTAGCCTAATCGGAAAATTTCAACACTTACTTCGAAAAATACGATACAGTTTATATCGACTGAATATTTTTAAGTTGCAACATTCGAAGGTGACAACAAACGATAGTCAAAAATGTAGCTGTTCTGAAGACTGTGTCACACTTGTAGATCTAAGTAAAGCTTTCGATTCTGTCAACCACAGAATTCTATTAAATAAGCTCTGCTCGTATGGTTTCGAAGACAAAGTGCTATCTCTGGTTACGTCTTACCTGATTGAGAGAAAACAAATAGTACATTTTAACAGAAAGAAATCAAACACACTGGGCATAACACGAGGTGTGCCACAAGGGTCTGTGCTTGGACCATTGCTTTTCATAATTTATGTAAATGATTTGTCCAATGTGATGCCTTGTAAGTCCATACTATATGCAGACGACACCACCTTTCTTACAGTAGATAGGGCCTTGGAAATACTCAAGCACAAAAGTGCAGAACAACTCAGAATATCCAGTGTATGGTTAGGAGCAAATCAATTACAAATTAACCACTCTAAAACTGTAAACATTCTATTCAGCCCATGTAACAACGACAACTGTAGTTTCTCAGTTAAGCTCCTTGGCATTCATCTGGACCCAAAATTAATCTGGGAAAGTCACACCAATTATGTATGCAAAAAGTCATCCCGAGTCACCTATCTGCTAACTAAGCTCAGGACTTGCGGCTGGCCAGTGTGGCCGTGCGGCCCTAGACCTTTAGTCTGAAACCGCGTGACCGCTGCGGTCGCAGCTTCGAATCCTACCTCGGGCATGGATGTGTGTGATGTCCTTAGGTTAGTTAGGTTTAAGTAGTTCTAAATTCTAGGGGACTGATGACGACAGATGTTAAGTCCCATAGTACCCAGAACCGTTTGAACCATTAAAACTTTTGTGACGGACGAGCTACTGCTAAATGCCTATTATGCCTTTTTTCATAGCCACCTCACGTATGCAGTGCTGTTATGGGGCAACGCCTCTGGAGCAAAAAGAATTTTTCTTTGGCAGAAAAAGGCCATTAGGTGTATTGCTGGAGTGAGAAACCATGTATCATGTAGAGACTATTTCAAAGAGTTAAAAATAATGACACTTACATCACTGTTTATTCTCAGTTGCTTAGTGCACATAAAGGAAAACCAAGAAAGCTACAAACTGCGCGAGTCTCTACACAGCCCTGACACACGCCAAAGGCTGATGATGGACATCCCAGTTACTAGGCTTAAAAAAACCCAAAACAGTTACACATACACAGGGATACAATTATTTAACATGCTACCACCTACTGCACACAGTGTATCACTGAATGTCTTCAAAAATATTAGAAAAAGGTGGCTTGGGCAAAAAGCACTCTACACAATAGAAGAATTTAAAGTATGTAATAAAAGTGATGTAACCTATTAAAACTGCTGTATGACATGAGCACTTCTGAAAATGTTATTGTATCATGCGGTTGTGCTTTATTTACATAATGTATTTTTACTCAATAGTTAACTGCTGTTTGACATGACCACCCTATTACATAAGTTCTTCTGAAAATGTTATTGTACAGTGCTGTTGTGCTTTATTTACATAATGAATTAAGCCTGTCTCATTTATATTCGTTAAAATGTTTTTCTTAGCATGTATATTGTGTTACACATACAGTATCTCCTTTTGTCATTCTGCACGGCACATTTATGTTTAATGACTACTAAACATGTGCAATATAAAACATATTTACTCATCCAGGATGTTAAAAATGTATGACTTATTTTGTAATTATATAATGTATGTAAAATGACGACATCAATTGCATGAAAAATACTTAAAGATGGATCAGTAAATCATAACACTGCAACGTGGTGTTTCTCCTTACTGCTTTGAAGAGAATCATTTTCTTTGACATCCTGCCCAGTTAATGAAACTGCTGAATCACTCCGAGAGCAACACCATAAAAAAACACCGTTGAGAGTGCAGCATCCGTGAAGAGTATGGAGGCCGCCCTTGACGTCAGACTGCTCCCCGTGACGTCGACACACTGCCTCCTCCCTGCCCATACCTTCGTGCTTCTGCTAACGCCGTCCTCTGAGAACTGCAGAAACCAAACTGTTCAGCCTAGGGACTTGCTGGGTTCACCGTGCCAGTGGCTTGGGTTTTTCCCATATTTTCCTGCAATAAAGTTGCTTTCAATTTCTTTGGGACTGAAATTATTTCCCATGTTAACACCTCAATTTGAAACTAAGAAGAACACAATTTGTCGCCCACATTTTAGATTTTCCGGTGTGATGCTAGTAGCAGAATTTTAATAGTCAGGTTTCTTGGACAAAACTAGAAGAAACGCTTGTTGTTACAGGTGAGGACAATTAGTCTGGTATTATATACAGACATGTGTTCTGAATATCCGTGTGAGCATTCCTCTAACTGCGGCTGTCGCCCTAGAAGCTCACAAACAAAGTGGCACCAGTGGAGGGACGCCGCTGTGTGGGCGCTGCCCCCGCTGCAGTAGCGCTCCCCCACAGGCCGCGACCCGTCTACCTGGTGACGTCAGCGTGGCTCAGCTTAACCTCGCGTCTCAAGTACTGAATGATGACGTGTCAGGGCGGAGATCAAAAAGTTAAGAACCGTCAGGCATCGTACTGATCGATTTTATATCTTGTTTACTCTGTTTAATCGTCACAGGTACTCCAGAAATGTGACACATATTTCATCACACAGCGCAATGCGAGGCGTTGACCTGGACCCAAGGTGCGGCTGCTTGCAGAGCGATGTTGTGGGGGGATACTTCTGGCGGCAAGAAAGTACTGAGTAGGAAACACGAGCGAACCTGAGAGCGAGTAGAACGGTAGAGACAGTCCGCGGTCGAGTAATAAACTAGTGGGTGCTGTAAGCTGCAAATGTCGTGTCGGTAATCACTTTCACCATCAGTAGACATGGATATTGCGCAAAAGTGTTGCTACAAGAGCCTCTCCTACACTGCACATGCGCCGCAGTGAATTCCACTGGAACGTTACAGGAGGATATTAAAAAATAAAAAATAAAATAAAAAATTTTAAACGCCAGCCACTAGGCGACCTACACGTTACAATTCCCCAGAACTTGCCACCCAGTAGAGTCCTGGAGATCACCTGTAACGAACCATTTTGTCCTGTAGGAAGACAACGTTCCATTCACGTTCTGGGAACATCAGCTAACCCTACACACTACTGCATTCCTTCAAGATACTGCAGCGATTACTTTGGGTCATAGTACACCAGAAGATAAGAGCAGCATTGGTATATTGTATTTTGGTGAGTTGAGGTAAGTAACACCTTGGACAATAACACTATACAATGGTGTAAGAGAATGAGGGGTGTTGTCCTGTAGAAAGTTAATATTTCATTGGTAATGTGTGTGCTAAATAACTGGGTCTCCATTAAAGTACAATGAAATTTATTTTTGGTAAACATTCCTTGATACATATCACTTGTTATGGACCACGATGACGATGGTGGAGACACTTAATGTCCTTTTGAGGTTCTAAGGTGAATAGTTGGAAATAGCTCTCGGTCCCATTGGATGTTAGTGTTCCATTCGTGATGTGGGAGCAGCAGTGCAATAATCTATGTACATGGTACACACTGGTGGCTTCTGTAAGGTATTACAGCAGAATTTTAGGTGATGGTACACCGCAACATGCTAAAATAATTTCGTCCATTATAGTAGTGCCAAGTGAGCTAAGGAGTGTCTTGGAGAACATTGCTGCATAATGTAGTAGGTGAGTGGGGGTGGGGGGGTGGGGGGTGGTTGTGTTGAAAGTCCATATCTAACTGGAGGTGGCAACCATGCACAATGCCACATTTCCCTTCATTACAAAAGCTGGAAATTATTTTAGAATAAAATACCTTGTAATACATTCACTAGTATCGCGCCTGTGTGCCATTGATAATGTAAATTAGCATAATTTGTAAAAGTGGAACCTGTATTGAGGTTTTGGAGTACAGCAGTGTTGTCTTGCTGGAGAACTACATACGAATCATGTCAAAGTAAATGAAGCATCATGGGCTGGTTGTATCCCACACACTTCTGCATTTCTTCTTCCACACCATTGATTGTATGACCAACTAATTTTAAGCGCCGATTGGCAAATCAATTTTATATTCATTTGGTCAGTTTTCTCAGTTGAATTAAACTAGTCTTCGTGGCCGTGTCAGCTATGTGAATGTTTCTTCACTCACTCTCTGGACTGAGGGGTTTCACTAGATGTGAGACACTGGACTGACAGGTCTCTGACAGTTACATCAGAGACAGGGCACCTTCTAACACTGGTGAGGGACAGGCCACCTCCTCACACTGGTGTGGGGACAGGCCACCTCCTCACACTGGTGTGGGGACAGGCCACTTCCTCACACTGGTGTGGGAACAGCACACCTCCTCACACTGATGTGGGGACAGGCCACCTCCTCACACTGGTGTGGGGACAGGCCACCTCCTCACACTGGTGTGGGGACAGCACACCTCCTCACACTGGCTGCGCCCCTGGCAGCAGAACGGGGCTGGCGTGGGGGGCGCAGTCTGAGGGGGCCAGCTCTAGGTAGGACCCAAATGAGGTTTTTAATTAACAGGCACCATGGCACCTTTTCAGTAATACAGAAAGCAAACAGTCACTAAAGTTTGGAAACCTGTCGGTAGCCTCGACATAGGCGATAAGCTGATAGTCGAATTGGCTCCATTAGAATGCCACACCCATTATATCAGCCCAGAAATTTTCCATTCTGCATGCTTTGTTAGACACGAAGGATTGCTCTGAGTGCAGGTCACTTTTGGAGGAGACACATTTAGGAAGTCTGTAGAACCAACCTCAGACCATGAATCTAGGGATACATTAGAACCCAGTGTGTATTGCTCTCAAAGAGATAACGCAGACAAGTTTAGACTAACTACTGTACACATACAGGCACTTATCCAACAAATCTTCACGCACTCCCACATGTGAATGGAATTGGAGAAAGTCCTAGCAACTGTTACGGTGTATGTGCCCACTCCTTGCCCTTCACAGTCGTTTGCAGAGTATAGATGTAAGTTTATATGAGTCAGAGTCAGTTTGGGAAGAGTAAGAATTGCACTGACAATAGTGGGGGTCTTTTTGAGAGGGTCACTGAGGCAGGAGTGGTGTCAGCTATAGAAGTTGTGAGGGTCACTTTTGGACGGTTGAGGGTCGCATTTGGAGGGTCACTTTGGGAGGACTAAGGGTCACTTTGCAGGAGTGACAGTCACTGTGAGATGGGTGAGGGTAACTTGGGAAGACTGAGGGTGCCACTTGAGACTGTCGAGATACATAAAGGGGTGTGATGAATAACAGTCCAACTAAGAAATGGGGCACTGTCCAGATGGAAGGTCATGTGTAACTATTGACGTAGAAGTGGAAGTAGAATGTTCTTGGTTAATACCGCTCACTCTAATGCTTCCTCTACTGACACGAAGGAATTGTTCTCACAACACTGTACTCAGATGTCATTTTGTGTGGCACCGTTACGAAGCTGAGGAACATGAAGTACTGAATTGAATTTTAGCATAAATAAGGAATGTGACACTGCTATCTGGAAGTTCACATCTAGCTAATGATGTAAAAACAGCTCACTTGGTTGTTTCCTGAACAAACACTGTGTCTATTTTCTGCCATCTTTCCCGTTAAGACGATACCCAAATTAGGTGTGGTATGTCACAGATAGCAAACTGAGGAACATAAGAAGCTGCTCATCTTAATTACAACGTAGGTAAGGAATATGGCATTTTCCAACTGGATGATCATGTAACTCGTTGATGTGGTAGCAGAATGGGCTTGGTTCATCATGCTGACTCATTGTTCTCTGAACACAGAGAATATTTTATGTCATTGTTTTCCACAACACTATAGCAAATATGGTATTGCATATCACTATAAGGAAGCAGAACTTCTGAGGTATGATTAGGCTCAATGGCAGCGTAATAATAATTGGGATTATGTTCAGCTAGAATACCATATCTAACTGACAATGTAGAATCGGAAGCAGAATGGGATTACCATATTCTTCTGATTTCAATCTTGCTGCAACAAACACAGAGATTCTGGGAACCATAAGGCAGGACTGAGCTGGCCAAGCGGTTCTAGGCGCTGCAGTCTGGAACCGCGCGGCCGGTACGGTCGCAGGCTCGAATCCTGCTTCGGGCATGGATGTTTTTGATGTCCTTAGGTTAGTTAGGTTTAAGTAGTTCTAAGTTCCAGGGGACTGATGATCTCAGCTGTTAAGTCCCATAGTGCTCAGAGCCATTTGAACCATTTCGAAGGACTGAGCTAAATTAGAGTGAAGAGGGTTGTGGGATTTTTCCTCTATAAGGTCATGTCCAACAAATGTTCTGTGAACCCAAACCGAAAAGGCTTGATTTATTTCCTTCACTTCAAAGTTTCCTCAACAAACACTTTGAGCATTCTATGCCACTTCTCACCGCAACATGGTACACAAATGCGTTATCGATTGATACTGTAATGAAACTGAGGATAATGATGAAGGTGCTAACCTGATTCTTGGGGTAAGTACGGACTGGGACACTGTAAGCTCCGAGAATATATCACAAGTTGTAAGAACGGCATCAGAATTAGGTTGTTTTATACGCCCACATCTTCAACAGACGTAAATGTATTTTTATGCCACTGTCACCCACAACATTAAACAAAAGAAATATGGAGCTCAGTTAACAGAGGATGTAAAGGAAGTGGCATTTTCGAGCTAGAAGATCATGTCTCACGTCACAGAATCAGAAATCGGGATGCACTTCGTTTCTGCTACTCGCTACAATATTTTTTCAACTACCATGTAGTTATTTCGTTCAAATGTTACCAGCAACAGGAAACCAAATGTGATACAACGTGTTACATTAAGGAAGCACAGGAACTAAAGGAAGATACGAGTTGAATTACACCATAAGTACGAATTAAAGCGTTATCTAACTGGCCGATTGTGTCCGACTAATGTTCTGCAAACTGTGGTGTCTCGATTTCGAAAATTATTTACATTTTTTGTAATTAAATGCTGATATTTTTTAATAAATCCTGGTATTGTTTGGAAATCAGTTCGCAAAATATTGCATGGGTTCTGAGCTTATCAGTTTCGATTGCGGCTTAAATTACACACAATTCTGAGGCACATTTGCTTTAATAATACTGAACTGAGCCTTGCACCAAATTATTGTGGTTGCGTGGCGTGAGTGCTGTTATAACCAATGACCAAGGAAAAAAAAAGCAATCTCTTGACGATAAAACGTCCGTAACTACGTCTATTTTCGCATCACACAATCAACTATGCCACTGAAAATGACATCTCAGTGTGCTGGTTTACCGGCAGCGGCCTTGCCGCAGTGGATAGACAGGATCTGGTGAGGTCGCTGAAGTTAAGCGCTGCCGGGCGTGGCAGGCACTTGGATGGGTAACCATTCGGCCACCATGCGCTGTTACCATTTTTCTGGATGCACTCAGCCTCGTGATGCCAATTGAGGAGCTACTCGACAGAATAGTAGCGCCTCCGGTCAAAGGAAACCATCATAAAAGAGGTGAGAGCGGTGTGCTGACCACACGCCCCTCCTGTCCTCAGCTGAGGATGACACGGCGGCCGGATGGTACCAATGGGCCCCTTGGGGCCTGTAGAGGGCGTGACTTTTAATTATAATGGTTTACCAGTCCACAGACCCACACCTTTCCTTTATAACATGACTTTAAATTATGTCTTTGTTGGTTCGTAACCAAGCCAGCTGAAAAATCAATCATTTATTCTACTCCAAGCTGTTTCGATGTAAATAAAATCCCCTCCAGGTACACAGGCTCCTGTGAAATAGAAATGTTACACTAATTGTGTGAGCAGTTGTGCAGCTGTAAATAAAAGCATTACAGTTCTAATTTGCCGCGTAATGGCGGCTGTCTGGTAGCTCCTACGATGCCACGTTGTCTCGACTGCCAGCGTGCTGGCAGCGGTGCAAACGCTTCGTTATTTCACACAGGGTGATTACGACCACGAAATGAAGGCGTTACATAACGGATTAAGTCGAAAACGTATTTCACAGTTAATAACGAACTGTACAGTCGTACAGACCTGGAAGACGCGGAGCCATCTTATAACGACGACAGAGGCAGAGAAAGAGCGCCAGAGAGAGAACGTCGTGGAGAGAGACGCTGCCACAGTGTCTCTTTTATGTATACACCAAACTGTAAGACTTACAGACATAAATACACTGTTTCGTAGCACGTTATATCAAGTCTGAATTGTCACTGGTTTTCTCCAGAGTAACATTTCGTAGAATTGACAGTCTTATATTCCATACCACTGATTTTCTGTTTCACTAGCTATCACATTAGACAGAGTCACACTGTTCCTCAATTCGCAACAAATATTAAAATGTTCCTGACAAATACATATGCTGACGCTATAAACAGGAAGCAGATTGTGTTTGGTTCACAATATTCACTTTAATGTTCTCGCAACAACCATATTTAAGTTACTATTCCAGTCAACATGACATCGAAAGCAGAGAGTGTGTCTCACTGTAATGATACTGTGGAATATAAGGACGGACTGCTGTGAATAACTGCAGTAGCAAGCAATGGGGCATTATCTAGTTGGAATATTCTCTCTCAGTAATTTCGAGAACATTGAAACAATGTGGTCTTCCTCACGTTGCTCACGTCATCATTCTCTCAACGAACTCCACAGACTATTGTAGGCCACTGCTCTTTACAACACGGTACTGTAATCTGGACCTGTGTGTCACTATAATGAAACTGGGTAAAGAGGCATACGACTGAGCTGAATATTACCGTAAGTAATCAACAGTGCATTGTTCAGTTGGAAAAACTTGTTAACCATGGTATAGTAACTAAAATTAGAAGAGTATAGTAGTGAGTAAGTAATGGAGCAATGTTAAGCTTAAACATTATGCTTCGCTATTATTGAATATTCTCCTAGAAAACTTCAGTTCTTCTATGTTATTTTTAACTACAGCCTGGTACCTCATGCTGATTCTGTACAGAACAGCACAGGCGCTGAGGAACTTTGGCGGGATTTTGAAGAGTAACTTTATAAATGGTGGATTGTTCAGCTAGAGTCAAGTTAACTGAAGTTTCAGGTACTATAGCACAATATGCTTCAGATTCGCTTTGCCCTTCAAGTATCCCTTAGCTAACTACACCAAGTTACAGTAGGTCACTGATCCCTTTATAATGGTACCCAAAAAGGTTCAGCACCTGTCAGAAATGGTTGTGGAAAACGCGTTGAACAGTGAGGAGAGTAACAATTTGAGAGAGGAATCGTTGACTGTTCGGCTGGGGGATCAGGTGCCCTTGATGTGGTGATGAAAGTTAATTGTGTTTTATTAATAGTGCACAATTCATTGTTTGATTAGCAACCAGTTGAATTTATTTTAAGTTTACCCCTCCATACATCTTGCTTCTCTCAAGCTGGTACTATTTTAATAGTCAGGTAGCTGAGGAGCATACAAAGGGATTGGGAAGTGAAACACTGTAATCAATTAATGGTGCATTGTCCACCTGGAAAGGCACGTCTCACTGACAATGTAGGAACGGAAGCAAAACGTGGTTTGTTCGCACAATACAACTCAAAGTTTACTCAACAAACACAGCAGACTGTTTTAGGCTACTGTTCCTGGCAGCACAGTAACTGATGGTTCTACTGTAAATCAAAGTAAGCGACGTGAATAATCATAATGATGATGGACAGGACTAACATTTTCATTAATAATGGGGCAGAGTATACCTTGAAAATTATTTGTCGCAGTTGTGTTAACAAAATCGGAATGGGCTTTATTTTTATTGCGCACTTCAATGATCACAGAACAAACTGAAGGGGTTAATGTGTAAAAGTGTTCCTTACAATACTGGGCAGAAATTATTCATGAGTTCTGCAGTAAAACACCCAAGGTTGGCGAGGCTTGAAACGTGTAATATTATAAGTAAAGAATGGGACTTCGCAGACGTGAAAGGTTATCGTACCTACAGCGTGGCAAACAGATGCGTTGTTTTATGTCACATGGGAGGTGCTGAGGAACACACGTGAGGGTTCAGGAGAGTACCTCCGTAAATAGTGCATGGTGCATTGTTTAGCTGGAAAATCGCGAGTCTTTTACATTGCGAGAACTGAAACAGAATGCTTTACGGTTCAACGTTCGCCCTGCAGCCATGTATTTGCTTACTTGTATTTATATAATTATTTGTCATGATCTGTGGCAGCATGTGTGCCACTGATACTTCAAAAATGGTTCAAATGGCTCTGAGCACTATGGGACTTAACATCTGAGGTCATCAGTCCCCCCGAACTTAGAACTACTTAAACCTAACTAACCTAAGGACATCACACACATCCATCCTCGAGGCAGGATTCGAACCTGCGACCGTAGCGCCACTGATACTTTGTCACTAAACTAGGCAGCACATATCTTACATAAAAGTGAGGAGAACATTTATAAATGCGAAATTAAGGAGTCAAAATGGGGGCAGCGGAACTTTAATTTTGAGACACCTAAAAATGGCCTACACGAAGTCTGCAAACGGACAGAGCAGTTCACGCAATGTTTGAAGTGTGGTGAGATGGCAATGTCCAGGTAGTTTATAACTGCGTGCCGGACACAGACTCGAACGTGGGGGGTGCGGTACTGGGGGGGAAGTAGAGGTGAGGCGAGGGGTCATGAGTCGCACTTGCGTAGCTAAGTCGGTAGGGCGCTGGCAACGAAGAGTCCGAGATTCGGGCCCCAGTCTAGCACACCGTTTTAGACAGCCAGGACGTTTCACGTCGGCGCACATCTCGTTGCAGAGCAAGACTTCATTCTGGATGTCTGTGGTTGATGAGACTAGCATTGTAGATGAGGGACGACACAGTTTTCAGTCGAAACATGGCGCGTCGATGGTCTTGTGGCGACGAAGAAAGAGTATGCTTTATTTACATTTCAGTAATATATGCTGCTGTTCGCTGCAAGATGGCACACAAAGTTGTTCGTAAACTCCACAGCGACAGAGCTGCGGAAATATGTATCGTGTGCCAGGACAAATCGTCTGTTGTCAGGGATATGATAGGAACACGGTCATCCAGAGAACAGGTCTAGTAAACAACGGCTCTAAAATGTACACCTAAGAGGTACGAGCACTTGTACATGCTCGAGAGTGCGGAACAAATCTCTTCTACTGTGACCTCTTCGCTTTCCTTATTTTGTGAGGAAGTGTTATTGAGCAAATAAACAAAAGTCCAGTAAACGTGTGCTCTAAAATGTATAGTTCAAATTATGAGCACTTCTTCATTAGAAGTGGTGAGTTTTACAGTAGCTGAGATGAACGAGTGGTCATACCTTAGTATGCACTTTACATCCAATGATTGGTGGAGATTTTTTCTTAATGTGGTCGATACTACAACCGATCAAAACAGTGAAAGGTAAGAGATGGCACTATAAGGGATTTGAATCATAGTATCTAGGATGAAGAATTGCTAGTATCTCTTCATAGCCCACGTTGACCAGATTTGTTTGCTTCAAGTGATCGTTCCTGTCACGATCTCGAATACTGACCACCGCTCCTGCGACACCTTGTACGTGATGCCTGAGGAGAGGCATGATGTAAGTAGATAATACTGGGCTGCACTGCTGCAAGATCACGTATTGCAACATGTCATCCATTAACAGACACAGAAGGGGTTTTAGGTTTCGGTTATTTCCTCAGTGGCACCAGGTTTAGGTGTTGTGTGACATACCGGGGTAACTGGGACACATACGTGGAAGCTGGACGGAGCACCACTGGAGGTGGAGAACAGCGCAGCGTGCAGCGTGTCAGCTGTTCTCCAGGAGGAGCGCCCAGCGCCACGCCCCTCCACTGCAGGGCCTCAGTGAAGGGCCTCTGAGAGTGAGCCCTTCTGGGCTGAGCCCGGAGCCCTGCAGGGCTTTGTCTCCTGGGCGCGGCGTCGACCCCCGCCCGCCACTCATCTGGCCCAACTGAATCTATGAAAACCGCGCCCAGTGAGATTCGCGCCCAACCAGAAATGTGTGAGATTCGCTCCCTTTGCGTCAGGCTTACCTTCGCCTGGGCTGTCCTAATCGCCCTGAACTACCTGCTCCTCGGACACAGGGCCAGCCGAAGTGGCCTAGCGGTTCTAGGCGCTACAGTCTGGAACCGTGCGACTGCTACGGCCGCAGGTTCGCATCCTGCCTCGGGCATGGATGTGTGTGATGTCCTTAGGTTAGGTTTAAGTAGTTCTAAGTTCTAGGGGACTGATGACTTCAGAAGATAAGTCCCATAGTGCTCAGAGCCATTTTTTGAACCTCGGACACAGGGACCTTCCCCCGCCTCCCCCGGTACTAGGCACAGCCGCCGACTGTCTGATACACAAACACAGTGCTGTGTATTTTCGACACAGTAGTTCAGTAGTTCAGATATGGAATTTTCAACCACTAATCACAGTAAGCCATGTTGCCACTACGAAGGTTATTCTTACATAGTGAAGAGAACTAAAGAAGATGGAACAGTAACGTGGCGCTGTTGAAGAAAGAGAGCAAACCGCTGCCAGGGAGTGGTGAAAACGGAGGATTCGACAGTGCTTTTTTCATTCGAGCATCAATGTGGACCTCCGGATATCGCTCAGTTGCAAGTAAGGAAGACTTTGAACCACGGAAAGAAGAGGGCAAGAGACGAAGAGACGTCTATTTAAAAAATATATTCAGAGGAGCTGGGTTGCCTGCATAATCGAGGCTATGATTTTGTCACTGAAATGGCAGAGCAGCAAACAACGAAGAGAGCTTTGTACTACCAGCGGGCAAAATCACAGGGAAATGAGAGAGATCCACCGACAAGAGAAGAACTTGACCTAAAGGCAGATATACTAGCTATGAACGATGGCAGCATTTTTCTGTTAAGCGACGACAAACTGGGAGAGAGGATAATAGTTTTTATCGGAAGGACAGGAAGCGAGGCTCTAAGGAGTAAACAAGACTTTTTTAAGGATGGTACGTTCAAGTGCTGCGGCAAACAGTTTTCGCAAATATACACCATTCACGCCCACTTTGGGAGTACAAATAATGAGACAAACGTCTATCCAGTTGCCTTTGCACTACTGCCAAACAAAAGAAAAGAGACGTAAGTCCGTCTTTTCCGAAATTTGATGGAAAGAATTCCAGAATGGAACCTTCAAACGAGACCGTAGACTTCGAATCAGCTGCGATTTCAGCTATTAAAGTTGTATTTCCGACAGCCGAAGTGCGTGGATGTTATTTCCACACGTAAAAGTGTCTCTGGAGAAAAGTTCAAGAGCTACGACTTATTCGTGAATACAAAGAAAACGAAGAAGTGAGACAACACGTTCGCATGTGTGCTGCACTGGCGTTTCTACGGCCTGAAGATGTATGTGATGGTTGGCTGGAGATACATTCACATGCACCGGAAATCCCCAAACTTTCTGAATTTTTGACTACTTCGTAGATAGATGATTGGAAAATGAAGAAACCACTATCAACCTTTGGAGTTGCTACAAACGGCGCCACCGAACAACCAGCGCTGTAGAAGGTTGGCTCCACAAAATTAATAACATGCTTGCTAAACCAAATCGGAAAAGTAACGACGATTTAGGTGTTTGAAAAAGAGAAGCAGAAAATTCAGCGAGCGCCTTAATGAGGGCAGAACTGAGTATGAAAGGTAATCGGAAAAAAACAGTCTACATGAAACGTGATGAAAGGTTGGGAAAAATAGTAAACAAATACGAAGAGGATGGCGAGATCAAGGATTGCTTGAAAGCCATATCCTACCTACAGAAACTTGACTGAATTCATCAGAAGATGTATATAGATACAATAGTGTTCAAATGTAAATAGCAACTTATATAAAAAATAATAAAAATTTAAAAAATATATTGACGATGCTTATTAGCTGATTTTAAACACCCCTAAATGACTTTCGCTCTTTTAGCCAGTCCAAAGCCTGGATAAAGTGTGATGGAAATCTGATTATTTTTAAAATATAGTATATGTGTTTTACAATACACCGGAACAAAGGCGAACCCTTTTCAGAGTCAACCCTTTACAATTGTACTTTTCATTCAAGAGTCACCACCCCAATTCGTTGCTAGTTGTTATAAATTAAGAGTTAAAATTAAGTGACATTACTAATCGCTAAGTATAGAGTCACTTGATATTTCTGAGTATTCAAGAAGTGTAGTTGTTACAATGAAAATTATATTGGTAATGACTGCTGAATGGTACTGCAAATGAAGTGAAAGAATGTAATCTCTTGTATTTACTGCAGTGGTGTGTGGTAGAAACTTAATTCTCTCTGTCTCTCTCTCTCTGTCTGACGGCTGCAAACTCCAGCTGGGAAACCTCCAGGCAGCGTCCCTCAGCTCTTTCGTCTGCCGGGCAAGGGGATTAGCGGACCCGTCCTGGATGCTTTCTGGGCGGAATCTCACTGGGCGCGTTCTTCGCTGGGCGCGTTTTCCAGTACACCGACCCAGCCAGCCAGCTGCAGCGGGCCTCCACAGCCCAGCACGAGCTGCCAGCCACGTCCTAGAATACTGTTCCCTCTAAGAGAGCCACAGAGCAGAGAGTCCTGTACTCGGGAGCACTGGCCGTGCCTCTTGGTTGAAACCACCCAAGGGACACAGAAGGAAACAACATTACTCCTGTCATGGTCCAGAGCATTTGAAATCACATACACTGAAGCGCTAAACTAACAGCTACAGGTATGCGTATTCAAATACAGAGATATGTAAACATGCAGAATATTTAAGACAACAAGTCTCCGGCGCAGTCGTTAGATCAGTTCCTGCTGCTACAGTGGCACGTCATCACGATTTAAGTGAGTCTGAACGTTGTGTTATAGTCGGCGAACGAGCGATGAGACACAGCATTTACGAGGTAGCGATGAAGTGGGGATTTTCCCATACGAGCATTGCACGAGTGTACCGTGAATATCACGAATCCCGTAAAAAGTCGAATCTCTGACATCACTGCGGCCGGAAAAAGATTCTGCAAGAACGGGACCAACGATGACTGAACAGAATTGTTCAAAGCGACAGAAGTACAACCCTTCCGCAAATTGCTGCAGATTTGAATGCTGGGCCATCAAAAAGTGTCAGCGTGTGAACCATTCGACGAAACATCATCGGTATGGGCTTTGGGAGTCTAGCGCCCACTCGTGTACTCTCGAAGACTGCATGACACTATGCTTTACACCTTGCCACGACCTGTCAACATTGACATTGGACTGTTGATGACTGGGAACATGTTTCCTGGTCGGACCGAGGCTCGTTTCAAATTGTATCGAGCAGATGGAAATGTACAGGTATGGAGACAACCTCATGAATCCGTGGGCCCTGCATGTCATCAGGGGACTGTTCAAGAAGGTGGAGGCTCTATAATGGTGTGGGGCGTGTGCAGTTGGAACGATATGGGACCCCTGACACGTCTAGATACGACTATGACACGTGACATGTACGGTAGAATGCCATCTGGTCACCTACATCCATTCGTGTCCGCTGAGCATTCCGACGCATTTGGGCAAATACAGCAGGACAATGTGACACCCCACACGCCGAGGATTTCTGCATAGTACTCCAGGAACACTCTTCTGAGTTTAAACACTTCCGCTGGCCTCCAAACTCCGAGACATGAACAGTATTCAACATATCAGGGACGCCTCGCAACGTGCTGTTCAGAGGAGATCTCCACCCCCTCTTACTCTTCCGGATTTATGGACAGCCGTGTAGGATTCACGGTGTCAGTTCCCCCCAGCACTACTTTAGATGTTCGTCGAGTCCATGCCACGTCGTGTTGCGGCACTTCTGCATCCTCGTGGGGGCCCTACACGATATTAGGCAGGTGTGCCAATTTCCTTTGTTCTTCAGTGTAGAACAGAAGGGATTTCGTGGTTGCCTGTGAATCATGTTCCCTATCAATCGTCAGGTGACTTGTGCGATTAGCAAACAAACAAGCCAACAGTCAAGAGACGTCCATAACCTTTATCACACCACGCTGCAGATATCTGAAGTACGGACAAGGCGCAATCTTTCTAGAATGTTACGCATGTGATGGATAAACAAATTTCCCGTGGAAAAACTCAAGTGCAGCTGTTGTGCAATTACGGCCTCTTCTTATGTCAAAGAGTATTTGCTCATAAGTTTTTGTATATAGCAACTGTGGCTGAGAAAGGTACACGAACCGCAATATTAAAGCAAGTAAAAATTAAATGTAATAGAACAATCCTTAATCTCAGGAAATAAGAAACATAGTTCTGTGTTTGAGGAGCAAGCGTCAGATATTTGATTGTAATATATACACGGAGTTTGTTTTAACTTGAGCCAACTACACATCTCAAAAACGACGTTTTGTAGAGGAAAATGTTCTAGGTATAATTATCTGCTATGTTATAAAAAATAAATTAATTAGTTAGGAAACTTGATCTTTGACCTTGACACAGATAAGTAAGGTACCGCATTTAATCTCTTTTTCATCTTTTTTTGCCTAGATGCATTCTTTCTAAAAAATTTTATCTGTCTAAGATTAAAATCTGTGAAAAAAATTGATTTTAGATGATTATGTTTTCTTCGTGGCTGCTGTAAGGAGATAACGGGTTAGGTACAGGACGAGTTGGCGGTCGGAGGTTTCCGTTTCTCCGGATCTCAGAGAACGCCGGACAAAGTCGGAGAAAACAGCAACAACTCGCGATGAAGACTCCGTCTCCCATGGCAGCTAAAGTACTCACAGCCGCCGTGAGATTTTCTGGAAACACTCTCAGAATGAGAAGGTTGAACAACAGTGGCAGTGTGGTATCTTCTGACTAACAAACTGGCCCCTCAGGGAACGTCTTGAACACGCAAGCTGACGGCGAAATACTGCGCGTCGTTCGGACCGTGATAGTAGAAGATTCGCCCAGTATTGTTAAGGGGACTTGGTCAAAAAGTGACATTTTCGGATTATTATCTCTTATTAATATTTGATCTCTCCTGAATAATTTGATGCATTATTTGTCGAAAAATTCCAATTGGAAGTGTAGTTTTTATCATTTCAAGGATAATAGTGCGTGTGTAAAAGTATCCGGTCTATCTGCACTGACTTGCCGAAGTATCTCTATCTCTTGAACTATTCAATCTAGAAGGCTGTGGTTTTCAGCTATTTATTACTTGAAATCATGTTAATGTTCGTGTTAAGAGGTTGGATGCACTGTGTAAACAGAAATGGTGGTACAGCACATGCATTTTGTTTATTTACTTTGTGGTTGTTGTGTTTCATAAGTTTTGAACTGAAAACATAGTGGTTTGGTGTGTTTTTATATCCCTTTTCAACATGACGAAACGAAAGGGTTGTTTTAAGAAGCGAAGTTTTCATGGAAATCAGCATATCACAAAATCTGAATCCAGTGTTGATCCTGAAATAGATTTTTCACAGACCCATGATAAGGACACTCTTACTAGTGCTTCGAAGAGGAAACTTGGAGACCATGAGGATTTATTTATTGGCAAAGATCAAAATAGTTTAGGTTATGTTCTTTTAGATTTGAATGTGTTAGGACAAGTTTTGCAAGATGCTGTGTCATGTAAGGTTTGTGGTGGGCAAATTAGCATCTCTGAGGACTCTCCTGCAAGAACTGGACTGGCTAACAAACTTGATATTCAGTGCAAAGTTTGCAGGCTCTCGACATCATTTTGGCCTTCTGAAAAGTGCAAGAATGACTTGTTTGAGGGCAATGTTAGATTCCTGTATGGAATGAGGTGCATTGGGAACGGATTGACTGCAGCTGAAGTATTATGTGCTACGCTGAACTTGCCAAACCCACCAACCAGATCAAGTAAGTACGCAGAAGTAATTGGTGAGTGTGTCAAATCTGTTGCTGTTGCTTCTATGAAAGCTGCTGCTAAAGAAGCAGTAGAATTAAATAGCCCAACAGACTTATCTGTGGCAGTTGATGGCACATGGCAGAAGAGAGGTCACGCATCAAAAAACGCAGTTGCAACTGACACTAGTGTTGACACAGGTAAAGTTTTGGACATTGAAGTGCTAACTAAATACTGTCGTCAGTGTAGATCAGTTGATGAAACAAGTGAAGACATAAAAGAAATTGTGCTAAGAATTATGAGGAAACTAGTGGGGGTATGGAGGCTGCTGCAGTTGTTTCTGTGTTCAGACGTTCACAACAGGAGAGAGGTCTGTGCTACACTGAGTACTTGGGGGATGGTGATTCGAAAGCTTACAAATCAGTAGTGGAAAGTCAACCTTATGGTGATAAGCAGATTGTTAAGATTGAATGTGTGGGCCACGTTCAAAAACGGGTGGGAACACGTCTCCGAAAACTGAAGCAGACAAAAGGAAAAGAGAAGTTATCAGATGGAAGGACTCTAAATGGTAAAGGAAGACTTACAGACAAAAACACTGATGAACTCCAGCATTGTTATGGAATGGCAATAAGAAACAATACACATGACCTACAAGGGATGCAACGAGCAGTGTGGGCTACATTCTTCCACAAATCTTCCACAGATGACACACCTACACATGGTCTTTGTCCACCTGGTGCTGATTCATGGTGCAAGTACCGCAAAGCTCTGGCAGCGGGTAGCGAGGAACAATTTAGGCACAAAAATAGCATGCCATCTGCAGTGATGGAAGCTATTAAATCAATATATAGAGAATTAGCTCATCCTGACCTTCTTTCCAAATGTCTCCATGGTCGAACATAAAACCCTAATGAGTCTTCCAATAATGCAATTTGGACCCGCATACCAAAAAAATGTAGGAAGGAAAACTCTATGCTTGGGTGTTTGTGATGCTGTGATAACGTTTAATGATGGTATAAAGCGGAGAATTGGGGTACTAGAGGAACTTGGTATCACTGCAGGTGCCAACACACTGCAAGTCTTTCAGCGAATGGATCGACTTAGGATCATGAAACCCCAGCGTGCTGCAGAAGAAATGACTCAAGAAGCAAGAGGCAGGAAAAGAAGAAAGCTTCCAGGTTTGCAGGATAGTCAAGAACAGGATCCAGATAATGCTGATTATGGGCCTGGCTTTTTTTCTGGAAGCTGGCATGCCTCCATGTATAAGTTAATAACAAATAAAATGTTTCAACTTGATTTGCCAGAAATGATATTTTTAACCCATTATCTCAGGAACTATTACAGATACATATCTCTAATTTTACACCATGTTACCACTTAGTACACTGCACCTACTGAACCTCCCGAAACATCTCTACCTCTAACGGTTTTTTTACTTACGGAAGAAAAAGTGGACTTTTAAAAGAAAATATGGAAGAACATTTTTTAAAAATCATAACTATCTAATTATTTCTCTGTACATTTTGATTCTGGTTTAGTAATCAGAAAAGGAGTGATACTATATATCCCAAAAATTTCAGATCTCTATCTGTTACAGGTTCTGAGATAATGGGTCATCAATGCTGCAAATTTAACACTGTTGGTATAGGACCTACGTACTCCCCTTAATTCGCGAAGAAATCACTATGCACCGTATTGTTAAACACACTAATAGTTTTTATGAAGGTCCGGGGATCCAAACCGAATAGAAGTTCGTGTACGATATTTACCTTATTTTTCATAATAGAAAGTTTTTATTCTTGATAACTGCAATTACAAGTTAACCTCTGCGCTCCAAATTACGACTACGTGCAAATTTATCTGACATAAAAGATCGCAATGTGCACTCGGCATTCCTTATCTCCAACAATTGCAAAAAAAAATACATACTTTCTTTCACAGCAGAGAACGTTATTGCAACAGCAAAGTGCGTTATCGTCTCAATTACGGTAGCGCATCTTCGTTGCTACTCGCAGCCGTAATATTATATTGATATTACATTCCGTGGAGACATTACATAGGTAAACTCTTATTGTTAGTAAACAGGCCATCTGCCTGTGCTGCAACTAGCCACCCCAAAAACACCCAATCCTGCAGGGGCAGTGTCAACTTTGCATTCCCTAATGTGACCACTTCCCCTACCCCTTCCACCAAATTTTCCCCCCTGCCTAACCTTCCCACCAATTTTTATTGTATACACGAATTCTGCGTCAGAAATAGGTAAAGTTTACGTCGTAGATGGCACTCTCATTAACAGATATCTACTGAGTCGGTTTTCGCAAATAACGACAGACGCATTTGCTTCTACAGGGTTTTCATAATTTTTTAACAATTGAAAATACACTACGGCCGCTCCAGGATACATTGCTGACTATGTCCCGTCACGTGGTGTGCGGAAGAAAGTAGAACCCTAGATATCGCGACCTCTTGTGGAGACCTTCTGCATACTCCTTCCACATTTCGGTTTTCCCTTCTTTACTTAGGACAGGTTTTCCATCAGAGCTCTTGATATTCATACAGCTGCTTCTTTTTTCTCTCCATAGGCCTCTTTAATTTTCCTGCAGGCGGTATCTGTCTTTCTCTAGTGATGTATGGTCCTAAACCCTTACAAGTAGCTTCATTGTCTGAAATATCGATGGATACCCATATTATTTACAGTGTATAATCCTATTTGCATCATTCAAGCAAATTTCGAAGATAGATGGCAAAAGTCAGAAAACAAAGGTTTTTATTTACCACGTAAATACACTGAAACGAAAAAGAAACTGCTATAGGGATGCGTATTCAAATACAGTGAAACGGGCAGAAAGCGGCGATGCGGTCGGCAACGCCTGTATAAGACAACAAGTGTCTGGCGCAGTTGTTACATCGGTTACTGCAGTCACAATGGCAGGTTATCAAGATTTAAGTCAGTTTGAACGTGGTGTTATAGACAGCCCACAAGCGATGGGATACAGAATCTCCGAGGTAGCGATAAAGTAGGGATTTTCCCGTACGACCATTTCACGAGAGTACCGTGAGTATCAGGAGTCCGGTAAAACATCAAATCTCCGACATCGCTGCGGCCGGAAAAAGATCATGCATGAACGAGACCAACGACAGTGAAGAGCGTTGTCCAGCGTCACAAAAGTGCAACTCTTCCACAAATTGCTGCAATGCTGGGCCATCAACAAGTGTCAGCATGTGAACCATTCAACAAAACATCATCGATATGGGCTTTCGGAGCCGAAGGCCCACTCCTGTGCCATTCATGACACCACCACACAAAGCCTTATGCCTCGCCTGCGACCGCCAACACCGACAATGCATTGTTGTGACTGGAAACATGTTGCCTGGTTGCACGAGTCTGGTTTCAAATTTATCGAGTGGATGGACGCGTATGTGTATGGACACAACCTCATTAATTCGTGGACCCTGCATGTCAGCAGGTGACTGTTCAAGCTGGTGGACGCTGTGTAATGGTGTGGGGCGGCTGCAGTTGTATGGTTGCCCTCATATGTCTAGATACGACTCTGACAAGTGACATGTACATACGCATCCTCTATGAGCACCTACATCCATTCGTGCCCGCTGGTCATTCCGACGGACTAGGGCAATTCCAGCGGGACATTGTGACACCCCACACGTCCAGAATTGCTGCAGAGTGACTCCAGAAACACTCTGTTCAATTTAAACACTTCCGCTGGCCACCATACTCGCGAGTATGAACATTGTTCAGGATATTTGGGATTCCTTGCAACGTGTCGTTCAGAAAAGATTTCCAGCCACTCGTACTATTACAGATTTATGGACAGCTCTGCAGGTTTCACAGTGTGAATTCTCTCCAGCACTACTTCAGATGATAGTCGAATCCCTAACACATCGCGCTGCAGCACTTCTGCGTGCTTGCGGGGGCCCTACACGATATTAGGCAGGTGTACCAGTTCCTCTGGCTCTTCAGTGTAGAACAGAAAGGAATTACGTAGTTGCCTGTGAACCATGTTCCTTACCAGTCGCCAGGTAACTTGCGTGATTAGCAGAACAACAAGCCAACATTCAAGAGATGTCCATAACCTTTATCACACCACGTTGTACATATCTGAAGTACGGGCAAGGTGCAATCGTAGTAGAATGTTGCGCATGCGTGTAACAAACAGATTTCCTGTGGAAAAACAAAAGTGCACCTTTCGTGCAATTACAGCCCCTTTTTTCCTCAAAGATTATTTGTTCGTAAGTTTTTATCTATAGTAAATGTGGTTGAAAGAGGTAGACTGTCCGGAATATTAAAGTAAATAATGATTAAATGTAACCGAACAATGGTTACTCTCAGGAAATAAAAAAAACTTTATTGTGTGTTTGAAGAGCAAGTGTCAATCATTTGATTTTATTACATACATGGAACTTGTTTCAACTTGAGACAACTATGTATCTCAGAAATGACATGTTGTACGAGAAAAATGTTCCATGTGAAAAGCTGGTATTAGTAAAGGGGCCATCTGTCTGCGACACAAACAACCACCTCCCAACCACCCCTCCTGCATGGGGAATGTCAACTTTGCATTTCCAAATGTCACACCTCGCCGTACCACTTCCTCCAATTTTTATTTTATATGCGGATTCTACGTTAAAATATAGGTAAAGTTTACTCAAACGATTGCTTTCCGCCTAACATAGACGGCGCTCTAATCGACAAATACCAACTGAGCCTGTTTTCTCAAATAACGTCCAACGCATTTGCTTCTACAGAGTGTTTCACAATGTTCTGAAAATTTAAAATAAACCATGGCCACTCCAGGATACATTGTTAACTATGTTCCGTCACATGACGTGCCAAAGATAGTAGAACCGTGAATACCGCGAGCTCTTGTAGAGACCTCCTCCATACTCCTCCCACATTTCACCTTCACCTTCTTGTCTTAGGACAGGTTTTCCATCAGAGCTCTTGCTATGTATACAACTGCTTCTTTATTCTCCAAAGGCCTCTTTAGTTTTCCTGTAGGCGGTACCTGTCTTTCCCTAGTGATGTATGCTTCTAAATCCTTATAAGTAGCTTATTTGCTAGAAATATAAATGGTTAACCATATTATTTATACTGTACAATCATACTGGCAACATTAAAACAAATTTCGAATATAGGTATCAACAGTCAGAACACGAAGGTTTCTATTTACCGCGTAAATAAATCGTAGAATGAAATGCGTCGGTTCTTAATTGCAGGAACAGACACACTTGATATTTTTCGACTACAGCGCCATCGACGACGAATGAGAATCAATGATTTGAGTAAACAGTACGTATATTCTGAAGTAGAATCCGAATACGCAGTTGAGAAGCGGGGTTCCCGTAGTGGGCGCCGATTAGAGTTGGCTTAGACCGGGGAGCGGCAAAGCTAACCCCCACTCTGTCCGCGGCCCGCTTTACACGTCCGTTCTGCGGGTAGCCGAAGATGCAGGCGCTCGCCTTGGACACATCAAGTAATGAGGTCGTAGTGGTCGAAGGAAGTGCGGTCACCACACGGTGTGCAGACGTGTTGCAGACGCTCCTGATCCACACGTTTCGCAGTCGTAGACTTTGATTCCAACAAGACATCGCGACATGCCACACATCTGACGAAATCTTGCGAGTTCCCCGTGAAGCGTTTGGTAACCACATTACTCCCAAACACTCTTGCCTCTAACAGCCGCCTCTTTCGCCTGATTTGACTGTGCCAGACTGTTACCTTCTTTGAAGGCGAGAGCGTACTCCGACAGGCCAAGAAACTCGCAACAGTTAATTGTTCGAATTCACGATGAGAATTCCGGAATTCCTTCAGCAATCTCGTATGAAATATGGGTTAAAAAGCTGAGTGAAATGGGTCGAGTATTGGATAGCTGCGAATGTAGCATTTCATAAGGAAAGTTGCATCATGTGTAGAATGTTAATCTATGTTTCGCGTTGCTGAAATTTGAAATTGTCAGAACATTGTGATTTACCCTGTACATTTCATTTACGGTGTAAGTGTAAACCCTTGCCCTCCAACGGCTGATATTTAGGTTAGACATTTTCGTTAGTGTTGCAGATCTGTTTGTACAGTACAATATACTTGTTGTTGTTGTGGTCTTCAGTCCTGGGACTGGTTTGATGCAGCTCTCCATGCTAATCTATCCTGTGCAAGCTCCTTCATCTCCCAGTACCTACTGCAACCTACATCCTTCTGAATCTATTTAGTGTATTCATCTCTTGGTCTCCCTCTATGATTTTTACAATCCACGCTGCTCTCCAATGCTAAATTTGTGATCCTTTGATGCCTCAGGATATGTCCTACCAACCGATCCCTTCTTCTAGTCAAGTTGTGCCACAAACTTCTCTTCTCCCTAATCCTATTCAATACCTCATTTGTTACGTGATCTACCCACCTAATCTTCAACATTCTTCTGTAGAACCACATTTCGAAAGCTTCTATTCTCTTCTCGTCCAAACTATTTATTGTTCATGTTACACTTCCATACATGGCTACACACCATAAAAATACTTTCAGAAACGACTTCCTGACATTTAAGTCTATACTCGATGTTAACAAATTTCTCTTCTTCAGAAACGCTTTTCTTGCCATTGCCAGTCTACATTATATATACTCTCTACTTCGACCATCAACAGTTATTTTGTTCCCCAAATAGCAAAACTCCTTTACTACTTTAAGTGTCTCATTTCCTAATCTAATTCCCTCAGCATCACCCGACTTAATTCGACTACATTCCATTATCCTCGTTTTGCTTCTGTTGATGTTCATCTTATATCCTCCTTTCAAGACACTGTCCATTCCGTTCAACAGCTCTTCCAAGTCCTTTGCTGTCTCTGACAGAATTACAATGTCATCGGCGAACCTCAAAGTTTTTATTTCTTCTCCATGGATTTTAATACCTACTCCAAATTTTTCTTTTGTTTCCTTTACTGCTTGCTCAATATACAGATTGAATAACATCGGGGACAGGCTACAACCCTATCTCACTCCCTTCCCAACCACTGCTTCCCTTTCATGCCCCTCGACTCTTATAACTGCCATCTGGTTTCTGTACAAATTGTAAATAGCCTTTTGCTCCCTGTATTTTACCCCTGCCACCTTTAGAATTTGAAAGAGAGTATTCCAGTCAACATTGTCAAAAGCTTTCTCTAAGTCTACAAATGCTAGAAACGTAGGTTTGCCTTTCGTTAATCTTTCTTCTAAGATAAGTCGTAAGGTCAGTATTGCCTCACGTATTCCAATATTTCTACGGAATCCAAACTGATCTTCCCCGAGGTCTGCTTCTACTAGTTTTTCCATTCGTCTGTAAAGAATTCGCGTTAGTATTTTGCAGCTGTGACTTATTAAACTGATAGTTCGGTAATTTTCACATCTCTCAACACCTGCTTTCTTTGGGATTGGAATTATTATATTCTTCTTGAAGTCTGAGGGTATTTCGCCTGACTCGTACATCTTGCTCACCAGATGGTAGAGTTTTGTCAGGACTGGCTCTCCCAAGGCCGTCAGTAGTTCTAATGGAACGTTGTCTACTCCCGGGGCCTTGTTTCGACTCATGTCTTTCAGTGCTCTGTCAAACTCTTCACGCAGTATCGTATCTCCCATTTCATCTTCATCTACATCCTCTTCCATTTCCATAATATTGTCCTCAAGAACATGGCCCTTGTATAGACCCTCTATATACTCCTTCCACCTTTCTGCTTTCCCCTCTTTGCTTAGAACTGGGTTTCCATCTGTGCTCTTGATATTAATACAAGTGGCCCTCTTTTCTCCAAAGGTCTCTCTAATTTTCCTGTAGGCTGTATCTATCTTATCCCTAGTGAGATAAGCCTCTACATCCTTACATTTGTCCTCTAACCATGCCTCCTTAGGCATTTTGCACTTCCTGTCGGTCTCATTTTTGAGACGTTTGTACTCCTTTTTGCCTGCTTCATTTACTGCATTTTTATATTTTCTCCTTTCATCAATTAAATTCAATATTTCTTCTGTTACCCAAGGATTTCTACTAGCCCTCGACTTTTTATCTACTTGATCCTCTGCTGCCTTCACTACTTCATCCATCAGAGCTACCCATTAGTCTTCTACTGTATTTCTTTCCCCCATTCCTGTCAATTGTTCCCTTATGCTGTTCCTGAAACTCTGTACAACCTTTGGTTTAGTCAGTTTATCCAGGTCCCATCTCCTTAAATTCCCACCTTTTTTCAGTTTCTTCAGTTTTAATCTACAGTTCACAACCAATAGATTGTGGTCAGATTCCACATCTGCCCCTCGAAATGTCCTACAATTTAAAACCTGGTTCCTAAATCTCTGTCTTACCATTATATAATCTATCTGAAAACTGTCAGTATCTCCAGGCTTCTTCCATGTATACAACCGTCTTTTATGATTCTTGAACCAAGTGGTAGCTATGATTAATTTGTGCTCTGTGCAAAATTCTACCTGGCGGCTTCCTCTTGCATTTCTTAGCCCCAATCCATATCCACCTACTATGTTTCCTTCTCTCCCTTTTCCCACTGTCGAATTCCAGTCACCCATGACTGTTAAATTTTCGTCTCCCTTCACTACCCGAATAATTTCTTTTATCTCATCATACATTTCTTCAACATCTGCTTGCACTACTTCTACTACTGTAGTAGGCATGGGCTTCGTGTCTATCTTGGCCACTATAATACGTTCACTATGCTGTTTGTAGTAGCTTACCCGCACTCCTATTTTTTTATTCATTATGAAACCTATTCCTGCATTACCTCTATTTGATTTTGTATTTATAACCCTGTATTCACCTGACCAGAAGTCTTGTTCCTCCTGCCACCGAACTTCACTAATTCCCACTATATCTAACTTTAACCTATCCATTTCCCTTTTTAAATTTTCTAACCTACCTGCCCGATTAAGGGATCTGACATTCCACGCTCCGATCCGTAGAAAGCCAGTTTTCTTTCTCCTGATAACGACGTCCTCTTGAGTAGTCCCCGCCCGGAGATCCGAATGGGGGACTATTTTACCTCCGGAATATTTTACCCAAGAGGACGCCATCATCATTTAACCATACAGTAAAGCTGCATGCCCTCGGGAAAAATTAGTCGTTTCAATGTTTGTTTAGAAACACGTTTAGCGTGATCCAGAAAAACGACGTGGATGTGGTAGTTTTCTGTTCCCATGTGGATGCTTGATTTCGGTGAGTCGCCGTGCCTGTCCCCAATGCGGCGCCTGACTTCTGTGAGCATCCGTGCCAGATGCGCCAGCCGCCGTCGCTTCACCCACGTTTCGCCACAACACAGCGGCTGCGGTTTGTATTCCACCAGTAGCCGCGTGGCGGTCAGCGTGCGGGTGACGCCGGTTGGGTGGAAACTCGCACCGGACTCAGTGACTCTGATGGCGGTGTTCGAGGGTGGCCACCGAAGTCGAGCATTCTGGTGGTCTCAGTACAGTCAGCCCCGTAGCAACAGAAAGCTGCGTCACCACACAAGTAGCTTGTTGCTGTTGTGGTCTTCGGTGTGAAGACTGGTTTGATACAGCTCCACATGCTACTCGATACTGTGCAAGACTCTGAATAACTACTGCAGCTTACATCCAACTGCCTCTGCTTACTGTATTCACCTCTTGTTTTCCCTCTGCGATGTTTAACCCCAACCTCAAAGCATTTATTTCTTCTCTCTCGACTTTAACTCCCACCCTAAATTTATGTTTCGTATCAATTACTCCTTTCTCAGCCTAGAAATTGAATAACATCGGGGATACGCTACAACCCCGTCTCAAGCCATTCACAACTACAGCTTCCCTTTTCATGCACCTCGATTCGTAAACTACCCTCTGATTTCTGTACAAGTTGTAAACAGCCTTTCAATCGCTATATTTTACCACTGATGCCTTCATAATATCAAAGAAAATATCCCAGTCGACACTGCAATAAACTTTCTCTAAGTCTACAAATACCACAAAGGTAAGCGTGCCTTTTCTTAACTTATCTTCTAAGAGAAGTTGTAGGGTCTGTATTGCCGCCAGTGTTCCCATATTTCTCCGGAATCCAGACTGATCTTCCCCAAGATCTGCTTCAGCCAGTTTTTCCATTCTTCTCTAAAGAATAAGGTATTTGGCAGGTATGACTTTTTGTTATATTGCCTTCAATACACCTTATTTGGTAGGTATGACTTTTTGTTATATTGCCTTCAATACACCTCACTTGTAGAGGCCCTCTATATACTCCTTCAGCTTTCCGTTCGTTCCTTAGGACTGGTTCTCCATCTGAGCTCTTGATATTCATACAGCTGCTTCTTTTCGCTTCAAAGTCGTCGTTAATTTTCCTGTGGGCGGTATCGATCTTTCCGTTGGTGATGTATGCTTCTAAATCCTTACAAGTAGATTATTTGCGCGAAATATAAATGGCTAGACATATTATTTACACTGTACAATCATATTTGAATCATCAAAGCAAATTTCGAACATAAATGTCAACCTTCACAACAGAAAGCTTTTTATTTACTACATAAATAAAATGTATGATCAAATGCGTCAGTTGTTAACTGCAAGAACATGGACACTTCATATTTTGTGACTTTATCACCATCTACGACGAACGAGGAACAGTACATATATTCAGGTGTAGAATCCAAATACGCAGTTGAGAAGCAGAGTTCTCATTTGAAAATACATGCAGGAGGGATGGCTAGCATAGACAGATGTCGCCTTTACTAATATTAACCTTTCAACTACAACATTGGTTTAGTACGATACTCAACTCAGGAGGTAAAGGTGTAGTGCCGGAAAAGTAAATGCATAGTAATAAAGGCTTACATGTACTCATAGGCAGTACCGTGAATCGAGGTACAGTCACGGTCGTATTTGAACTGCTTCTGTCGTACAGTAAAGTACTTTTTGAATTTGGTACCTGGGAGGGAGGTATGGTACTTTTTGAATTTGCCACCGCCGCTATCTTGGAATTGGGGTGGGAACCCTATCAGTGTGTCTGTGATGTCACAGGCCTAACAGTGCTTGCGTCATCAGCTGACATCATTTCCTACATCTTGGATTACATCACGGGATGGACGACAGAGCCCTCTCGTGGTAGTACTGTGTACTAAGTCAGTTGGGCTCTGGACCTCATGGCAAACACCCACACTGGATGGCGTTAGTGGCTCAAATTGTTTAAATAAAGACTGGTGCACGATTTCAACAGCTGATGATTAACATGCATTTCTGCAGAGTCTGTTAGTGGTTTGCATGTCTGTAGGCCGTGTAGCGCGACCCCAAGCGTGTATAATCGTCCAAGCATGTCAAATCGTGTGCTCTGTATCACTGTGTTAAATATACTCCATACCTAAATAAATTGTTCCAAAATAAATAAAGTACACTCCTTCCTTATTCTCTCCAACAGCCCAGTGCAGGCTGAGTCCTTTTCTCACCAATCTCTAGGAAGAGGTGGCGGTTGGGTGACTTAGGTTAGTGGAGGTAGCCCAAATGACCTTTCTTTCCTGGCATTTTCTTAGGTGTGATGCATTAGCCTGCTGAAATTTGAACTTCCCGCCATTTTTCTGGGGGAGGGGAGGGGGTTAGCTTAGAGGAGGTAGCCCAATTGACCTTCTTCCAGGCAAAATTCAAATTTCCCACTCACGAAAATTCGCCATCTTGGATGATGTCACAGCCGCCATCTTGGATGACGTCATGCGCTGTTGAGAAGTCTACATGACGCCATCTTGGATGACGTTATCACCGCCATCTTGGGTATGCCTGGCAACAATGCGAAGTCGGACTGTACAGGTTTTGCCCCAATACTCACGTCACCCACCTGTATTAACGTTAGTTCTTTGCACCAGTCCGCTACATTACGTAATTACTGCAAACAATTTGCTAGCAGCCTCTATGGTGCTGTGTTCAACCAGTGCAAAGTGCACCATACTCAAATTACTGCCACATGAGCTGTTTGTTTAGAATGTACCTTCACTTGCGACCTCAGACTGAATTCACTTCTGTGCCTGCACTGCACAAGTACTTTTCGTGCTTAATTGCAATGTCACATTGGTAGCAGTGCAAACACCACATCATGCTCACACCATCTGCAGCTGTCTTGCCAGCTCACCTTAAAATAAAGAGAATTGGAGAACCACCTAAAATCATTCCTTTCCCACACACCTGCATGCTCCTCTTACAAAACAAACTACCATCTCTCAGAGAGTTATACTCAATCGCATGAGACATGGAGCTAATAGTGGATATATACAGAAATTTTCCAAAGTGCACTTTTGCGTCTCTGTAGGCGTTTTGGAAGCAGACCACATGTAACACACATTCCCCTGTCTGCTGTGATACAATTAGACTTGGCGTCCCCGTGCTTGCATGTGTGACCAAAGTGGCAGACTGCATTCTGAACAAGCGCTTCTGTGACCCTCATGAGGCGGCGTTACACACGGAAGCTCCTTAACATTCTCTGTGAGGAAGCAGCGACGGCAGAAGGCAGTACCGATTTGCTGAGTGACCTGCAGAACGTTGGTGAATGCTGCAGGCTCAGTCTGTTGACGGTGAAAGTACATAAATATAATATACTGTACATACACAGGAAAAGAAATCCACTACTGCACAACTACACTGGTGACGACAAATTACTGGAAACTGTAAGTTAGGAGTAACTATCCAGAGCGACTCTATGCCCGATGACCAAATAAACCAATTACTACGAGACTGGGGGACATTTTTTCTCAGCAGTTCTATAATTATGTGTTTTGGGCCACTAAATCCAGATTTCGTGCTCGATGCCTTGTAGGAGATCGGCTTCGTAACGAAAAATCCAGAAAGCCTCAAAATTTTCAGACTATTTCTCAGATTTTCGTTTATTTCACAAAGACTATGCGTTTCTCAAAGTTGAAAACCCTACACAAAATTAAAGTGGACAAACTCTTCTACAAAATGCAGGATTCAGGCGTGATTTTCTGACGACGAGCGGCGACGGCGCTACATCCTGCTGAGAAACGGCGACTCCCCAAAATTCGGAACGCGCCTAACGCCTTTCATCTGTTCCACACTGCTGTTACGGCACTTTGCAGCGGTATGGCAGTCTTCAGCAGAGGGAAAACAGCCCAGAACCCCATCTGCGTTCTTCGCATCATCAAACACTACGGCATTCACGGCACACAGCTGGTGTCGAAACGGACGCCATACATTTTGAAACGTATTGTATTTATTTAAACTCGTGCTTTTTGGTGTGTGGTCGGTATCTGAGAAATTGCTAAAACTTATTTCGATATCGAAGTACGTGAATCCCAGTCCAGTGTGACAGAACTGTGTAACAAATTTTGAACGCGAGTATGCGAAGCACACGCTACACGATGCGAAATCCAGGGTAGCCAGTTCATCAACCAATACGCCTGCGAGAGAGCAGGTCGTTTTCAATGTAATTTATACATGCGATGTGTCTGCAAAACAGATACCTCTGTTTAAAATATTGGTCCTGAATATTGTTAATCTTTATCTTTAGACTTGTAAACAATAACTGCACCAGAACTGCTATCGTAATTATCTATGCATGAACATAAAATCGAACGCATCTCACTTTGTGTCAAAACTGCTTGAAAATTCACAAGGTAACGCCTTTCTGAAATAATTTACTGATTTGAAAAAATTGAAATTATATGATAATTTCACAGACGCATTTATGTGTGTGTGGCAGAGGACACGTTCAGTACGACAGCTGTTTCGGGCTTTTACTGTTGCAGACGCGGAGTGAGTCACTGCCAGTAAGCCACCGTGTGACCTCCGTTCTCCATAATTATCTCTGTAGCAGAACTGACCTCCGTTCTCCTTAATTTTCACTTTCACGCTTCTTCTCGCGAGACGTGCGTAGCAGGTAGCGATATACTGGTTGAGTCAGGTGTAGAGAAACTGAAATAGAGCTGAATCTTCTTCATGTCACTGTTGTACTCTCATCAAAATGTTTGAAATCGAATGAAAAATTTCACGTCCACAAGAATAAACACTTTTGATCTGTCTTTGCTTAATGTACCGGTTCCCGTTAAGATTAGCAGAAGGGCTTGATACGTCTTTCAAACACTGATTGTGAAATTGCATTGTCCTCCTTTTCCTAAAAGCTGCATCACAGCAGTAGCAGACAAGGTCCTTTCGGACACTAGACTTTCTGTAACTCAGCCACCAATCAAGAACCGAGGTGAAATTTTGCCATTTGTATTGACACGCTTCCCAGATATCAGTGATTTCGGATTAAAGCATTGTAGAATATTTGGTAAGTAAAAGCCCATCTCAGGTTAGTCCTCAGTGACGATGCGAGAAATATCTTTGGACTACTCGTCTATTAAGATCTCTGTCTGGTTTTTCATCCTTTGGCAACAGACTGACGTGGGACCGCCATTGGTCCCAGAATCCACGAACTCGTGACGCGTCTGTTACCACCGATCCAGCGCCGTCACGCATGCACCACGCTAGAGAACTTGGCCTTCAGTTGTTCCCACTGTGTCCACGTGGTGTTAGTTAAGTGCAGGAGCGTCTACGGAAGGGTGTCAAAAGTAACGTCGACCATATTATTATCCACTTCCGTTTCCACAGCCAGTTCCCTCGTGTTGTAAAGCAGTCAGCACGTGACAGCCACTCAACAACTTGTAGTTTGTGTTTGAGCGTAAACAACAGGTTTACACATGAAATGCACAAGTTACTTTAGGCATAGGGAACAATGAGTAGGTATACAGTTAATGAAAATCCTCGTAGTCATAAAAGAACACAAAAACTAAGAATACAGACAAATAGACAGAAATAGTTCAGTTGAATAGGCAGTTTTAAAATGCAGCCAGAGGCACAAGTTGAGTTGCTTTTCCTTATACACGAAGATAAACCTGCTTGGAGTGTAAGTGGAATCTACAGTAAAAGTCGAGCAGGATAAAAAAGTCAAAACAAGATGCAAGTAAACTACAGGGTGGTTGCAATTAAGGTTTCTGCTGCTTGGGAGGGCCGCGACGAGAAAGGAAAGCAGCGACCGCAGGACAACGACACTCTGCGAAAACATTTGTCAGGACAGACGGAAGAGAAATATGAGAAAGTCCAAAGGGATTCCGGTCGCACGTGGAGTACACCAGCTGCAAGACACAGTCCGTACCTCCTATGTGCAGTGTCAACCGTGGTGTTACCGACGGCGGTGACACTAAAGCGGAGACATTAGAGACAGTTTCCCGAAACCCCTTCAGCAAAGAAGAGCAAGTAAATATTCCTGAATTCGAGTCAACAACACTTGACACCCTGACTAATTCTGAAGTAGATATCCTCGGTGTGGCGAAGCAGCTTAAATCCGTCAATAAAGGCAGGTCTTCCGATCCAGACAGCACGTCAGTCTGGAGAGTGTGCTGGTACAACAGCTCCTCACGTAACAGTCACATACAAGCGCTCGCTCGACGGATGATACGCAGCAAAAAATACTTAAATACAAACACTCCGTGCCTCTACACGAGCAGAAATTCTTGTGTGGAGTGGAGGATAGTGTCAAGCAAATGTGATCTGAGTTGGTGTGTGGAGTTCATTCCAGTGTCTACATTTGTTTTTCTTCACTCAAGGTATGTTCGCCTGAGTAGCTCACCCCTTGCAGTGTCACTAGATGACGGACAGTGTAAGTCATTCCACATCCTACTATTACATTCATGAACGTTTCTGTTGCTTCCAGACTGTTGTTAATCGCTGATAACAAACTCCCTAAGGGAATAAGTCTCTGTGAAGGTGTTGACAGAATCATCAACTACGCAGAAAGTTGTCTAAAAGAACGCAAATCCATGTATGTAGCAAATACTGAATACTACTAAATTGGTAATATTTACTAAATATGCTCTTCCAAGCAGAATAACCATTAAGCGAGGTCGTTCTTACAGACGATGTGAGACTCCTGTTTGACGCACCCTTACAATCGTTCTGTTTGACTTTTAATGCTTGCAGAATAGACGCAGAATGCACGCTCCCCTTTCCCTCAAACCCACCCAGAAGAGAGCACACAACGATATAGCCTACTCCTCCGATTTAAATGAGGCATAACTTGTTACATTCGTCTCTGTACCGTGACGTATGCTATTCTGTAGCCGCGTGTGCTTCCGTTTACATTGCTGTCACGGAGTTAATATGTGTAGTACTTTACCAGAGCACTATGCCATATCAAGGCATTTTATTCATTAACTAGCGGACCCGACAGATGTTGTCCTGCATGATATTTCAAGCGATTATGATATTAAACAAAATATAAAATGCGAGACAAATAATATAATAATTTCATTATTCTTTATTTTGAAATAACATCAATTTTCTAAAAACAATTCGTTATAATCAATAATGTTTCTTTAATTTTATCTTAATGCGAGCTGATGAACAATATTTTTAGTCAATTCCTGAGCAGTACAAATGAATAAACTTGACGGTTTTCCAACGCAAGAACACGCTACATATAATTGGCCATGTTAAACGACCGAATTTTCTAGATCCAACCCACAAATCGACATTGTTTCACCTTGTGACTTATTAATAGTCATGGCATATGGCAAGCGAATTGGAAATTGCAGAAGTCTGAATGGAATGGGTGAGTCTGAAGGGATCATTGGGATTCGTGGCAGGAGAACAACTTCACCTTCAAATTTGCCATTCAAAATTGTAGCTTCAAGAACAATGCCCATAACTTTTTTTGATGACTAATCTTGTACTGTGGCATAGCTTAGGTGCATGTAAATACCGAAGCAAAATGATAGGTGAGCCAATTTTTAATCGCAGATTATGTGGTGGCATTCCTGGTAAATCCAGCGAATTCAAAAATTCAACAGAATAGTTGACTGCTTCGTCAGGATCGGTAACAGTGTCGATCGATTTGAACAATATCTGTTGTATTTTGAAGTTAATGGCGTCAACATCGATATTTTATGCGGCTAAAATAGCTCGTTCACGAAGCCACGCATGATTAACATAATTAGCTTGTAAATCTGGAAATATGCTTTCAATCAAAGCATCTTTCGTATTTACCATGTTCCAGAAATCGTCTGGCAATTTGATGCATTGTGTGTCTCCATGCAGTGGTATTGTTCAATTTCCAATGTTGTGCAATTCCTGGGAGAATGATAGTGCCAATGGATTGTTTTGCAGTTGAACACGTATCTTTGTGTTAAGACGAAATACACTGACATTTCGCCATAGGTAAGATTGTTTTATACATCCGTTAATTTCAGCCGCATATGTAGCGCGTGGAATGACCGGCAATGTCTGTCTAAAATCACCGGACAGCAGCCGTAAGGCACCACCGAAAACCCTGGTGTTATTATTCAGATCTTTCGTCATTCTATTGAGAGCTTCAAGTGAATGCTTGTGGGCCATAGTGGATTCATCCCAGATAATAATTTTGCATTTTTGCAAAACTTTAGCCATACTGGAATGCTTTTTTAGGTTGGACACTGCGTCTGGATTTGTGTGAATGTTCAACGGCAACTTGAGCGCTGAATGTGCAGTCCTCCGCCATCAAGCAAAGTGGCTGCAATAGCTGATGAAGCAACTGCTAACGCAATATGATTTTGTGATCGAATGCGCGCAAGTATTAGTGAGATGAGAAACGTTTTTCCAGTGCCACATGGTGCGTCCAAGAAAAAGAATCCACCTTGCTCTGCTGCAATTGACAAATTAATTCGATCGTATACATTCTTTTGTTCATCAGTGAGTAGTTGCTCATTATTTTCAACGAAAGTAGTTCAAGAGACCGTATCGAACTGTTGTTCGCGCTGAATCTCGCTGTTAATGATGTCTGTTGCTGGGCGGTTAGGTGAGGGCATAGCAAACTGAATGACTGGCATATTCGAAATCAGAATCCAAATATCTTCAATCTCTATTTGCGCTTCGTTATATATTTCCGGAGAAAAATCGATAACGGGATCTCGATTAGCGATCCGAATGCGATGCAGAATGTCGTCGCTCATGGAATCTTTATATTTGTCCCAGAGGACAGGAGCCTGAGATGTAAAACATGGCGTCAACAATACGGCGAATAATTGGCGAATTGGATGAGGAGAGGAACTCAGTGCCGCATCTACAAGTGTAATATCCCAGTGGTTGTCATCTTCCAGCAAACGTAATTCGCCACAAGCATCACGATATGTGTCATACTAAATGCCATTGACTGTTCGCAAGTATTGGAAGGACGTCGGTCCAGAAACATTAACCAACAACAAACGCAAGAACAAATATTCGCGTTGCTTTGGATGGACTGTGTTAATCGTCCGATGTATTTCCCATAAATATGCCGTTGTATCCTTCAACTGGAACACCTCGCTTCCCTGGTTGACTGTTTGTTCCGTGTGAAATATCGTGGCACATCAGTATACATTAATGCCTCTACGAACTGACCGGGAATACCTGGTCGGTTGCATAGTTCGAAAAACTCAGTTAATGTGGTTTTTGGGGCGACTGCTGCACGCTGTAGACCAGTCTCTTTTGTGAAATAAACACGCTGTCCATTTTCGAGGTGCGCGGCCAAATGTATAACAGCGGGGTCTCTTTCGTGTATCGGAAAACCCAAAATACGCCATACTGCTTCATTGCTGCTGATGTATCGGCCCATTTGATACCGCGTTATTTCATCGTTTTCGTTAACATTGTGAACAGCAAATACAGCCGTATCACTGCCCTTATGGACGTACTTGCATATATATTTTATGGACTTGACCGAACTGCAGAGATCAATGTTTATGTGTGCTTTGTAGATTTTACACAGCAATGGTGAATAAGGAACCACCCAGTGGTTGTCAGTGTCAACTGTTGTACCGTTTGACATGCGTAATTGACGTCATTGACCCCCATGGTCAGTGTCTCTACGACAATACAATGGATAACCATCGATATTAGTGACTGTATCATTAATACAATTTTTTGGAAAACGTTTCGTACATTTTCCACAGTCCATGCACGGCGCCGCCATGTTTATAGCACCGCATGGACCATGGATCATGTCAGCGGTAACAATCTCATACAATTCTTGATCGATATTCCGGTCCTGAATTTCTGCTGAGATAATTTTATCAATTTCTTCAGACTGTATTTTGTCGACCAACCAAATGAAAATACGCGCGTGTGGCAAACCTCGTTTTTGCCGTTCAACAGAATACAGCCAGCAATGTGTTTTGCCAAATACAGAGGAATGTATAATCAAGATTTCAACTTTTGTCTGAAGACATGTGCAGTGATATCGTGCCGATCTATTGCAGTTTGACCTGGCAATAACGCAATTTTAATTTCATCCCATTTTGGATTACCGGTACACGCAAATGTAATGAACAAATCTGGTCGTCCGTACGCGCGCACAAAAGTCATGGCGTCTTGAATATATTCTTGCATATGCCGTGGGCTACCAATATATGATGATGGAAGAATATATGAAGTACCGATGTCGTTGATATTAGTTATTCCATCTACGTTACCAACAACAGCATCACGCAAATAAATGTATTCCTCAGCTCGAAGTTTCGCTTGATTATACCTAATGTATCGTAATCGCTCGCTTTCAATTTTCGCATACATATCAGCGATATATTGTTGAAACAGCTGGCGGCATCGGAGAATATTATTGTCTTCATTGGCACGAACCATCAACCGATATGCGTAGAAGTTCTTAGCGCTCACTTTCTTGCTGGTTTCTGCACCTCGAAAGTAAAATATAATTAAGACAAAAAGAAATTAATCGTGCATAAAAATAAAATATTAGGTAATGGCGTGTGCAGATTGTAACTGTTACTGGATTTCTTTGTTTGACATTTAAATGATATCCATCTTCTCCTTCCCAAAATATCTATGGATATTGCAAAGCGTCGTGAGAGCAATGGCAGTCTTCAGTCGTATGCACTGTGTTATCTCTGCGTTGGATTCGTATATCTCGACGTTCAAATGCGTCGCCAACCGTGACAACTGCAACTTCATTAATGGTCGGTGCATTATATCGGCCCGCGTGCTGCCCAGATGGTACTTTGTCTGATTTGATGACGGTCGTATAGTTGTCGTTTTGCAGCCTGTTCGAAACGGTATTGAACAACTGGACCAACTGGTTGTGATCCTGTAAAAACGGTTCTAAAATACCCACAGTTTCTCGCTCCTCCATCTGCTCGATATGGTTGCACTGGCAGCGTGCGGCCCGTCTTTGTCTCAATGCATTAGCTCGAAGGCGTTCGTTGCGTTGCTCTAGACTTTCATTAGCACGTCAGATTGCAGCCTGGTTTCTTAATTTTCATTCTCCGCCAATTGATCTTCTGCCGATCTATTTATATGTCGGTTCTGGACTAATTGTGAATTCCGAGTCCGTCGACCAATATTTCCTCCTCGTCCACGAAGACGTGGCATTGTTTTATGTACGTAACTTATATGTGAATATATTACACTTAATATTCACTGAAATGCGACTCCTGGAATAGCCAAAGACACCGTACAAAGAAATTAAAATGTCAAAACAGCGAAACACACATAATATAATACACTCAAATTAAAACGTCGAAATATAAACGAAATCCTAGGCATGTAACTTATATCTGAATATAATACGCGCAATATTGCACGCAAAAATGCAACGCCACCTACTGTGCTGATTTAAGAATGTAAATTTTCCAGGCCCCCCACTTGAATGCATTCACAAAAATTCATTCAAGTCGATCCAGCCGTTTAGTTGCAGTATAGATAAATAACCTAGATACCGACTGCAGCGCCATCTGCCGGGCTGATTTGTGAATCTAAACCATCCAGGGCGCCACCCAAACGCATACAGAAAAATTCATTCAGATAGGTCCAGCCGTTTAGGAGGTGACATACGCACGTACAGTAGAATTATACTATATATACTTAACAGCCAGAACATTATGAGCACCAGCCTATCGATATAAACCCGTAAAGGCGACACCAGCGGCACCTGGCAAGGAATGGCTGCTAGTCAGACACATGCACAGCTTATGTAGTAATCAGAGAGCGTGCTGTCTGTGTGAAGAATGGGGAAGACGTGCGGTCTGTCCGAGTTTGACTGGGGGCAGACTGTGGTGGACCAGATGCTCGGCACGAGCATTTCGGAAACTGCACCAACTGTTGGGTGTTTGAGGAGTGTTGTGGTGTCTTCAAGATGGGGCGATACCGAGGTGAAACGACGTCCAGACATTGTGGAGTTGGGTGGCCACCGCTCATTACAGGTATCGGATGTTGTAGACTAGGCAGACTGGTCAAACAGGACGTACGGCGAACTGCGGTGCAACTAACATCCAGACTTTAACGCTGGACAGAGCGCAAGTGTGTCGGAACACGCAGTGCAACACTCCTAATGACGGACCTCTGCAGCTGGCAGCCCGTGCACGTGCCAGTGCCAACACCACAACATCGGCAACTACGACTGAAATGTGCGCGTGGTCATCGGAGCTGGACATGGCGCAGTGGTAGAGTGTTGCATGGACTGACGAATCCTGATAACTTCCTTATCGTGGCGACTGAAGGACGTGAATCCGCCACCTTCCAGGGGAGCAGCCCTCTGACAGCTGTACTGGAGGAGACAAGCTGGCAGCAGCTCCACCGTGCTCGGGGGAACATTCACCCAAGGGTCCAGTGCGCTCGTGGAAGACACCATGGCGGCCAAGGAGTCTCGTATACCGGTTGTGGACTACGTACATCCCTTTTTCAGCAAGATAATGCGCCGTCTCACAAAGACTGTGATTGAGTAGTCTGAGGAACACAATGGCGAGTTCCAGTTGATGTGCTGGCCCCCAGCACGCCAGGTAAGCACCCGCTGGAACACATCTGGAGTGTGACTGAACGTGCCATCAGAGCTCATGGCCCTCCTCCCTGGAATTCACGGGAAGCAGGTGACTTGTCTGTGGAGATGTGGCGCCACTCCAGCGACCTACGACGGCCTCACTGCTTCCATGCCAGGACGCGTCGCCGCTTTTATCCGTGCCAAAGGTGGACATAGCGACTACTAGGCGGGTGGCCACAATGTTTAGGGTGATGAGCGTATAAACGACTTCCACGGGTATTACTGTAAGCTAGCGGGTCGTAAAAGTAAATTTTTTGAGACATTCCAAAACCTAAGCAAAGCTAGGTTTCAACATGAATTTACGTTCTCTTAAGTGGAGACTCCATATTATTTCTTAAGCAGTCAATGACATGAAAAATCACAAAAAGAATGGGGTTGGTTGCATCGTAACACATCAATTACGTCCCGAGAAATTGCAAAACGAAGTTGATGCTTGAAATAAACGAAACGTGCCGCTATTGCACATCGTGAGATGCAAGCGCGATCTCTAGATATCAGTGTTTATGGCAGGAAAACTTTTTATGACTTTCAGCCCTCGTGATAACAGCAAACGTAAGATTACGTACGTCAATCACATCGCCATAATGAACAGCGTGGGCATCACGCTTGAGTCTCGGAAAGTGCAACAGCAGTTTTTTTCGGATGTGTTTCACATATTGTGATGCAACCAACGCCATTATTTTAGTGATTTCTCATGTTATTGATTATGTAAAAAATTATACAGTACTTCCATTTGAAAGAAAAAATTGTCTTGAAACTAATATTTGGTTACGTTGTAGACTGTCTACTGGTATTTACTTTCATTCATACCAGTGAAAGTCGTTTTTCAATATCTATTTTTGTTCTCGAGATATCTCCGTTGAAAATTTTAGTAGGCCACGCTGATATTCGGAGGGTAAGGTCCGATCGGTTTCGAAATGAAAAACACAGTGAAATACACGAAACACGCCACTATTGCACACCGTGAGAGGCAAGCGTGAACCCCGCGTTGCTTGACTGTAATCGCGATGTAATTGCCGTACTACGATCCAACAGCCGCCGCACTTACTGCTGTTTGCACAGTCATTAAGTGGATTGAAAACAATACAGGTGTCCAGTGACACACAGAGAAAATTAAAGGGTGTACTAGTTCGCACGTTTTTGACCTTCACTACGGTACTAGAATGAACAGTATGTAAAAACCGAGTATCGCCGGCCGAGGAAACATAATTTACGGCTGACCAAGGATCTAACAGAGTGGTAGATGGCAGTCGTACGTAGTTGTGTGACTCGTCACCAGCATTACTTGCACTCCACTTCATAACTTTTTAAACAGCAATAAGTACAGCGACTGTTGCATCATCGTATGTCGAACCTATCACAATTACGAGCAACGTCGGGTTCACACTTGCGTCTCGGGGTACGCAATAGCGACGCGTTTCCTTTATTTCAAGCGTCAACTCTGCACTTTCTCTGGACGTAATTGACCTATTGTGATGCAACCAACGCTATTCTATGTGATTTTTCATGTTATTGATTGCGTAAGAAATAATACGATGTGTCCATTCGAAAACAACATAAGTTTGTAATGAAAAAATATTTGCTTATGTTTTAGAATGTCTCATGGTATTTATTCTCATGTGTCCCAGGCTTACATACATACCCCTGAAAGTCATTTTTCAATATCTATTTTTGTTGCAGGGATATTTGCACTGAAACGTTTAAGTGGACCACCCTGTATAATACAGGGTGAGTCACTAACTATTATAACTCCGAAAGTATGATAGTAGCTGAACAGTTTGTGGGACAAATGTTGCATGGGACAACGGGGGTCGTAATATGACGTGGGGCTTTTGTTGCTAGGTGGTGTCGCGTCAGAGATATGAAGGTCAACTTTGTTTCTTTTTTTTTTAATCGGGATGCTATAATTTGGTACTTATTTTCCGAAAACGGCTATCGAGACGAATCCAATTATGTGTAACAGAAAGATCTTTGCAGGTCAACTAAGGTCAAAAAGGTGGCATTAACGTCCATTTACAGAAGGCGTTCGAAGTGATGACCATTGGTATCAATGCAGCGCTGCCATCTTCTTATCATGGACTGAGTCGTATCATTGACACCTTCGCGCCCTCCAGCCTCTGTCGTGCAGTTATACTGCCTTTCTCACTTTGCTTCATAATAACCGTCGCATTAATATTTATTGTGTGATTCTTGAGTTTCTCCCGGCGTATTTGATAATCAAAATATCCACCGGTGTACTGCAAGTCTACAGTGTCCAACGGGCACAATATTTCGGCAATCAAACATGTCGCCATCATCAGGTGAACTGACGGACTGAGCTCCTGTGAGCGTGCCGGCACGGAGATCCGTACGCTATGGCTGCTCAGGGGGAACTGTGTGCGGTCGCGGCGGCGGCCGATTTAAATACCCTCCGCCCGCGGCGCACTCCCTCCGCCGTCCGCGCCCCGCGCCACGGTCGCGCGGTGGAACAGATTGCGACGGCGTCTGAGATGACGCCGGTGTGATAGCTCAGAGTGGCAGATTCAACGTGCTCTCCGCCCAACCACTACAGCACAACCTGTTGAGATGGATGAAATCACGAGGGAGGAGGTAGGCACTGCGTTTATTCCATGTACAGGCGCGCTCTCGGGGAAAATCGCCCACATTTTGAAGAAACACCGGGTCGGAACTGTGTTTTGTCCTCCGAATGAATCTCGTGCACTGGTGGGGAGCGCCAAAGATGGCCTCGGTTCGAGGAAGGCCGGCGTGTACCAGATTCCGTGTCAATGTGGCAAGTCGTATATTGGTCAGACGATGCGTACCGTCGAGGATCGATGCCGTGAACACCAGAGGCACACTCGACTGATGTATCCGAGCAAGTCGGCGGTCGCTGAACATTGTTTGTCCGAAAATCAAGCTATGGAGTATGAACGCACGAGGATTCTGGTACAGACGTCGAGATACTGGGACAGCGTTGTTAGAGAGGCCATCAAAATTCGCACCGATGACGGCCTCATAAACCGTGACTGTGGCTATAATCTTAGCAAGGCTTGGGAACCAGCAATTGGACTAATCGAGAGTAAATCGAGCAAACGTATAGTTGTGACGACCACGGCGAACAGAGCCATCACACCGACGTCATCTCAGACGCCGTCGCAATCTGTTCCACCGCGCGACCGTGGCGCGGGGCGCGGACGGCGGAGGGAGTGCGCCGCGGGCGGAGGGTATTTAAATCGACCGCCGCCGCGATCGAACCCAGTTCCCCCTGAGCAGCCGTAGCGTACGGATCTCCGTGCCGGCACGTTCACAGGAGCTCAGTCCGTCAGTTCACCTGATGATGGCGACATGTACGATCGCCGAAGTATTGTGCCCTGTACACTGTACACCGGCAGTACACCCGTGGATATTTTGATTAATATTTATTGTGCTTTGGTAGGGCATTTCTGCTAAAAGAACCTTTTTTTCATCCAGTTTCACAGTAATGCGGAATCCAATTACCGTTCTCAATTTAGCAATGATGGGACATGGAGAAAGTGGTCTCTGGCCGAAATCACCTACTTCTCCTGAGGATGATATCGACAGTTCGTTTGAATTGTGGATGCGTTAGAAGAAATAGGAAATAATTGTAACGATTCCATGAATTGTGGTTCGGACCACTTCAGTTTTGACAGTAACAGTTCTGAAGAACAAAACCTTCTTAAAAAAAAAAAAAAAAAAAAAAAAAAAAAAAAAAAAAAAAAAACACGTACGGCAACAGCTATCAGCGAGAAAGAAAAGGCGGTGAAATATTGGTTAAACGAAGGAGGGGAAAAAAACCATTGAAGTTACGCACTGTGCAGAGGAGTTTTCGTTTCGTAGAGTCGGAGCGTGAACTGTGCAAATGGAAGAATGAATTACATGAAGTAAGAAATATGAGCCAAATGGAAATAGGAAACTATCTGAATAAAAACTGTGCGAAAGATTAAGAACTGCTCGTGGGAGGCTGTGCGCCGTCGCCGATGGGGACCTACGAGACTGGGCCCTCCGAATTACTTCTGACATCAACGTTGCCAATTATCAGGCTTCGTCGACCTGGTTACGCAGGCTCAAGGAATCGTCCAGAACAGGAAGTCGCAAAATTACCGAGTTTACGTCACGTGAACGTGTAGAACAGCTGCCGGTGACAGACAGAGCTGCACAGAGACTCATGGCTGACGTAGAGGCGGAACTTGCTGTCGCCACGCAACTGCTGTCTGAAGCGCTCATCAGTCGGGTTTCGTGAAACAACGGCGTGCACACCGCAGTTTATCATTTAGGGGTGAAAAAAAGACGGAGTCGGCTGCCCAGTCAGTGAATGCAGCGACGCATTCGTGTACGATAATGCCATTGACAAGTATGATCGGTTTTACTGTTTCCACAGCTGTGTACCTGTCTTCAAGAATCGGAAGGCAAATTAGGACCAAAAATGAAAAGTAGGCTGTTTAGTTGCAAAATCCTGTAATCGACCTATCAAACTCTGGAAAAATGGGAAAGAATAATTTCCAGCATTTCGTTCGAAACGTATTCCTACCAGCTGCAGAAACTAATTCATTGCTGTTGTTGGATTCCTGGTCTGGACACAACGACGCCTCCGTTTTTGTGGAGGACCACGAGAAATCTAGTGGTGCGACTCAACCTCTCGATAAAGAATTTTTTTCACTGTGGAAAGCATTTCTCAGGAGATTGTCAGACAACATAATTTCCGATGCCTCTCTCTTATGTCAGATTTATCAGCGTAAGAGTATTCTTAAGCTCCAGTCATTTGTGCATTACCAGTTTTCTTCGCCATGCTTTAGGAATTTGATCAAGTACGCCTGGTATGCAGCGCAATATGCAGAAGTCTAAATAAAACTCGTGGTAACTGCGGAGTGCCTGACTGCATCAAGTTTTCCTTTGTCCGGTGTGCCTTGCCTGGTGCAAGAAAAATATTTCTTTTCGTCATTCAATACACACTTCCCATTTTTGTGACGGCTACAGGGAATAAGCGAAGAACTGTTTCGCTGATAGTCAAATATACAACATTCAAACATCATTATAAGGAATGGTCTACAGAAATTGTAATAAAATGTAGTACCGTAACACACATTTCATTCCAGCAAATTGATGGAAGTCGTCTGTGACATCAAATACTGCCATAATTTTACTTCCTCTGCTAGCCACTTTTATCAGAATTACATGGTCAAGAACTGAAGTGTCAATACGAAGTTATTCAAAAAAATGTCTGTATAGTTTAATCCAGGTTTTGACCGGAGCAGACAGGCTAACAAGCACGAGCAAAAGAGAACTGTATCTGGTGTAGCCGGCAGGCCTCTTCCAAGTCTTTCAACTGGACGCCACTGCATCTGCTTACGTGTCCCCAACCTTCCCCAGTTACCTAATCGAAAAATGGAGACCTGCAGTTTAACGTGTCTTTAACACGTGTCTTTAACATGTCTTTGGTGGCCACTCCAACATCTGTGAGAAGTGAACGCTCCGTTAAAAATCATAGTGGAAACGTTCTGGTCTGAACGGGATTCGATCCAGCGCTCCCTGGATCACGAAGCGCGCGCTTTGCCATTAAACCATTTTTGTTTCAGGAAAAAAAAAGAATAGACCATTAGACCTCACACGGGTAGTGGGAACATCAGTTGTGTCACTTCTTGAGATGATGCTCGACGTCGGAAATTAGGGTTCTGTATATAAATTTCCCCTCAATGGTAATGAGAAGGCAGGGAAAATGGCAGCTGACATACAACGAAAATTTTGGACCAGTGGTGATGGAGATGCAATTCCGTGTAAAGTACACGATCTCCACGCATGTCAGCCTCCCATACAGACTGAGACACTTGAATCTTCCTTCCCTGCGCCATTTCGCATACTCCGTCAACAGCAGTGCGCTCGCCATGCAAAATACTCCTCACTGAAAAGCAAAGTTTCGTACTGTGGCTCTAAGAAGATAGAGTTGTATCCTCAATGGCGAATATTAGCTCTAAAAACTAATAACAGTGTTAACAGACAATGTTTCCTACCTCCTGTTCTCTCTTCTGTTCCCTCTACTATAAACGATTCTACCCACACACAAGAGAATGGTAGCGAATTTCCTGCAAATGCTCATTCGCACGTGTTCGCTTCCATTCACTCCGCTGTGAACCAGGCTTTAGGTGCTTAAAATTGCTGTCTGTGAACTCCGGACAATTCCGCTACGCGGCGCTGCGCGAGTGTTTGGCCGAGTCGGACTATAGGAGGGCAGGGCTGTACAAACCTCTGTTACAAGCTGTTCCTCGCGCGACAAAAATGTGTAACTTCAACATTTTTTACAAAATACTTGCAGTGCCCCTTAGCAGCTAAAATTGTGAAAGTGCATTTCTTTCGTCGTCTTCTTCCTGCATAAAAAATTTCAGCGTAGGTTTCGAAATGTTTTATTGGACCTTTCCTTCGTGAGACGTAAACCTCACTATACATTTGACATCCTTCATACTTGCCGTGAACACTTCAAACATTACTAAGTTCCACTCATTCGCACTGCGTTTAGAACGAATCGTCTGATCGGATCGCTATTCAAATGAGAACTGCCTGATTCATCTTCTATATTCTTCTTCTTTATTGAGTTTCGATTCCCCCCCTAGGGGGAAGGCTGGCGGCAGCTCAATACGCCGCTCTTCAGCCTACAGAATTTGCTTTAAAAAGATGAAGGTAATAGATAATGAAAGCTGGCGATAAAATCGGTGACTTAAATAGTAAAATGGCGGAAAATTGTGGAACTTAAAACATACAACAAACGGTTGATGATGCTAATAAAATACACAGGAAGCAGAAAAATAATAGACAGACAATTAAAAAACATGGCGACATTCTGGTTTCTGTTCGCAAGAGATATAAAATTCACACCCAGCGACAGCATGATTTCTGTTTGCAACACTTTGGAACAACACTGAACACTCACTTGACCACTGCACTAAAAAGTTGGCACAAATATGACATATTACAGCCGAGGGCAGACGGGGGAACCTGGACAGATGATCGGAAAGAAAAGGGGGGGGGGGAGGAGAGGAGAAAACGAAGTGGGGAGGAGGGGAGAAGGAGCCGATGGAGGACGAAAACCCATAAGAGAAAGGGGGGGGGGGAGGGGCTGGGCACACGTGGCAGGGATTGGGGAAAGGCAGAGGAGGGGAATGCAAAAGGGCTCGGGGTGGGGGGCTGATTCATCTGCGTGGTGCTGCTTATAAATAGTTGCGGCGCCGTACTAGTAGAGATGATTTTGAACATGCGGAATTCTTGTAGGCTGGTAGACAATTACGGAAAAAATTCAAGATCATGCACAAAAATATTCCAAAAAATCGACACATGCAGAGAATATATGCCTCAGCTCAGAACCGTCGCAACAATAGTACCCCAACCGTGGCACAAATACAAAGTACGCAAATCAATAGTTCCAGGATAATTATGAGTAAAATAATTGAAAAAGACAATTAATTTCACTACCAAGACTATCAGCCAGGATAAAAAGCTTCAAGAAATCAAGCGCCAAAACTCCTTTGGAAAATAAAATATGATAAAACTAAAATTTGGACTCCAACAAGAAAGGACAAAATTACAGAAGAGCAAAGGACCCAAAGTGAGAGCCCAGTTCCTTCTGAATGTTAATTAAATAAAGTTGTGAAAAACTTACCCTTTCCTAACTACACAAAAACAAGTAGAGACCGCCAAATGTGGGTACAGTTGGGACAACACACGACACAAAAAAACAAAAAATTGTAGGAAGTCTGGTATTTTCTCGAACGATGGCGCTAGGCCTACAATGTGCTGGCATCGTCCATACAGGACATTCAACATACAACGCCATCTGTGTGTGAGACATCCTTGTCAACACAAACTTGTTGACATAAATAAAACTAACTGAGGCTGAGTTTGCATGTTGTACAAACAGATGGCGTTATTTCAGTACTTGAGCCAAGCTCGTAACGGTATTTTGCAAAATTGGGCAAAACTGGGTCTTGTCGTGATGTCAGAACAACAAGGTCCGTAACAGTGACAGTCCCAATGTATCGGAATGGACAGCAACCCTACCCTCGCTGATGACAATGAGTCTGCTCTTCGCAGTTATACAGTAACAGATTTCTAAATCCATCTGCCGTCGCTTGTACATCTGGAGACAACCTGTCTACTTTGATTAACTTCTCATGGTTGCTTTTTTTTTCTTTATTGTTATTTTAAACCCGTTTACAGGCAGGCCAGCAGCAGCATGCTACGCCGCTCTTTGGCCTCAGAGAAACACAAAAGATACAAATGAAGACAATTAGAGAAAAAATACAGTGGACATATAAACAGAGACAGACACTTTTTAAAATACATGGAGCCGTTCACGGGCGTAGAGTCCAAGATAAAATTTGTTCAGACACTTGGACACACACATAGACGAAAAGTGTCACACGCGAACATAGGTGCACAAAACGAATAACACTGAACCACTTAAGCACAAACGACGGCACGCACAGAAACACGAGGCGTCGATCTTCGGCGCGCGAATGTTCACTGAGCATGTACGAGTCCGGGGACCTGCCAAGAGAGGAGGAGGGGGGGGAGAGGGAGAGGGGAGGGCAGAGATGCCACGGGCAGGGGAGATAGGGGAGGGAGGAAGGGGGAGGGGAAGCCCCGGGGAAGAGGGGTGGAGAAAGGGGTGGAAAGGAGAGAGAAGGGAGGGAGGGTGCCAAAAGGAAAAGACACAGGAAGTGGGGGGGGGAGGATCAAAGTTGATAGTAGGGGTAGATGGAGGAGGTCATCATCAGGGAGGGGGAGCTGGCAGAAGCCACCTTGGGAGAGGGTAAGGAGGGTGGAGAGATGGAGACCGGGCGGGACGTGGGAATACAGGCGTGGCAGCGGGCGGGGGTGGGAGAGGATGGGCGAGACAAGTGGGTGAGGAGGATCGAGTTTGCGGGAGGTGTACAGGATCCGTATCCTTTCAAGGAAAAGGAGGAGGTGGGGGAACGGAATGAGATCGTACAGGATCCGCTCATGGTTGGGATTCACAGTCATATAATATTTCTTAAAAGACATCATAGTCGCCGTAGACTGTACGAAATATTTATTACTACGATTGCAATTTCGGCCTTAGGGCCATTTTCAAGTAACACTGCAAAAGTTACATTCTGTCAGAATATAAGACTATCCGACTTAAGTACATGTTGTCGTTAAAATGGAGCTTTTTGACTGTGAGAGTCCCACAAGACCGATGAGTACGACACTTATTACATCGTAAAATGTTGTTGAATATGTACTGTATTGTCCATGTTTTTTTTTTTCGCGCCAACAGACTTAGCTCCACATGCTGTCAGTGCACCTGAGCTTTTATTTGTGATAGATTATTAGAACGATGGTAACACTGGCAGTTCAGTACATATTTAACAACATTTTACGATGTAATAAGTGTCGTACTCATCAGATCTTGTGGGACTCTCGCAGTCAAAAGGGTACATTTTTACGACGACACGTACTCATATCGTACAGTCTCGTATTCTGACGGGATGTAACTTTTGCACTGTGACTTGAAAATAGCCCTAAGGCCGAAATTGCAATCGTAATAATAAATGTTTCATACAGTCAACGGCGACTATGATGTTTTTTAACAAATTTCTGCTTTTCTTTGTACTCTGTACAATTTTCTAAATTCATTTGCCGTTGCCCCACTACCTGAAAACATCGAGTCTGTTTTCCATTATATTCAGTCAAATTTTTCTCAATTCAACCACCATTCCCTACATGTCTGAGGGCATCATGGCTGCTCGGTATTGTATAAGTTCGTCCGCAGCACGTGATCGTGCGGTAGCATTCTCGCATCCTCAATCCCCGGGTTCCCGGGTTCGATTCCCGGCGGGGTCAGGGATTTTCTCTGCCTCGTGATGACTGGCGGTTGTGTGATGTCCTTAGGTTAGTTAGGTTTAAGTAGTTGTAAGTTCTAGGGGACTGATGACCATAGATGTTAGGTCCCATAGTGCTCAGAGCCATTTGAACCATTTTTTTATTATATAAGATCAAAATTTAAACTTAGCGAAAAAAAATTGAAGCTGCTTAATCCATATAGGAAACTCAAAATAAAAAATGAAAAAAGAAATGTAAGCTAAATCACTAGCCTCATATTTCAAAAAATCACTATCGCTAATGAAAAATACTCAAATCTAACAATTTCTCATTTGTCAGATGCAGTTTATTTCAATAAATAGCTATCTTAAAGGTATGTTGAGATCATAAGCCAGGAAAGGAACCCCTTCATCATTAGTTATTAAGCAGTACAATTTACCTATTTGGCATTTCCTAAAAAAGGAAACATATGATGTTTTTATTTGGCTACACATAATCTAGCAAACAAACTAAGTACCTGTGTGAAGAGCATTACCTATGCATTTTCTACTGAGATTTATAGCCATCAAATTATATTCCAACAGAAACTGATGAAGCCCCCCGAGCCGGCCGCTGTGACCGAGCGGTTCTAGGCGTTTCAGTCAGGAACCGCGCTGCTGCTGCGGTCGCAGGTTCGACTCCTGCCTCGGGCATGGATATGTGTGTGATGCCCTTAGGTTAGTTAGGTTTAAATAGTTCTAAGTTGTAGGGGACTGATGACCTCAGATGTTAAGTCCGAAAGTGCTCAGAGCCATTTGGAACTCCCCGACTTGTTTTGGTCAGAGCCTTGAAGCCTATACATCTTGTAGAACAGCCTCAGGCCTCCGAAGGAGCGATGAAGTATTACTTCATGCTAAAGCCTCATTTTTCCTGTAACATTCAGTAGGAACCTGTGTCTCGCGCGTATGTGGGCTTCATTTTCTTGGAGGACATAAGTTTTTCCAAATCTCTGTAACTCAAGAATTAAATAATCTAAAAGAAATCGCAAAAGAAAGCGGTATAAAATCAGCCTCTGTCTGAAACAAAACACGTATTTAAAATGGTTTTCACTTGTCCTTTTCTAAAAAGATACCTATGTCTTCTCCCTCAGCAGACGCATATTGTAAGTGAAGAAATGTTTGCTTCTTTTGTTCACAGAATTAAACAAGCCCGTGCTATAATTCTTATCATAAGTTTTCGTAGTGTACGTATTTACGTCCTTGTGTACTAATAAATTCAGTTTCAAATCGCTTTGGCTGACATAGCCAAGTCGGCAGATGGTTGTGAAGAGACGTAATGCCGGAGAGTGCATTGCGTTCCCTCACTGATTTGTTGCTCCTCTCCGCTAATCCTGGCCCTGGGACTAGATGTCGGTCACTTTAACGTGTCTTGCGCTTATTACCGGCAACAAATAATTGTGAGTGACCGGGCCATTCGTCTCTGGTCAGTGATTCTGTCCGGCTTCATCTCGTCAGGTACAGATCATAAGTAATACTGACGGATGGTGGTTGATAAAAAAGTATTTCAGGTATTTGTTACTAACATACCTACACCTTTTACGTAACACAGTGGTTGGTGCGTTACTAAGTCCACTTCCCCACCATGTAAATGATGTGTTGCTCACTCTTTCTCTCTCTCTCTCTCTCTCTCTCTCTGGTGATTATAAATTAAACTGATCGCTACGGTTAGGAACTATACTCATATTATTCACTAATGCACTGAAGAACAAAAGAAACTAGCACGCCTCTCTAATATCGTGAAGGTCCCCCACGAGCACGCAGAAGAGCCACTACACGACGTGGCGAGGACTCGACTATCGTCTGAAGTAGTGCTGGAGGGACCTGACAGCATGAATCCTGCACGGCTGTCCATAAATCCGTAAGAGTAGGACGGGGTGGAGATCTCTTCTGAACAGCACGTTGCACGGTATCCCAGTTATGCTCAATAATGTTCATGTCTGGGGAGTTTGGTTGCCAGCGGAAGTGTTTAAACTCGGAAGAGTGTTCCTGGAGCCGCTCAGTGGCAATTCTGGACGTGCGGTGTGTCGCATTGCCCTGCTGGAACTGCCTAACTCCGCTGGGCACCACAACGTACATGAATGGATGCAGGTGATCAGACAGAATGCTTACGTACGTGTGACCTGTCAGAATCGTCTCTAGACGTATCAGGGGTCCCATATCACTCCAACTACACACGCCCCACGCCATTACAGAACTTCCACCAGCTTGAAGAGTTGCCTGCTGACATCTACATTTATACTCCGCAAACCACCCAACGGTGTGTGGCGGAGGGCACTTTACGTGCAACCATCATTACCTCCTTTTCCTGTTCCAGTCGCGTACGGTTCGCGGGAAGAACGACTGCCGGAAAGCCTCCGTGCGCGCTCGAATCTCTCTAATTTTACATTCGTGATCTCCTCGGGAGGTATAAGTAGGGCGAAGCAATATAATAGATACCTCATCCAGAAACACACCCTCTCGAAACCTGGACACCGCGATGCAGAGCGCCTCTCTTGCAGAGTCTGCCATTCGAGTTTGTTAAACATCTCCGTAACGCTATCACGCTTACCAAATAACCCTGTGACGAAACGCGCCGCTCTTCTTTGGATCTTCTCTATCTCCTCCGTCAACCCGACCTGGTACGGATCCACACTGATGAGCAATACTCAAGTATAGGTCGAACGAGTGTTTTGTAAGCCACCTCCTTTGTTGATGGACTACATTTTCTAAGGACTCTCCCAATGAATCTCAACTTGACACCCGCCTCTCCCACAATTAATTTTATATGATCATTCCACATCAAATCGTTCCGCACGCATACTCCCAGATATTTTACAGAAGTAACTGCTAGCAGTGTTTGTTCCGCTATCATACAATCATACAATAAAGGATCCATGGATTCATGAGGTTGTCTCCACACCCGTTCACGTCCATCGGCTCCATACAATTTGAAACGAGACTCGTCCGACCAGGCAACACGTTTCCAGTCGTCAGCAGTCCAACGCCGGTGTTGACGGGCCCAGGCGAGGTGTAAAGCTTTGTGTCGTGCAGTCATCGGGGGGGTGGGGGGGGTGGGGGGGAGGGTACATGAGTGGGCCATCGGTTCCGAAAGGCCATATCTTTGATGTTTCGTTGAATGGTTCCCACGTTGACATTTGTTGATGCTCCAGCATTGAAATCTGCAGCAAGTTGCGTAAGGGTTGCACTTTTGTCGCTCTGAACGATTCTGTTCAGTCACCGTTGGTCGTGTTCTTGCACGATGTTTTTCCGGCCGCAGCGATGTCGGAGATTTGATGTTTGACCGGGTTCCTGATATTCACGGTACACTGATGGAATGATCGTACAGGAAAGTCCCCACTTCATCGCTACCTCGGAGATGCTGTGTCCCACCGACCTATCATAGTAGCAGCAGTAACAGATCTGACAACTGTGCCACAACTTGTTGCCTTATATAGGCTTTCCCGACCGCAGCGCCGTATTCTGCCTGTTTGCATACATCTGTTCTTGAATATGCATGCCTATGCCAGTTTCTGTGGCGCTTCAGTGTATAGAGAGAAACTCGAGATCATCTTTTCACTGTTTGGTGACTGGTTAGGGACGTCACGTAGCCTCATTCTAGACCAACTGTCTCGCGAAGAAACACGCGGAGTCCAAAACCATGTGCTTCTCGGTTAATCATGCATAGAATAAGACGCAGCATAGGATGCAGTTTCATTTCGTATACACACAGAAATTTTCACAGCAGCACAGCAAATGACTCAGCTTTAGGCTTCTTGCTTTCCATGAGTGAAACATGGATGTGAACGGTATTCACTGCGTGATGAAGCGAGAAATGTTATTTGTTTGGACACTTTCAAATTATATGGCAGACTGGTAAGGGAATCTCCACTGAAGAGAAAGAGATTTCGGCCTTTTAAAGTTCATAAAGACATGGGCACGATCTTCTTGACTGGAATTCAGAAATTTCTTCTGGAAGGATACACAAGGTTTGGAAATACTTTCGTAGACAGTTGAGTGACGCATTTTGAAATATGGCCATAATTGTGGACTGCCAGTTGCTGCTTCCCTGAGATTCCCATTCGCAATTCGCGCTCTTAATTCACCGAAAATTCTTCAAACAGTGGACAGCGAGGTTCTCAACCTTTTAAGTATGGTAATAGATCCGACCACTAACGAAAAGCTAACGACTTCATCGTGAGGTTGCGACGTGAGACTTACACTTTGAAACAATTGAATATTTTTAACCTATAATTTCCCTGCAACCGTTTGAAAAAAAAATTCCCTAGCGAAAAAAACATTGGAATTCGAAATACGTGGTGTTTCAATTTTTTATGCTTCACTAACACGTTTTCCAAAAAAGGACTGTGTCAATTTCGCTTTGTTTACAGACAGTACGTTCTTCCAGCAACGCACCATATAACTTTCAGCTTTCTGCTTCTTTGAATGAGACCGAGATGTCGGCACGATTCTAAAGCGTGGCACGGCGAAGAAGTCTGCCGTAAAGAGTCCGCGACAAGGAATTGCGTCAATGAGTCTCAGCAACGCATCGAAGTGCGTACTGAGCCCCACAAACACCAGCCAAGCATTTACATCGTGCGTGTGTTTTCTTACTTACCGCTCACAGACACATTCACCCATGTTTCGCATACAGTATTCACACTGGCTGTAAACATGTTGCTTACGTCACAACTGGCTCCCACCACTGTCGTGAGACGCCAGCTCAGTACGCAACACACGACACTCGCGTCTCCAGACAGCTTTCCTGGCGTGCGCTGCTTACATCGCGTAAGTTACATGAACGTGGTCCTATTCACTTAACCAAAGTTGTTCTCTGAACTTTGTTCGTGGCCCCAGACAAAACACACTACGCCAGTTACGCTGCCTGGCCGCGGGCACTTAACGCCACCCGTGCGAGGCCTCGCCGGATCGCTAGTACGATATAACGTACCTTTTCAACGCATACTGTTTTGTGTCAGATGACGAGCATCCGATTTTTCCCAAAATTCTGATGAACTGTGCTTGAATCTTGTTTAGGGCCGGTTTAATTCTAAGGCCACACGGGAGTTTTTAACGCACGCACATAACGCGAGAAATATGGACCCTGTATCGTGGTATATGTACGGTTGCGATATCTGGGACATTGCTGGCACACTCTGAGATGGAGGTGTATAAATCAAGTAAAATATTTACTAAATATAATTACTTTCTATTTAGACCACAATTACACGGAACTTGTTGCGACAGAAGTAGATGGTACACCACATTTTTAGGAAGATTTCACCTTTTCCAACAGTTCTTTTTTTCCCTTTTACGTGCTCATAAAACGTGTTTCTGAAATAAGTCAGCTTGCAGTTAAGTTGGCACTGTCAGATTGATTCCACAGTCTCTGGCAGCACTTGATTTCTTTCGTCAGCACACGGGGCCGCCAACAGCGAAAACGCTCTTCCCACGTGGCGTTGTGTGCGGGAACAGAAAACAAATACTCGCATGATTTTAGCAGTTGGTATTTGCGTTAAGGATTTTCGGTTTCCTTAAGGAAATAAATCCACCTTTCTTCCAGGGAGTGTTTAGATTTCTATTCTTCCGAGTCGCGCTTACGAGGGGGTATCGAAAAGCCCCTAGCCTAACAACTAAAGAATGGCAGAAATTTCATAATGCCAATTTATTTTTCAATATAATACCCGTGTACACAAATACACTTGCGGGCACGCTCAAATTGCAAATCATTCAAATAAAATGTCTTCGATTTCGAGTGCAACCAAGCGCTGACATCATAGATCACTGCACCACCATTGTCAAATCGTCGTCCTTTGTGGTCTTTTTTTAGGTTTGGGAAAGGAAAAAATCCGACGGAGCCAAATATGGACAATATGGCGGATAATGTAACAATTGGGACCTGCAGTCACGCAGAGTTCCCAGTGTTGCATGGACTTTGAGCGCCGGTGGGTTGTCCTGATGCAAAAGAACTCTGCCCGTCAATTTTCCGCGCTTTTTTTTTTTTACCTTTTCTATCAAACTGTGAAGGAGGGAGCAATAGTATGATGCATTGATAGTTACGCCCTTTTTCAAGTAATCTACCATAATTATCCCTTCTGCATCCCAGAAGACCGATGCGATCACCTTACCGGCAGATTTTTGCTCCCAGGGTAAGGATGTTTCTATTGTTGAGATTGTTGTTTTGTCTCAGGATCAAAGTGGTGAACCCCGTTTCGTCCATTGTTACATACCTTGCAAAGCAGCCGTGTTCATCCCCTTCAAATTGGCGGGCGCTTCCTTCACAACACTGCACACGCTCCCGTCTCTGACCTGCATTCCAGTCTTTGGGGACCCACGGACATGGAACTCCCTGCACTCCCAAACCATCCACGACACTGTCATGAGCATGCCAGTGGGAGATACCAAATGCGGTTTCAACATGCTCCAATGTTGTTCGAAGATCCTGCAGAATCGTATCGTGAACTGCAGGCGCTGTTTCATCAGAGGCAGCGGTGGCCGGCCTTCCGCTTCTTGGCGCATCTTCCACACTCGTTCTTCCACGTTTGAAGTCGGACACGCAGTTTTTCACTGTTGCATAAGACGTAGCACTGTCCTTAAATGTATTCCGCATGTCCTCTGCAATTTGCTTGGGCGTCATTCCCTTCAAATGAAGATATTAAATCACAGCACGGTTCTTGATTCTTTCGAAATTCGCCATTTTGCTTACACTACGGTATACAACGCATCCCAGAGGCGAAAATAAGGAAGTTGGAGGCGCGAAATTTGACTTGCACACCCACAAAGGAGGTGGTGGTGTTTGTGCGAGACATTACGGTATCTATCTCGGGCTAGAAAGTTTTCGATAGTCCTCGTAAGTCCCAAAATGCTCTTCAGATACAGATGGACTCAAAAAAACTGTCACGTGAAACCATCACATCATTTTTAGTCAGGTATATAAAAATGTTTTCAATCGGCACCCAATCTGTGGTTTCAGACAGCTTCATCCAATGAGATGCGTCATTCATATTAATTGAAATAAATAGCCATCCTCTCTAAATAATCAAATGCCATTGTCTCTTCATCAAATTCCTTTCATTCAGACATCTTTCAGTGTCTATTAATATACTTCTCATTATAGTTACTGAGACTATTCTCCATCTTTTTAATTTTTTTTCAAACAGAGCCAAATTTGACTGCAGGAACAGGAAGTAAATTTCACTGATCAGGCTGCTGAAAAAATCTGAAATTATTTTAGGTGGCCTGTCTTCGGCGTCAAACAATGTTTTAATGGAATCCAAAGCTTAAGAATTCTCCCAGCTGCGGATATTAACGGAATCCGTCTTGTTTCAGAATTACAGAGTCCGATGATTGACATCCATGTATAAGCAGAGCTCTTTCAGCTTCCCTGTTCTTACCGTGTATACTGAAAAATAATTAAATATTTTCATGACGATTGTTTCAGTGTCGACAGTTAAGACTCCAGCAGCGCTGGATGTAGTGCTGTGCAGGATACGGGCGGGTCATCCAATTCCTTCTAAGTTCTTCCCAGTTCTTCTTTAATTTGGCGAAACACATTCCGCTGGCAGCGTCGATGGAGCCCTACGAATTTTCTATTGCTATTGTCTCCACAAAAAGAGATCAGCTTATCTAATAGAAGTTCCAGTTGTCTTAAAGTGTCTGGACAAAGGTTTGCAATTGTCTCCGATGTTTCATTATTCAGCGTGTCACACTTCAACAGTTGCACTAAAATTAGGACTGACACACTATTGAATAAAGCACTTACAGAAGAGCCCTCGTGTAGTGCCTGCACAGGCTGTAAACGGTATAATGACAGCTGGTCCTCGTGTAACGCTCGCCAGGGTCAAGCGGTCATCATTCAGTGTTGCAGCTGTACTGATCCTAGGGTCGTCGTCAACTGCGTGAAGAACAGCCGCCTCGCGTTGCGAGTCCTCGTCCTTCTAGGACGCCTCCCAGTGCCGTGAGTATCAGGCTTAAATGCCCCATGGTCCCTAAGACGAGGATCAGTGTGGCTTCAAACGTTTATCCATCGGGGCACCTTTGTCCTGGAAGTCTCTGCTGGTGTATATCTTCGGAACGAGCGCCATTGCTGTCAGCTAACCCATACATCTAACGGGTATCTGCCATCTCTGACTCTGTGTACACTGTCATTGCACTAGCGAAGTCTGGTTAACTCAACATAGTAACCCATCTGCTTACAATGGTCGTACTGATCCCTGGAACAGTTGATGTTACCTGTAAACAAGCAATGACGTACGTCGCATGGCAACAGGGACACGCCGGCCGGGGTGGCCGAGCGGTTCTAGGCGCTACAGTCTGGATCCGCGCGACTGCTACGGTCGCAGATTCGAATCCTGCCTCGGCCATGGGTGTGTGTGATGTCCTTAGGTTAGTTAGGTTTAAGTAGTTCTAAGTTCTAGGGGACTGATGACGTCAGAAGTTAAGTCCCACAGTGCTCAGAGCCATTTGAACCACTCATCGCGGAATTCTGGAAACTACAAGACTCGGACCTCACAGAACACATACTCAACAACACGAAACAAATATGGGAAACAGAACAGATACGGAAAGCAAGGCGCACAGCACTGATACACCCTGTACACGAGAAAGGGGATAAGTCGAACCCACGGTTACCTGTCACATATAAGATACTTTGAAAAACACTGCTAAATAGATTACAGAAGCAAACGGCCCACCTGATTGGCGAATACTATGTTGGGTTTCGTAAGCACAGGTCGGCAATGAACAGATACGGAACCTTAAGATGATACTGTAACAGAAACAGAACATAACCATCACCTTCGTCGAATTCAAGAAGGTGTATGACTCAATACACAGAGAAACCCTCTTTAAAATCCTGAAAGAATACAGAGTAGATAGGAAGACACTAACCATAATTAGGCAAACGGTAATAAACCCGACATCTAAAGTGAAGTTCTGTGGAGAGCTCTCAGAATAATTCGAAATCAGGTGTCAGGCAGGGCGAGGGCCCCCCGCCATTGCTGTTCAGCGTAGTACTGAACAAAATAGTGAAGGAATGGGAAAAGACACAGAAAGGAGTCCTGTTGGGAAAAGTAAGAGTCGAGTGCCTAGCATTCGCAGACCATTTAGCCATCGTAACAGTACGACGAACAGTAACAATAAGAGCCATATAGGAACTACATGACATCGCAGCCAAGACCGGACTACAGATATCATACGAGAAAACACAGTTCATGAACACCCAAAAACACACATCACTACACAGAAAATATGGGACAATACACAGAGCAGAACATTTCAAGTACCTGGGAGAAACAATACAGATTACAGGAAGAAATAAAGTATCTAATGAAGGGAGAAGAGCGAAACTAGAGAAATCCTACAAACTGACTTGGAATCACTACAATAAGAAAGGCATCTCAAGTAAGGCCAAGCTACGACACTATGAGATGGTGGTGCTACCAGAAGCATAAGACGTATCCGAGACGACAGTGGTACAAGGACAGACACGAATCAAACAGATAGAGAATATGGAATAAAATATACTCAGGAAAATACTCAGGGCGATGCAAGATGACGGAGTATGGATAAAGAGGCCAGCTGAAGATCTATACGAACAGACAGAGAGAATAACAGACCACATCAAGAAACGAAGACTACAGTTTTATGGACACCTCACCAGAATGGCACCACATAGGATAACGAGGCAGATCTTGCACTGGGTTAGCACAAGGGAAACAACAAATGGATGAATGGAGTTCAAAAATGTTCATATGTGTATGAAATCTTATAGGACTTAACTGCTAAGGTCATCAGTCCCTAAGCTTACACACTATTTAACCTAAATTATCCTGAGGACAAACACACACACCCATGCCCGAGGGAGAACTCGAACCTCTGCCGGGACCAGCCGCACAGTCCATGACCGCAGCGCCCTAGACCGCTCGGCTAATCCCACGCGGTGATGAATGGAGTAAGAAATGACATGGAACAACTCAACATCACACAGGAAACAATACAAAACAAAACAATCCTTAGGAACCTTATCAGAAGAAACAAACTACAAGAGACACCAGACAACAAACAAATACAATGGACTGATCAGAGGGGACAAGAACACAGCCAGAGGATGAAGGAACACTGGGCGAACATGGAAAAAGAGAAGCTGAAGAGAACACAGGACCTAAAGTGGAACGAAGAAAGCAAGCAGAAGCACAGCTCACGAATGCGGGATGTTTGGTCAGAACGTAAAGAGAAAACAATAGGGAAATGGACATGAAGTTTAGTCTACATTCCCTCTTCAAGGGCATAACACAAATAAAATATATATATATATATATATATATATATATATATATATATATATATATATATATATATATATAGGGTGAGTCACCTAACGTTACCGCTGGATATATTTCGTAAACCACACCAAATACTGACGAACCGATTCCACAGACCGAACGTGAGGAGAGGGGCTAGTGTAATTGTTTAATACAAACCATACAAAAATGCACGGAAGTATGTTTTTTAACACAAAACTACGTTTTTTTAAATCGAACCACGTTAGTTTTGTTAGCACATCTGAACATATAAACAAATACATAATCAGTGCCGTTTGTTGCATTGTAAAATGTTAATTACATCCGGAGATATTGTAACCTAAAGTTGACGCTTGAAACCTCCGACGTTCAGTTGCGTGTTGTAACAAACACGGGCCACGGTCGGCGAGCAGCATCTGCAGGGACATGTTTACGATGACGACCGTGTTTACGAGTGTGGCTGTAGTGCACTGTTGTGGTTTGGTCTAGCTGTCGCAGTGTGCGCATGTAGCGCTTGCTGCTATTGTTATTCTGCATTCGTCTCCGCACGCAGACCAACTGTGGTACACCATGTTACCAGACGTCTGTGATAGTGTAGTGTTGTAGGAACTGCGACCATGGTGTATTGGAACTCTGAAAAGGCGGAGATGATACTCAGCTATGGCGAGTGTCGACGAAATGCAGCTGAAGCCTGCAGGGTGTATGCAGAACGGTACCCGGACAGAGAGCATCCAACGTGCCGCACATTGCAAAACATCTACCGCCAACTGTATGCAACAGGTATGGTCGTAGCACGCAAACGGGTCCGTAACAGGCCCGTCACAGGAGAAGCGGGTGCAGTTGGTGTGTTAGCTTCTGTTGCCATGAACCCACACATGAGTACACGGAACATTGCGAGAGCCGGTGGACTGAGTCAAAGTAGTGTCATGCGCATACTGCATCGTCACCGCTTTCACCCGTTTCATGTGTCGCTACATCAGCAATTACATGGTGATGACTTTACTCATCGAGTGCAATTCTGTCAATGGGCATTAACAGAGAATGCGTTGCAGTTCTACCTGTTTACCGATGAAGCGGGTTTCACAAACCACGGGGCAGTGAATCTACGGAACATGCATTACTGGTCCGTGGACAATCCTCGCTGGCTCAGACAGGTAGAGCGACAGCGACCGTGGACTGTAAATGTATGGTGCGGAATTATTGGCGACCACCTCATTGGTCCTCAATTCATTGCAGGGGCCCAAACAGCTCCAACATACATCGCGTTTCTACAGAATGATCTGCCAACGTTGCTCGAAAATGTCCCACTGGAAAATCGTCGACGTATGTGCTATCAGCATGATGGTGCACCTGCACATTCCGCAATTAACACTAGGCTGACCCTTGACAGGATGTTCGATGGGCGTTTCATAGGACGTGGAGGACGCATAAATTGGCCAGCCCGTTCTCCTGATCTTACACATCTGGACTTCTTTCTGTGGGGTACGTTAAAGGAGAATGTGTATCGTGATGTGCCTACAACCCCAGAGGATATGAAACAACGTATTGTGGCAGCCCGCGGCGACATTACACCAGATGTACTGCGGCGTGTGCGACATTCATTACGCCAGAGATTGCAGTTGTGTGCAGCAAATGATGGCCACCACATTGAACATCTATTGGCCTGACATGTCGGGACACACTCTATTCCACTCCGTAATTGAAAACGGAAACCACGTGTGTACGTGTACCTCACCCCTCATGGTAATGTACATGTGCGTCAGTGAAAAAGACCAATAAAAATGTGTTAGCATGTGGACGCAATGTGCTGTTCCAGTCTCTTCTGTATCTAAGGTCCATCACCGTTCCCTTTGGATCCCTACGTAATTCGGTGCTCTCCGATACACACGATCGAACAGCGGAGGAGTGGTACTCAAGCGTCAACTTTAGGTTACAATATCTCCGGATGTAATTAACAATTTACAATGCAACAAACGGCACTGATTACGTATTTGTTTATATGTTCAGATGTGCTAGCAAAACTAACGGGCTTCCATTTTAAAAAACGTAGGTTTGTTTTAAAAAACATACTTCCGTGCATTTTTTTATGGTTTGTATTAACCAGTTACACTAGCCCCTCTCCTCACGTTCGGGCCGTGGAATCGATTCGTCAGTATTTGATGTGGTTTACGAAATATATCCAGCGGTAATGTTAGGTGACTCACCCTGTATATATATATATATATATATATATATATATATATATATATATATATATATATATATATATATATACACAGGCTGTCCCAGCTATCTTGTCCACCCAAAATATCTCTGGAACAATAACAGCTATTGGAAAACGACTTTCACCGGTATCAGTGTAGGGCTGGGGCCCATGAATGTATATATTTGGAAACATTCTAAAACGAAAGCATATGTGTTTTTTAACACAAACTTATGTTTTTTTTAAATGGACCTCCTATATTTTTTCTTCATCAATCCATAGCATGACAAAGCACATACACAATGGCGTTGATTGCATCGCAATATTCCCATTACATTCCGAGATATTAAGACGCGAAGTTGACGCTTGAAACACCCGACATGCGCTGCTAGCACACGTCCTGAGGTTCAGGCGTGAACCCCATGCT